>NC_064569.1:34267031-34571577 GCF_937001465.1 Orcinus orca | reverse complement strand
ACCTCTCCATTTTTTTCATTGTAAATTGATGCTTCTTATTCAGTTGCACCTGTCTTGATGGAAAGCATTTCTGGTTTGTAGTGAGAAGGTATATTTGGACTTAGATTTGTAACGTGAAATGATTGCATTTCTGTGAGTTTAGCTCTCCTAAAACAAAAAGACTGTGTGAACCCCTTTGTCACTTGGTAGCAGGTTTTCCTTGGTTGTCTTAGCTAATACCTGTCATACAGTAAGCAATAGGATGGACATGACTCCCAGCCATCCAGTTGTGAGCTTTCACATTTTCAACAGATGACTGTGGACCTTGCTGTCAGGAAACAGAGATAATGTGACATCTAGAAATAAAGTAAAAATTCATTTCTTCATTAGGTTGTTTGATGACTTAATGATTATGTTTCAAAAAACAACCAGAAGATTCCAAAGATTCTGAAAAGCAAAGTGAAATTGATTAATAGTAACTCACTTATTTTTATTCAGTTTTGTATTTTCTTGTTAGTCATTTTTTGCATAATAACAACATTAGAAAACTAAAATTAAGTCAAATTATGCTATTTCTGATAGCTGAAAAACTAAATGTCATTATTTTTAACTATCCCTGAAATGGTTTGTGATAAACCATAATATAGAATAAAATGTTTACAATGGTATTATCAAATTTTGATAATACTTGTTTCATGTTAAATATTTTCCTTATCAGCAAATGAAGAGGAATGCTAAAGAAGCTGTAGTTTTATTGTTACAAGATACTTTTAGTTCTGACTAATTGACCTTGAACGACTAACTGACCCTGCTGACTTTAAACAATGGGGTCATTGCCAAATTTACTGATTGAAGTCCATTTAGAGAACTGGAAATTATTTAGGCTATATATTGAATTAATTAGGAAATTTTAAATAAAAAACCGAGAATCTATGTGAATTGCTAAGTTTTTCTGTAAAACCTGTGCTTTCACTGATTGGTTGCTTATCTTGATAATCATTAAAAATATTTAATGTAGAACTTATAGTTGATGTTATAGCTCTTTTCTAATATTAAGTGTTTCTAATAATAATTTTCTAATATAAAATGTCAAATATTAGTTTTAGTACTTATTCTTAGAGTTATTTAGCTAAAGTTTACGTGAGGAACATAGAAACAAAAATATACTCCTTCATCCATAGATGACACTATGCAGTGGCAAGTGAAATAGACATTTCTAGCCAAATTTCTAGTCTAGCTACTTTTTTTTTGCCTAGCTACTTTTCTAGTCAAACTTAATTAAAATAGATCCCATGAGTAATTAATTCTTACTCTTAACTTTGACTTCACTTGTTTTTCAGTAGACCAAACTTTAGGTTCTTTTCTTTTTTACTCTGGTTTTCAAAGAGCTAGCTAAGGGATCTTTATAGCTAAAATTGAGGCTGACCATTACTATGTAATTTAAGCCTTAAATTTAAAATATACCATCTAAAATCAGCTAAGGTAGCACCAGTGAAATAGTTATTATTTTAGGAGAACTATGGTTCATGGTACAATGGTACAATTATTTCTTCTTTTGAGAAGAAGAATGGTTCATAACACGTTAAATTAGGAACAAGTGATTCTGGGGTTCTTTCTACTTTTCATGATTTCCTGTAATAAGTCTGTTCCCAGTAGAATTTATAGTCTAGCAGGGAAAAGAAACAGGGGAAGAGGCAACCAGGTATTGAGGTATAAAAGCTCTGTAAGAGCCACACCTAATCTAGCCTGGACTGATATCCTCCAGCAGCCAAAGGAGGCTTTGCAGAGGGAATGAGATTTAAAACTCAACACTGAAAAATATGTAGGGATTGAAATGGAAGACGAGTGCTGGGACTGGAGGACATGATATGTGCAAATGTCGTGAGCTGGGAATGAGCAGAGTGTTTTCCAGGAAACAATATTCTCTCTCTATGTCATCTTCCCATTCGCTTTTACATTATGGGAGACATTTTCATGGTTGTCCTTCATATAATTAACATTAAGGTTTGCAGGATTCTTTTTATTCTTTATTAATTTTAATATTTTTTACATTTTGCTATAGCATTATAAATTCTTTAGAGTTTTTTAAGTTTGGCCCCTTCTCTCATTTAAAAAATTCCTTTCTCCTTACCTTTACCCAGACATTTATATGAAATAGTTATTCTTTTACTAATATTACATATGAAAAATAGAGGTTGAGTGAGATTAAAGAACTTACATACAGTTACCCAGTTTGTTGTCAGTAAAAGGCAGTTTATACATGACAAGGGTATAGTGTAACAGTTACTTTTCAGGTCTATTTTATTGTTAATTAGGGTACATACTAATTCTCCCAATATCAGTATGTTTCCCACTACTTTCAGAGAGGATAGAGACCCAATCACCATTACAGTTTATGAAAGTCTAACACACATGCACAAACTCCACAGTTTTCCATTTTCTAGAACTGGAGCTAGGTAAACTTCATTTCCTTGTTTTACTTTGTCTTGCAATTTAAGTTTCTAGAATTAAATTAACAACAAGTTTCTCACAAATTGTCAATTCATTCATTCTTCTATAGTATCCTTATATGCAAACAAAGCAATAATCCACACTTCCAATATCAGAAGTAATCATTCTGTAATTATGTACAACTTCATTTGAAAAACGAGAATAGACTTGTTCCAAAGTTAATCATGTGAAAATGGACTCATTAATTCCAACTGTCCATCTTGAGATTGAATGTGCCAGTCAACCTGCACAGTTCTGGATATTCTATTCTATTTTTAGGGCCTGCAAATTCTACATTTGCTTTGAACGCCCTGTTTTCCTTAAATAGGCACGTGTCTTCACCTAATTTATAAGAATAGTCAATTCAGATTACTTACATTTAATGTCACCACTTCCTATAGCTATTGCTCCCTAGTATTCATGGAAAAATCTCAGAAAGAGTTAGTGAGTAAGACTGTCAACTAAGGATGACAGAGATGATTTTAAAGAAAAAAAAACTTTGATGAGAATTCTGGAAATAAATTTTACAGTTAATCAAAAAATGGTACAGATGAACCAGTTTGCAAGGCAGAAATAGAGACACAGATATAGAGAATAAACGTATGGACACCAAAGGGGGAAAGAGGGATGGGGTGGTGGTGGTGGTGGTGGTGGGATGAATTGGGAGATTGGGATTGACATGTGTACACTGATATGTGTAAAACAGATGAATAAGAACCTGCTATGTAAAAAATAAAATAAAGTTCAAAAAAATTATACAGTTAATAAAACCTCAAGGGAATAGGATGGTATCAGGGTTATAAAATAGAGAAAAACAAAAATGAAAAGAATTACTGGGGTCCCAGAGCAAAGAATGACCATGTTTGGGTTTTTCTACCAAATAAGCTATTTTGTGGAAACTTTACAACTCAGAATGTATTGTGGTTTGAGAGAAGGAAGGTAACATTTCACTAGTTATTTACTCTATGACTGCTTCGTTCCAACCAAAACATAATTCTTTGCATAATGTGTTCCCTTTTACTTAAATGCCCACATGGAATTCATCAGACATGATAAAATAATGTACTTATTCCTTTTCAGATCTTGGGGAAAGAGAGTGCTACTTTAAAAGTGTAATGAAAGCATAATTTACTTTGCAATTCTTTGATTTTATACATTTTGTCTATCTTTCCTAGAAGACTTTGAGTTTAATATCCAATAAATATATTTCATGGAAAAGTAAACTGTTTTAATAAATTATTTTAGAGTTTAATAAAAACAAATAACTGCTTGCACCAAGAATCAACATCAATTAATCAGCTGATATTTATCGTACCTTCCACTTTGTGGGTGACGTGGGTGATCTAAAAGGTCCTTGACCTCTAGAAGTTTGGATAAAGTATGTGACAAAAATAGAAAATGATGAAGTGCCAAAAACAGAGACAGAAGAGTTCAGAGAAGTGAAAGATTGATATGTATTCACCTTAGACATGGGATGGACTTAGAGCTTTAAGGATAAGTACTATTTAGAAAGCACCGGGGCAAGTGATTAGTCGAAGTAAAAGGAAACAATATGAATCAGGTACTGTGGTGAGTGAAAATGTCACCCTAAAGAGAAAGTAATTATGTTATACGTTAGTAGAGCAAAGGTTGTGTGTTGAAAAGAAACAGAATATTGTGCTAGAAAGGGATGTTGACTGAAATTTGGTGAAATAAGAAAGCAGGGAAGAGGTTTGTTTTCGTATTGTATTAAGGACAACAGAGATTCATTGTCAGTTCTTGAAAAAAGTAAAGAAGCAATATGTTTAAAATTATGTTTAACACTAGTCTTGGTTACAGATTAGAATAACAAAGAAGAGAAAGAATAAAAGGTGACTTCCAGTTAGATGAGGAGAGGCTATTCAGTTTTGTGAGAAACAGTCCTCACTTTGGTAGTGAACTGTAATGTCCCAGTTTACGTTCCACTCACAAATGCTGCTTATAGAGGAAATGCATTGTTCAATTCTAAAGTAGAGTCTTTAATGTCTCTTCTTGTGTTAGTTTCATAAATGAATTGGTCATTCTTATCAGAAATATCAACAATTTACTGCATGTTTACTGCATGATTCTTGGATTCTTGGCACTGATAAAAAAACTATGAGAATTTTGCAAAACAGAGACACATGGGCATTAGATAAGGCACATCAAACAAATATACAAGACCATCTGTCTTTGTCCATCAACAAAACTACATCTTCAAGACTGAGTTTAAATATTACCTCTCCCTGAGTGCTTACCAAATATCCCATAAAAAAATGACTATTTTTCACTATTTTCTTAATTCAATAATATTTTTATTGTATTATCTTAATGGTTTTTACTGTCTTGTATTTTTATTCTGATCTTTATTGAATTTAATATTATTTAAGATGTACTCTGGCATTATTCATTTAATAGATGGTGTCATTTAGATTATAAGCACTTTGAGGATAAGTCAAGGCAAAAGATGGTTAATGAATCTATATTTATATGCTACTCTTGGTATATGGCAGAAACTCAATAATATTCATAGAGTAAATAAAATAATAAACAGTTTTCCATCTTCCATAAGTACTACTGGGCTCATATCATGAGTATTCACAATAATGAATACTTTTTACAAGGGACTATCAGGGAGAGTAATAAATCCTCCTTTGTTCAAAAAGTCACAGTTTGAAAGTTAGAAAAAATACACAACCAAGGAGAAAAACATTCTTGTATGTGTGAACATGCATGTATACTCCCAGATAATATACACCTGGTACTCAATAGTATGTGATTTTTTAGTATAAACTATGTTATACTCTTTGAAAAATAAACAATGTAGTCAAGAAACAGGCAGGGAAGTGCCCAAGATAAGAGACCAAGAGGAGTAGAGCATAAAGGTAGATCTGAAAGGGAAGGTCAGTAGTAGGAAAGATGAGATCGGGCACATTCAGAATGAAACAACGCCATTTGCAGCAACATGGATGGACCTAGAGATTATCATATTAAGTGAAGTAAGCCAGACAAATATCATATGATATTGCTTATATGTGGAATCTGAAAAAAAAAGATACAAATGAACTTATTTCCAAAAAGAAATAGACTCAGACATAGAAAACAAATTTATGGTTACCAAAGGGGGAAGTGGGGGGACGGATAAATTAGGAAGCTGCGATTAATGTTTACATACTACTATATATAACATAGATAACCAACAGGACCTACTGTATAGCACAGGGAACTATACTCAATATTTTGTAATATCCTATAAGGGAAAATAATATGAAAAAGAAAATATATATACATACATATATGTGTCTCTCTCTCGTCTCTCTCTCTCTCTCTCTCTCTCTCTCTCTCTCTATATATATATATATATATATATATCTGAATTGCTGTGCTATAAACCTGAAGCTAACACAGTATTGTAAATCAACTACACTTCAGTACAAAAATAAAAAATAAAAAAAATAGCAGGAAAGAATGTACATGTAATACAGTTTATCAAGACCCGTTAAGAATTCACACTGAATTAAAGTGTGTTCTAAGTGGCATGTAAAGCTGTAGGTGTTAACAGGAAGAGAACATCTCAGATATGGTAATGTCTTAATAATCAAGGCACCAAGTTAAATTAATTCCCCACACAAATGGGATATAGTATTGCAGATAACATATAAAGGTAAATTATCCCCAAACTATTCATTTTTTTAATTTAAAATATTTTAAACATCTAATACTCTATATTAGTCACTCTTTGAACTCATAATATACATAAAATGCATAATATATTATCTAATGTTCTCAGAACTCAGTATATGTTTCTAAATGAAACCATATGTAACCAGCTGTCTCAGAGGAATGAGAGGAGTTATCTGGAATCCGTATCTTCTTTGCTTAACTTTTCCCTGGTACATATATCATGCTGAAAATTGTCAACATCCTCAGAGTATATGAAGGAAAATGGTAGAAGAGGAAGCTAATATTCACCGAAGATGTACCCTATGTAAAAGGACTGGATTAGATGTCTCATTTTCTTTATCTCATGTTAATCTTCATAATAAACCACTAATATTGGTGTCATTATCATCACTTTATAATGAAGAAACTGAGGTTTGGCCAGGGGATGAAATATACTTAAAGTCACCCAAATAGTAAGTGGCAGAGCTGGTATTCAATGCCAGAGCCCAAGCCCTTCCTCTCCTCTGCACTGGACTTGCTCATAAAATGGCAACTGGCTGAAAAAGGAAGTCTGATCACTGTTTTACATATATCCTTACAGAGATTTTAGGTAGTTTGTTTTTCACTAAATATTTTGGAGGGTTGATGATGGGGACATACAGTTGCCAGATGGAAGTGAAAAACAAACCTGAACTGAATTGCGCTTTAAAAAATTAATTTTATACTTTCTCATAGTTTCCTACATTGAGAGATTTTTGTTTTGTTTTGTTTTTGACATCCAAAGCACAGTTTGCACTATGGCAAGACATATGGGGTTAAAAATTGAATAGGTGGCGACCATACAAAATCGAAAGCAAGTTTTATTGAAATATGTGTGATAACAGGAGTTAGCTGCAGATAGTCTTTAACCTCAAAAGATCTAAAGCGTTTATGTGCCAGAAGAGTGCTTGGTATATGGTAGACAATCAATACTTTTTTGAAAAATAAATGGATACCTTATCATATCAATATCAGTGATGGTCGAGGGCAGATTGGCAAATTTTAAATTCTCTCAGAAATATCAAAGTATATCTTGATGAAATATCAAAATGATGATGTTTTGATTGCTTCATTTTACACTTCTTGCAGATAAACTTTAATTAGTAAAGATGAAATGAATCAAGTGCATTCATATTTATTTTCCAGTGCTCAGCTCCTTGTGGTAAAGGTTTAAAGTACCGTGAGGTGATTTGCGTTGACCAATTCCATGGGAAATTAGAAGAAAAATATTGCAGTCATCTACAGAAACCTCGAACTCATAAAGCTTGTAGATCTGTCAGATGCCCTTCATGGAAAGCCAAAAAATGGAATGAGGTATGTAAGATGTTTTATGATTATATATGTATTTTTGCATTTACAGAGAAAATCTTAATTCATTCTGTATGCTTTCAATAACCTTGAAAGTTTTACTCTACTAAATGTGTTTTATTCTATTACATAATTTTTTTGCACTATGCTCTGAATTAATATTGTACAGTGTTAACACGTTTGCTAAGTTCATAGCTTAATAACAAATTATTCTTTTTTTTTTAAACATCTTTATTGGGGTATAATTGCTTTACAATGGTGTGTTAGTTTCTGCTTTATAACAAAGTGAATCAGTTATACATATACATATGTTCCCATATCTCTTCCCTCTTGCGTCTCCCTCCCTCCCACCCTCCCTATCCCACCCCTCCAGGCAGTCACAAAGCACTGAGCCGATATCCCTGTGCCATGCGGCTGCTTCCCACTAGCTATCTACCTTACGTTTGTTAGTGTGTATATGTCCATGACTCTCTCTCGCCCTGTCACAGCTCACCCTTCCCCCTCCCCATATCCTCAAGTCCGTTCTCCAGTAGGTCTGTGTCTTTATTCCTGTCTTACCCCTAGGTTCTTCATGACATTTTTTTTTCCTTAAATTCCATATATATGTGTTAGCATATGGTATTTGTCTTTTTCTTTCTGACTTACTTCACTCTGTATGACAGACTCTAGGTCTATCCACCTCATTACAAATAGCTCAATTTCGTTTCTTTTTATGGCTGAGTAATACTCCATTGTATATATGTGCCACATCTTCTTTATCCATTCATCCGATGATGGGCACTTAGGTTGTTGCCGTCTCTGGGCTATTGTAAATAGAGCTACAATGAACATTTTGGTACATGACTCTTTTTGAATTTTGGTTTTCTCAGGGTATATGCCCAGTAGTAGGATTGCTGGATCATATGGTAGTTCTATTTGTAGTTTTTCAAGGAACCTCCATACTGTTCTCCATAGTGGCTGTATCAATTCACATTCCCACCAGCAGTGCAAGAGTGTTCCCTTTTCTCCACACCCTCTCCAGCATTTATTGTTTCTAGATTTTTTCATGATGGCCATTCTGACTGGTGTGAGATGATATCTCATTGTAATTTTGATTTGCATTTCTCTAATGATTAATGATGTTGAGCATTCTTTCATGTGTTTGTTGGCAGTCTGTATATCTTCTTTGGAGAAATGTCTATTTAGATCTTCTGCCCATTTTTGGATTGGGTTGTTTGTTTTTTTGTTATTGAGCTGCATGAGCTGCTTGTAAATTTTGGAGATTAATCCTTTGTCAGTTGCTTCATTTGCAAATATTTTCTCCCATTCTGAGGGTTGTCTTTTGGTCTTGTTTATGGTTTCCTTTGCTGTGCAAAAGCTTTGAAGTTTCATTAGGTTCCATTTGTTTATTTTTGTTTTTATTTCCATTACTCTAGGAGGTGGGTCAGAAAGGATCTTGCTGTGATTTATGTCATAGAGTGTTCTGCTTATGTTTTCCTCTTAACAGTTTGAGAGTTTCTGGCCTTACATTTAGGTCTTTAATCCATTTTGAGCTTATTTTTGTGTATGGTGTTAGGGAGTGTTCTAATGTCATACTTTTACATGTACCTGTCCAGTTTTCCCAGCACCACTTATTGAAGAGGCTGTCCTTTCTCCACTGTACATTCCTGCCACTTTTATCAAAGATAAGGTGTCCATATGTGTGTGGGTTTATCTCTGGGCTTTCTATCCTGTTCCATTGATCTATCTTTCTGTTTTTGTGCCAGTACCATACTGTCTTGATTACTGTAGCTTTGTAGTATAGTCTGAAGTCAGGGAGCCTGATTCCTCCAGCTCCTTTTTTCGTTCTCAAGATTGCTTTGACTGTTCGGGGTCTTTTGTGTTGCCATACAAATTGCGAATTTTTTTGTTCTAGTTCTGTGAAAAATGCCAGTGGTAGTTTGATAGGGATTGCATTGAAACAGTAGATTGCTTTGGGTAGTAGGGTCATTTTCACAATGTTTATTCTTCCAATCCAAGAACATGGTATATCTCTCCATCTATTTGTATTATCTTTAATTTCTTTCATCAGTGTCTTATAGTTTTCTGCATACAGGTCTTTTGTCTCCTTAGGTAGGTTTATTCCTAGATATTTTATTCTTTTTGTTGCAATGGTAAATGGGAGTGCTTTCTTGATTTCACTTTCAGATTTTTCATCATTAGTATATAGGAATGCCAGAGATTTCTGTGCATTAATTTTGTATCCTGCTACTTTACCAAATTCATTGATTAGCTCTAGTAGTTTTCTGGTAGCATCTTTAGGATTCTCTATGTATAGTATCATGTCATCTGCAAACAGTGACAGCTTTACTTCTTCTTTTCCGATTTGGATTCGTTTTATTTCCTTTTCTTCTCTGATTGCTGTGGCTAAAACTTCCAAAACTATGTTGAATAAGAGTGGTGAGAGTGGGCAACCTTGTCTTGTTCCTGATCTTAGTGGAAATGCTTTCAGTTTTTCACCATTGAGGATGATGCTGGCTGTGGGCTTGTCATATATGGCCTTTATTATGTTGAGGGAAGTTCCCTCTATGCCTACTTTCTGCAGGGTTTTTATGATAAATGGGTGTTGAATTTTGTCGAAAGCTTTTTCTGCATCTATTGAGATGATCATATGGTTTTTCTCCTTCAATTTGTTAATATGGTGTATCACATTGATAGATTTGCGTATATTGAAGAATCCTTGCATTCCTGGAATAAACCCCACTTGGTCATGGTGTATGATCCTTTTAATGTGCTGTTGGATTCTGTTTGCTAGTACTTTGTTGAGGATTTTTGCATCTATGTTCATCAGTGATATTGGCCTGTAGTTTTCTTTCTTTGTGACATCCTTGTCTGGTTTTGGTATCAAGGTGGTGGTGGCCTCATAGAAGGAATTTGGGAGTGTTCCTCCCTCTGCTATATTTTGGAAGAGTTTGAGAAGGATAGGTATTAGCTCTTCTCTAAATGTTTGATAGATTTCGCCTGTGAAGCCATCTGGTCCTGGGCTTTTTTTTGTTGGAAGATTTTTAATCACAGTTTCAATTTCAGTGCTTGTGTTTGGTCTGTTCATATTTTCTATTTCTTCCTGATTCAGTCTTGGCAGGTTGTGCATTTCTAAGAATTTGTCCATTTCTTCCAGATTGTCCATTTTATTGGCATAGAGTTGCTTGTAGTAATCGCTCATGATCTTTTTCATTTCTGCAGTGTCAGTTGTTACTTCTCCTTTTTCATTTCTAATTCTATTGATTTGAGTCTTCTCCCTTTTTTTCTTGATGAGTCTGGCTGGTGGTTTATCTATTTTGTTTATCTTCTCAAAGAACCAGCTTTTAGTTTTACTGATCTTTGCTATTGTTTCCTTCATTTCTTTTTCATTTATTTCTGATCTGATTTTTATGATTTCTTTCCTTCTGCTAGCTTTGGGGTTTTTTTGTTCTTCTTTCTCTAATTGCTTGAGGTGCAAGGTTAGGTTGTTTATTCGAGATGTTTCCTGCTTCTTAAGGTGGGCTTGTATTGCTATAAACTTACCTCTTAGAACTGCTTTTGCTGCATCCCATAGGTTTTGGGTCGTTGTGTCTCCACTGTCATTTGTTTCTAGGTATTTTTTAATTTCCTCTTTGATTTCTTCAGTGATCACTTCATTATTAAGTAGTGTATTGTTTAGCCTCCATGTGTTTGTATTTTTTACAAATCCTTTCCTGTAATTGATATCTAGTCTCATGGTGTTGTGGTCAGAAAAGATACTTGATACAATTTCAATTTTCTTAAATTACCAAGGCTTGATTTGTGACCCAAGATATGATCTATCCTGGAGAATGTTCCATGAGCACTTGAGAAAAATGTGTATTCTGTTGTTTTTGGATGGAGTGTCCTATAAATACCAATTAAGTCCATCTTGTTTAATGTATCATTTAAAGCTTGTGTTTCCTTATTTATTTTCATTTTGGATGATCTGTCCATGGGTGAAAGTGGGGTGTTTAAGTCCCCTACTATGAATGTGTTACTGTCGATTTCCCCTTTTATGGCTGTTAGTATTTGCCTTATGTATTGAGGTGCTCCTATGTTGGGTGCATAAATATTTACAATTGTTATATCTTCTTCTTGGATCGATCCCTTGATCATTATGTAGTGTCCTTCTTTGTCTCTTTTAATAGTCCTTATTTTAAAGTCTATTTTGTCTGATATGGAATTGCTACTCCAGCTTTCTTTTGGTTTCCATTTGCATGGAATATCTTTTTCCATCCCCTTACTTTCAGTCTGTATGTGTCTCTAGGTCTGAAGTGGGCCTCTTGTAGACAGCATATATAAGGGTCTTGTTTTTGTATCCATTCAGTTAATCTGTGTCTTTTGGTGGGAGCATTTAGTCCATTTACATTTAAGGTAATTATCGATATGTATGTTCCTATTCCCATTTTCTAAATTGTTTTGGGTTCGTTATTATAGGTCTTTTCCTTCTCTTGTGTTTCTTGCCTAGAGAAGTTCCTTTAGCATTTGTTGTAAAGCTGGTTTGGTGGTGCTGAACTCTCTCAGCTTTTGCTTGTCTGTAAAGGTTTTAATTTCTCCATCAAATCTGAATGAGATCCTTGCTGAGTAGAGTAGTCTTGGTTGCAGGTTTTTCTCCGTCATCACTTTCAGTATGTCCTGCCACTCCCTTCTGGCTTGTAGGGTTTCTGCTGAGAGATCAGCTGTTAACCTTAGGAGGATTCCCTTGTGTGTTTTTTGTTGTTTTTCCCTTGCTGCTTTTAATATGCTTTCTTTGTATTTAATTTTTGACAGTTTGATTAATATGTGTCTTGGCGTATTTCTCCTTGGATTTATCCTGTATGGGCGTCTCTGTGCTTCCTGGACTTGATTAACTATTTCCTTTCCCACATTAGGGAAGTTTTCAACTATAGTCTCTTCAAATATTTTCTCAGTCCCTTTCTTTTTCTCTTCTTCTTCTGGAACCCCTATAATTCAAATGTTGGTGCATTTAATGTTGTCCCAGAGGTCTCTGAGACTGTCCTCAGTTCTTTTCATTCTTTTTTCTTTATTCTGCTCTGCAGTAGTTATTTCCACTATTTTATCTTCCAGGTCACTTATCCATTCTTCTGCCTCAGTTATTCTGCTATTGATCCCTTTTAGAGTACTTTTAATTTCTTTTATTGTGTTGTTCATCGTTGCCTGTTTCATCTTTATTTCTTCTAGGTCCCTGTTAACTGTTTCTTGCATTTTGTCCATTCTATTTCCAAGATTTTGGATCATCCGTACTATCACTATTCTGAATTCTTTTTCAGGTAGATTGCCTATTTCCTCTTCATTTGTTAGGTCTGGTGCATTTTTATCTTGCTCCTTCATCTGCTGTGTGTTTTTCTGTCTTCTCATTTTGCTTATCTTACTGTGTTTGGGGTCTCCTTTTTGCAGGCTGCAGGTTCGTAGTTCCCGCTATTTTTGATGTCTGTTTCCAGTGGCTAAGGTTGTTTCAGTGGGTTGTGTAGGCTTCCTGGTGGAGGGGACTAGTGCCTGTGTTGTGGTGGAGGAGGCTGGATCTTGGCTCTCTAGTGGGCAGGTTCACGTCTGGTGGTGTGTTTTGGGGTGTCTGTGGCCTTATCATGATTTTAGGCAGCCTCTCTGCTAATGGGTGGGGTTGTGTTCCTGTTTTGCTAGTTGTTTGGCATAGGTTGTCCAGCACTGTAGCTTGCTGGTCGTTGAGTGAAGCTGGGTGCTGGTGTTAAGATGGAGATCTCTGGGAGATTTTCACCATTTGATATTATGTGGAGCTGGGAGGTCTCTTGTTGACCAGTGTCCTGAAGTTAGCTCTCCCACCTCAGAGGCAGAGCCCTGACTTCTGGCTGGAGCACCAAGAGCCTTTCATCCACACGGCTCCTCAATTTGGGATGAATCATTGTCTATTCATGTATTCCACAGATGCAGGGTACATCAAGTTGATTGTGGAGCTTTAATCCGCTGTTTCTGAGGCTGCTCAACAAATTAGTCTTTTGATTTTTTTTTTTGTGGTTGTAAACTTTACAAGAAATTCCGTTACTGAATACTAGGGAGGCTACTGATGATTATAATATTATTCCAGGTGACCTAACAGTAAAATATACCTGATGAGGTGTTTAGTAACTGTCTTGCTTCCACACTAAAGTCTTGGATTTGAGCTGAGTTTGCAACTTGGAAAAGGGACTGGTAAGTTCCAGATGGATCATAATTGGAGATGGTTTAAGAGTCAGGGAAATGACAGAACTAGGGAGCCCAGCTGGTCTAAGGCCAGAGAGTGGACACACTTGGAAAGACTCAGCAAAAATGAAGCTGCTGCGGAGATGAGACCAAGACTGAAAACTCAGTTTATAAAAGAAGGGTGATGGATACTTGCTCTGGCACACTCAGGGAAGTAAGCTCCAGATCTAAACTGGGAAAGCCATATATTTGAATGTGATTGTCCAGCAAAGACCAGCCTGGGAAATATTAAGGAGGAAAAAAACCATAAATGAAGCCAGAAATGATAACTAGAATAATTTCCTGAGGCCTGATTTCAGTGGGGCTAGGCTTTCAGCAAAGCTCTCTGGCTGCTCTCAGCAGTATCTCAGGATACTTACCTGTGTCTTAGAGGAGCTAGTCCTACGATGGGAAAAAGAGCTCATCTTCTGCTGATGGAACTTCCTTGTCTCTGTCTGATGCTGGAGCTATGTTAGGAAGGTAGGGGTTCAGACAGGAGCTAGAAGTGGGGTTTCTCTGGGCCTCTAAGTTTTCATCCTTCACTCCGTGAGATCAGATCCTTGGTGGCAGAGCACCAGCTTTTAAAGGGACAGTGTCAGCGCATCATTATTTTTGAATAAAAAGCTCCCAAATTGAGTGAGTATCTCAGGTTTCTGTGTAGAAGAGTTAGCCTCTGTCAAGTGTTAGGGTGTTGAGAATTGTGGTTCATCTTTGACTGAAAACTAGGGGCAAACATGTCTCTGTTTTTCTTCTCAAAACAAAACATATATATCTGAGCACTTCCTTCTACCCTGAATTTGGGTACAGTAAATAAAATTAATTTTGTGGTTTAGCAGAGACCATTATTTAAAAGATATCCCATTAACCTGTTTTATTTAGTGAATGCCACTACTACCTACTAAGTCGTTCAAAACAGAAACACTGGGTCCATCCTGTCTCCCTTGACCCTTCAGTTAGTTATCCCCTAGCTTCTCTCAATGACAGCAGGCAGGAGACGCTGGTGGATGGGACTGGAAGCGGGAGAGACTCTGCTTTTTGGCCACCAGCATCCCTTTTGATCCTCAGGATTCTTTTGCTGCCTTGCAGCTGCTGCAGCTGCTGTGGTTGCTATTCATGAGGGACACTTCCTGACCCTTGACCTCCAGCTCCACAACAGTGAATCAATCATGGGTGCTAACAACTTGTCCTTGGCTTGCCACCAACTCTGAAATTATATAAGATTCACTAAAGGGATGTATTTCAGGGGTTTCTAAGATACAGATATGAATATGTAAAGACTATAAAAAACACAGATGCTTTTGTACAGCGTCGGCTTTTTTTCTTTGAATTGGTTTTCCTTGTCATAGAAATTAGTTTCATACACCCACACGGTCCCCAAAACTCTGCCAGAAACAAATGACCACTAGTAAAGTCGCTGGCTTTGATTTATTCTATAAAAAGTACCCACATGAAGTTAACAATTGCAGGCTGTCAGTGAGCTACATATAATAATATATTCAACAGAAGTGTAATTTCAGAGGTAGTTACAGGATAATCACTGGTTGCTACTTTGTTCCAACTGCATAAATTGTAAAATTGCTTTACTAGAATCCCTCACTATAATTTCATTTTATTACTATTTTACATTGTACCTCTAATGGAAAGACTTATTTGGCAAACTGTGACCACAGAGGTGCTCAAATGAGTTTTGAAGTTAACACTCTTCATTTGGTATTTGATATCATTTTTTTTAATGAAAGGATTTAGTAATGCATTTTAATGACTGCAGCCAAACAGGAACAAACATTGCTATATAGAGTCCTTTGTCCCTAGGGTCCAGATGTATATGTTTAGAGGCAAAATAAATACTGGAATCATTTAAAATGAAAAAAGCCTCATCCTCTTATTTCTGGAACCAGGCTTTTTGTTTTTGTTTTCACCTAATTTTACCTATTTGGGAATACCAGCTTCACTTGTAAATTCAAGTTTTTAAGGCTAGCATGGGGTGTTAGCATCCTCATGGTCTCATGCTTAGTTCAGTGCCATCCAAACGTAGTTTTTATACTCAGAAAAAAAAAATCATCCAGAATTCTCACCTCCCTTTGATCATGGCAAACTTGCCGGACAGCTTAGAAAGATACTTGAAGAATCTCAGGCAACCCTATTGAATCTAGAGCCTCGTGATAGCAGCCACTTACTTGGTCCCTCTTTTCAGGGACCCATTATTTTCTTTGTAGTATTTTACGATCAGAGTTGGAACCAAATGTGATATGAGTTCCAAAATCTCACAAGTCTACCAGCTAGTGCCCCCCTTTCCCAAAACACCTGATGTGAAAAAAAATTTTTTTGGAAACTATTTGCTAAATGCTGACATGGTTAAGTGATTTTGTATTTCTGTAATTCCATATTTTCTATATTTCCAAAATACATATATAAATCATATTTGATTTAAATATTTGATTTCAAATATAGTCATATTTGAAAAAATTGTGATGTATACATATATATCTTTTATAATCTAAAAAGATAGTAAATCTTAAGTCCCCACAGCCCCTGACCAAGAATGCAGAGCCTCTTCATCTTTACACCCAGGTTAAGTGAGTTTTCTTCCAGGAAGACAGGCTGAGGCCAAGGTCAGAGAGGATGTCTTTTTGTTCTGGGGCTGGGTGAGCTATGCTTCTCAATCTTTTCTAGCTAGTGCCAGCAATTCTGCTTTTGAATTTCTATGCTGCCTGTTAACTCTCTTCCTTTATCATCTTTCTTGATACTTAAGATGGTCTATCTTTGAGTGGGCTGAGACGACTAATACTCTTTGGTTTGAGGCATGTGTCGAGAAACTTTTCAAGGCAAAAATATTTGTATCTCTGTAAGAAAAGTGAAAAAAATGGGAATAGGACGGAAGCAGCAAGGGACAGTCAGTTCCTGACACTGCTGAGAGACTTCTGTATTCTTCCCAACTGTAGGTATTCATTATGCAGATGAGGAAACAACATCTTATAGGGGTTAAGTACTGAACAGCTTGTGCAGGTCACAGGCCAGGAAGTGATGGGGGCGGGGGATGAGCATTTGAACACTTGTCTGAGTCTTCCCTATTGTAGTTGCTGTCATAATTATTTTATAGTTATCATTTTACGTGAGCTCATCTTTATACTTCCTAAGCAATGTCTTTTACTTCCTTAGCAATGTATCTCCCCTCTTACAAGGCATCTGAAGTCAACAATTGCAGAATGTCACTGGATGACACATAAGAATGCATTCAACAGAAACGTAGTTTCTATGTTGTGTCTATGTTGTGTTGAGTTCATTACAGGCTTATTTATATATAAAAAGCCTGTTGCATAAATTTAAGATATATATGGATTTTACATATCTTAGGAAAATAACTGAGGGTTTAATTGATCATGTATTGAATATGGTGTAGTTGCTTAAATCACTAGCAACATATTAGGCTACATTAATACATGAAGAGTGTTCAAAATTTTGCACTAATAAATTCTGGTCAGATTTTTGGAGCAGTACCTATTCTGAGACCCACACTGTAAGAAAAGTCTTGACAAATTACCAAATCCCCAGAGAAGCACAATCGAATTGTTGTGACTATTCTGTATCAGTTTCACTGTGTTCTATTGCAAGTAGGAAAAGTACTGATTATTAGTGGCTTGAACTCAAAGTCATTTATTCTTTACATAACAAGACCAGAAGGTCACTAGATTTAAGTTTGATTCAGTAGCTCCACAATGGCAGGGTGCTGGATGGGTATTTCTGTGATTCTGTTGATCAACCCTAATGGTCATAAAATAGCTGCTCCCTTTCCAGACCTCACACCTTTATACTTTCTCACATGAAAGTAAGTATGAATTTGTTCTATGTTGATAAGGAGGACAGGTTCTAGACAGTGGGTAAAGTTTACGGAAGAATATTTCAGCTCAATATAGGAGAGTATTTGCTAAAACTTCAGAGTCACCCAAAAATGAAATGATTGCTTTCAGGATACAGTGAACTTACTCATACTGAGGCTGTGGAAGTATGGGTAGGTTTGATATTCATTCATTCACTACTGCTGTAAAATGGATTTCAGGATGGAAGAGGAATTGGAATTAGATATTCCTAGAGTCTTTTCTAACTCAAAATCCTGTACTACTGCTAATACTACTGCTACAGTATTGATGAATTTGAAATAAACTATAGTTACAAATAACTGACTATAATAAAATCAAAACCTTAATCCATTAACAAGAAATTATAAATAATGCATCAAGAAAGGACTTTACTATTACATTTTAAATAATTTTTTTTATTAAATAGCAGAGTGAGTTAGCCTTAATGAACCCATTTGGCAATGCATGTTCTAACATTTCTTCATCTCTGCTCTACAGTAGCTAAAACAGCCAAACCTGTGGATTGGCTAAAACTTACCTTCTCCACTTCCACTGTCAAGTTTTTAAAGCACCAGGCTATGCAGTGTTGTAGTACATGTACGCATGAATAGGAAATTTGGCTGACTTTTCCTCTCTGAGTTAAATTATGCAGTGGTGGTCAGTTAGTGCCTTCCAATCAATTATTTGTGTCATACTTGTAATGATAGACTCGCATTGCCTTCGTTTGAGTTACTTGGATTTTTAAAGAAAGATAAAATTTAACATGCTTATAAAAATGTGGTTCAATAAAGCTGTTGAATAAGGGTGACTACTCTGGAGTTACAGCTGTACCTTGGGAGGTCATTCTAATAAGTCGCTGGACATAAGAGTGAGTTATCATGTCTTCACAGCATCCGCAGCCCGTAAGAGGAGCTGATGGGCAAAGGCGATAAGTTAGGCTTTGGAAATGTTGGATTTGAGGTGCCTTTGACATATCTATGTAGAAAATACATGAAAAGTCTTGTCAATACATGAAAAATTCCTTGTAAATACATGAAAATATAAATGGAGAGCTCAGAATTATGATCAAGGCTGGAGAGAACAGATTTAGAAATTATTGGGACATAGAAGAAATTGCTCAGGAAGAGCTCAGAGGGTATAAAGAGAAGCAAGTTATAAAGAGAACCCTGGGAGACGCTAACATTTAAAGGCTAAACAGAGAAAATAGAGTCAGTTAAGGACTACAAGAGGAGAGTACCTGGAACCAGAGGGGATTTCAATCACAGAGGCCAGAAAGGCTCAACAGAATGTGGTCACTGGTGCTGACAGTGTCAGTGAGATTAACTAAGAAAAGACTTGAAAAGTGTCTCTTGGACTTGGCAGTTAGGGTTATCGATGACATGAGGCTAAGAAATACTTCATTTAAGCAAAGAATTCTCTCCTCTTTTCAAATCTGAAATCACATCAGTTTACTCTTTTGTACTCTTAGCTCTAAAAAATGCTGAAAAACAAAAGTTACTTGTGTTCTTCCAAGCAGTAGTCCAGTTTTTTTTTTCCTTTGAGGGTGAGGTCCATTATAGTAGCCCCCTATGGTGTCAGTGGACTCTTCTAAATGCATGCTGTGGTCAAAGAATCAGTCAGCCACTGTGGATTATTGAACTGTAGAAAACGCTATTTATCAACTTCTTGCTAAATTGTGTTTCATGAAATTTATTTTCAGGATTTTTTTTTCAGGTTTAGAAGTAGGAATTTTTCTGAATATGGTTTATATTTGTGGAATTATTACTGGAAAATGTTTGCAGGAGCCTTATTTTATAGACTAAACATTTCACCAAAGGTTCAGATAAGTTAAACTACAACCTGACATCTTAGTCTGCTTAATATTGTGCCCTGCACAAAATACATATTAAGTTATTATCTCCATACAAAGGAGCCATGTCTTTTTTGTGAAAACATTCAATAAGCTGTCAAAATTCAACTGCTAAAGCATAAGATGAGGGTCAATATAAGTAAGCAATGTAGATATGCATAATATTCTTTGTAAGTTAAAAAAATATAAAAATCCTCTTTTAAGTCAGTGGTTGCCGCTTATACACACAAGACAGAAAACTAAATCTAAAGGTGCCGCTAGAGTAAAACTGTTGCAAGAGTTTATAAGAGGAACTTGAGTCTAACAGGTGAACTAAGTTCTTAGCTTTTGTGGGCGTTAAGTGTTTTACAATTCATGGTGAAACCATATTCTGCAGAGACATATTTACTGTTAGAGAAAAAAGCAACCACTGACTCTGTGAATCCTGCAGAAACAGAGACCTTAATGAAAAACCTGAAGTTTTACCCTTACACTGTCATAGTTGCGAACAGCCATGAGGCCCCATGTAACACTCAATATGACCTCCAATCCCTTCTGGAATAACGAAGAGTATAAAAACCAAGCTC
This sequence comes from Orcinus orca, assembly GCF_937001465.1. NCBI lineage: Eukaryota > Metazoa > Chordata > Mammalia > Artiodactyla > Delphinidae > Orcinus > Orcinus orca. The sequence goes on along the minus strand of NC_064569.1, from coordinate 34,551,634 downwards.
ACAAATTAAATAAATACCCTTAGACGTTCTGCCTACTTTATTAATGTTGGCATCCTAGCTCTTGGTTGTGGTCAGGCTCTGCTGTTTTATGGCTTGGCCTTGCAGAGTTGAGAAAACCCTGAGAAGTTGCCAAGTCCTTCTCCATCCCGTGGAGGCAGCACGGGGAGAGCTCAAAGGCTGCAGTCAGAAAGAAGTGGGCTTAAACCTGCTTCGCCACTGACTTCACGTAGCAGCTCAGGCAAATGACTTAACATCTCTTAGCTAAGTCCCGGGCCCTCAGCCCTGGTGCCTCCTTTAAAGAGCTGTTGCGAGGAATAAATGTGTGGGACATGTTCTGTGAAATTTTACAAATAACACAAAACCTTCTTTGTACAGATAAGACAAGTGAGAGGAGAGGCTAAGACAAGGTTGTCTAAGTAAACTGTAAGCTTACATGATCAGTTTCCCAAAACACCTCTCCACTGAAATACAATCACGAGTCAACAAATCAGCAAATGTTTGGATCCCCAAGCTGTAATAGGGATGGCAGGTATAAAGATGGATAGAACCCAAACTTGGAAATTATTGTTGCTTTGAGGGAGATTATGAATACAGTGTAATTTCAATATTTAAATAATGTTCAAAAGCAATGTAGTAGTAGAATAGTTTGTGTGGTAAATTTTATAGATATTAAGTATGTTGAAGTCAGAAGAGAGAGCTATCTATTCGGACGGAGTATCTGGTCATAGTTTCTACAAGACTTGAATAGGTATTGCAAAATAAAGAACATCTATTTGTATACTTGTATAGGTGCTCCAGACCAGGCAATGTTAAAAATACTTCTTGCATGTATTTTCTATCTAATGCATGGTATAATTTTGCTCTACTTTGAGATTTTTACATAATTTTATATTTGTTAGTTAATTATTCCAATCGTTTGGGTTTCTTCATAGTGCTCTGTGACCTGTGGCTCTGGAGTTCAGCAAAGGGATGTGTACTGCAGACTGCGAGGTGTTGGTCGGGTGGCAGAAGAAAAGTGTGATCAGTCCACACGGCCTTATTTTCAGAGACAATGTTGGCGTCAGGACTGCATACAGTACCATTGGGTGGCGGGAGAGTGGCTGGATGTGAGTATTGTCAAGTACACTTTCAGACAACCCTTCAGTGAAAGAATGTGTTCTTCATTTCGTCATTGTATTTCTAGTGTTCAACGTCATGTAAGAAAAGAGAGACACATCGGCAAGTGAAGTGCGTGGGTGCACAAAACACGCAAGTGAATGAAAGTTTCTGCGATCCTTCAACCAGACCTCTTGCAGTCAGAAAGTGCAGAAACCCTCCCTGCAAGTATATTGTGGTAACGGGAAACTCATCACAGGTAAGGCAAAGAAAGGAAGTTGAGAATTTTCGCTCCTGGAAAACACAGCTGAGTTTCAAATTTGACCCAGTTGAAACTGGGTCTAAATTTGAACATGGGAGCAGATGATGGTGTGCATATCAATCTAAGGGATAAAATCGCTGGCAGTTGGATGGTGCAAATAGAATAATAGCGACATGTATGTTAAACTCTGGTGCAGTTCTGAAGCGGTGACAACTTTGAAACCGACTACCAGGGACGGTTTGGCATCTGTCCCTGCATAGTTGGCTGCTTTAAAAAATTTTTCTCTTCCGGTTTTATTGAGATATAATTGACGCACAACCCTGTATAAGTGTAAGGGGTACAGCATATATCTCTGTCATCATCCGTATATCTATCTATCTACCTATATCTATCATCTATCTATCTATCTATCTATCTATCATCTATCTATTGCTTCTTTATTCATCTGTTTATGGAAACTTAGGTTGCTTCCATATCTTGAATGTTGTAATCAATGCTGCAATAAATATTGGGGTGTATATATCTTTTTGAGTTAGTGTTTTTGTTTTCTTCAGGAAAATATCCAGAAGTGGAATTTTGCTGGATCATATGGTAATTCCCATTCACAATTTTTTGAGGAAACGCCATAATATTTTCCATAGTGGCTGTACCAATTTATATGCCCACCAGCAGTGCAGGAGGGTTCCCTTTTCTCCATATCCTTGCCAGCACTTGTTTGTTTGTTGTCTTTTTGATTATAGCCATTCTGACAGGTATGAGGTGATATCACAGTTTTTATTTGAAATTCCTTGATGATTAGTAATGTTGAGTATTTTTACATGTGTCTGTTGGCCATCTGTATGTCTTCCTTGGAAAAATATCTATTCAGATCCTCTGCCCATTTTTAAACTGAATTGTTTGCTTTTTTTTGATATTCAGTTGTGTGAGTCCTTTATATATTTTGGATATTAACCCCTTATCCGATATATCATTGCAAATATATTGTCCCATTCAGTAGGCTGTCTTTTCACTTTTTTGATAGTTTCCTTTGCTGTGCCAAAGGTTTTTATTGTGATGTGGTCTCATTTGTTTGTTTTCGCTTTTGTTGCCCTTGCCTGAGGAGATGTATACAAGAAAATACTGCTAAGATTGGTGTGAAAGAGCGTATTACCTAGGTTTTCTTCCAGGAGTTTTAGGGTTTCAGACCTTACATTTAAATCTTTAGTCATTTTGAGTTTATTTTTGTATATGGTGTAAGGAAAGCATCCAGTTTTATTCTTTAGCACATAGCTGTTGAGTTTTCCAAATGCCATTTATCAATGAGACTGTCTTTTCCCCATTGTATATTCCTAGCTTTGTGTTGTAGATTAATTGACCATATAAGCATGGGTTTATTTCTGGGATCTCTATTCTGTACCATTCAGCTATGTTTCTGTTTTTGTGCCAGTATCATACAGTTTTGTTTACTATAGATTTATAATACAGTTTGAAATCCAAGAGCATGGTAACTCCAGCTTTAGGGTTTTTTGGGTTTTTTTTCTGTTTGTTTTTTTTTCTTAAGATTGCTTTGGCTATTCCAGGCCTTTTGTGGTTCCATTCAAATTTTTGGATTCTTTGTTCTAGTTCTGTGAAAAATGCCACTGGTATTTTGATAGGAATTGCATTAAATCTATAGATTGCTTTGGGTAGTGTGGACATTTTAACAGTATTAATTCTTCCAATCCATGAGCATGGTGTATGTTTCCATTTACTTGTGTCATCTTCAATTCTTTCATCAATGTCTTATAGTTTGCAGAGTACAGGTCTTTCACCTCCTTGGTTAAATTTATTCCTAGGTATTTTATTCCTTTTGATGCAATTGTAAATAGAATGGTTTTTAAAATTTTTCTTTCTGATAGTTTGTTGTTAGTGTATAGAAATGCAACAGATTTCTGTGTATTGATTTTGTATCCTACAACTTTAGTGAATTCATTCATTAGTTCCAATAGTTCTTTGGTGGAGTCTTTAGGGTTTTCTATATATAATATCATGTAATCTGCAAATGGTTACAGTTTTGCTTCTTCCTTTCCAATTTGAACGTCTTTTATCTCTTTTTCTTGTCTGACTGCTGTAGCTAGAACTTCCAAAACTATGTTGAATAAAAGTGGTGAGAGTGGTATCTTTGACTTGTTCTTGATCTTAGAAGAAGGCTTAGAGGAAAAGCTTTCAACTTGTCATCACTGAGTGTGATGTTAGCTGTGGGTTTGTCATATATAACCTTTATTATATTGAGGTATGTTCCCTGTACTATTGAAATAATCATATGACTTTTATCCTTCATTTTCTTAATGTGGTATATCACGTTGATTGATTTGTGGACATTGAACCATCCTTGCATCCCTGGACTAAATCCCGCTTGAATTTGGTTTGCTAATATTTTGTTGAGGACTTTTGCATCTATGTTCATCAGTGATATTGACCTGTATTTGTGTGTGTGTGTGTGTGTGTGTGTGTGTGTGTATGTGTGTGTGTGAGATATCTTTGTCTAGTTTTGGTATCAGGGTAATGCTGGCCTTGTAGAATGAATTTGGAAGTGTTCCTTCATTGGCAATTTTTTGGACTATTTTGAGAAGGATAGGTGTTGACTTTTCTCTAAATTTTTGATAGAACTCACCTGTGAAGCCATCAGGTCCTGGACTTTCTTTCGCTGGGAGTTTTTAAATCACAGTTTCAATTTCAGTGCATGTGATTGGTCTGTTCATATTTTCTATTTCTTCCTGGTTCAGTCTTGGGAGATTGAACATTTATAGAAATTTATCCATGTCTTCTAGATTATCTAATTAGTTGGCATATAATTGTTAGCAGTAATCTTTTATAATCCTTGTATTTCTGTGGTGTCAGCTGTAACTTTTTCTCTTGCATTTTCACTTTCTTGATAGTGTCTTTTGTGCACCAATGTATTTAATTTTGATGACGTCAAATTTATTTTTTCTGTTCATTTGTACTTTAGGTATCATTTCTAAGAAACTATTGCCCATCCAAGGTTACAAAGGTTCACACTTATATTTTGTTCTGAGAATTTTGTAATTTTAGCTGATACGTTTAGGTCTGTAATCCACTTTGTATTAATTTTTGTATATGATGTGAAGTGGAGTCCAACTTTATCCTTTTGCATGTGGCTATCCAGATGTTCCAACACAATTTTTGGAAAAAACTGTTCTTTCCTCATTGAATTATCTATTACTGAAGAGTTATTTTTGAACTCTGAATTCAGTTCCCTGATCTATGTGCCTATCCTTATATCGTTACCACATAGTCTTGGTCTTATAGTAAGGTAGTTTTATAGTAAGTGTTGAAATCAGGAAGTGTGAGAGAACCAATTTTGCTTTTCCTTTTCAAGATTATTTGCTTATGCTGTGTCCCTTACATTCCTATATAAATTTTAGGATCAACTTGTCATATTCTGGGTAAACTCCAGCTAGGATTTTGTTAGAGATTACGTTGAATCTTGATCAGTTTGGGGAATGTTGCCATCTTAATAATGTCTTCCAATCCGTGAATTGACATGTCTTTCCATTTATTTAGGTCTTATTAATTTATTTCAAGGATGCTTTATAGTTTATAGTTTTCATTGTACAAATCTTACACTTTTTTGGTTAATTTTGTTCCTAAAAATTTTATTAATCTTTTATGCTCCTGAAAATGAAATTATACTCTTAATTTCATTTTCTGCTTGTCCGTTCATAATGTGTAGAGATAGAATTGATTTTTGTATGTTAAACACATTTATTGAGCACAGTTCTTTTTTTGTGTGGATTACTTAGCATTTTCTATATACAGAAGTATATCATTTGCAAATCCAGGTAGTTTTATTTCTTCCTTTAAATCTGGGTGCCTTTTACTTCATTTCTTCCCTAGTTTCCCTGGCTAGAAACTCCAAAACAATGTTGAGTAGAAGTGGTAAAAACAGATATCCTTCTCTTTAGAGGAAAACTTTCAATGTTCATAATTGAATAGGTTAGCTATGGATTTTTTGGTAGATTCTCTTTATTATACCCTCCTATTCTTAGTTTGCTTGATGTTTGTATAATGAAAATGTGTCAGTTTGTCAAATGCTTTTTTTGCATCTCTTAAGATGCTCATGTGATCTTTATGAGTCTATTTGTATGATGTATTCCATTGATTGATTTCACATGTTGAAACAATGTTACATTCCTGGGATAAATCTTACTTTGTCATGGTGTATGATCCTTTTTATTTGCTTCTGGGATTGTTTTGCTAGTGTTCTGTTGAGGATTTTTACATCTATATTCACAAGAGATATTGGTCTGTAGTTTTCGTTCCTTGTTATGTCTGCCTAGTTTTGGTATGAGGGAAATACTGGCCTCATATGACAAATTAGGAAGTGTTCTTTTCTATTCTATCTTTTGGAAGTATTTTGGAGGGGGAGGGTGCTAATTCTTTAAACTTTGGGGGGAGTTCACCAATGAAGGCTCTGGTCCTGGGTTTTTATTTGTGTGAGGTTTTTTGTTTATTAATTCCATCTCTTTACTTGTTATAGGTCTACATAGATACACAGATTTCTACACATGTTCTCCCATCTTCCCAGAGTTTGTTGTTACTGCTGTTTGTTGTTGTTTGTTTGTTTGTTCAGTGACTTTTCTGAACTAACTGTAAAGTCTGTATTCTTTGTCTCATGTGATCACTAAAGTCTCTATCTGATTAGTTTTCAACTAATGACTGGGTAGTGATTTCCTGAGATACTTGGAACCAGTAATCTCCAGTCTTTGCCAAGAGGCTCTGTGTGCATGTGTGGGCATCTTCAACACTAGATGAGGCAGTTGACAACTCTTCCTTAACCTTAACTTCCTGCTTGAGCAGAGCCTTGACATCAGCCAGAAATGAGAGTGTAGGTACTTCTCAGATATTTCCTAAGCTTGCACACAGCCCTAGACATGTGCAAACCTTATGTATGTCCATGGCCTTCTAGTTATCTATGACTCTGTTGGAGTTTTTAAAGCCCCTGTGGACATCTCCTTTCCAAGCTTTTCCTTTTAAGCTTTTCTTGGTAGCCCATTGCTTGCCTGACTGTTATCCACTTCCTCTGGAAGCTGCAAAGTTAAACAATAGCCTTTAATTGTGTTAAAAAATGCCTCCAAGGAGAAGGCTTTTAGCACTGGGCAAGTGCTGGGTAAAGTCAAATAGAGACTTGCAAGTGAGGTCTTTCAGAAAACCACTAAACAGTTCAAATAATGACAGTTCTCTGGAAATGAGGCTTAGAAAGATGTCCAATCCCTCTGGTGGCTTCCATGCTTTTGTTTTTCAGTATGTTTGCAGGGCTATTGATTTTCAATCCTCCTATAGAGCTAAAGAGGGGGAATGGGAATAGGGCAAACTAAAACACACAAAGCTCACTGTTCTTACTGAGATTTAGCCTTATTTCTTTAATAAATGCTTCCCGGATTGCTGCAAGCCTTTGGTTAATTTACAGAGCTCTGAAAAAGTTGATTTTCACAAGTTTTGTCAGTTTTCTCATTGCCTTTATAGAAGAGAACGTTTTCAGATGTCCTTGCTCTGCTGTTTTCACCGGTGTCACTCACCCCTTGGGGTCTGCTTTGATAGATGGATACTTCTCCTCATCATAGGTTATATTTTCCTGCCTCTTTGCATGCCAGTTAATTTTTTATTGCATGCCATGCATTATGAATTTTACTTTGTTGGCTACTTGATAGTTTTTATTTCTATACGTATATTTTGAGCTTTGTTCCAGAATGCAGTTATTTTGTCTGTAAGAAGTGTGATCTTTTCTTGTCTTGCTCTTAAGATTTTTTATGGGAGACCAGTTCATTGTTTAGTCTAGAGTTAGCTATTCCCCTCTACTGTGGCAAGACCCCTTTGAGTACTCTTCCTATTGCTGCATGTATATAAGGTTTTCCAGTCTGAATGAAGGGAACAGACACTATATTTGGTCCTGTGTGAGTGCCAGATACAGTGATTCATATGTCATTTATTTACTTAAAAATATTTATTTATGTTGCACCAGGTCTTATTTGAGGCACACGATATCTTTGTTGGGGCATGTGAGATCTTTAGTTGCAGCATATGGGATCTTTCAGTTGTGGCATGAGGACTTCTTAGTTGCGGCATGCGGACTTTTAGTTGTAGCATGCGTGCGGGATCTAGTTCCCCGACCAGGGATCGAACCTGGGCCCCCTGCATGGGAGCATGGAGTCTTACCCACTGGACCACCAGGGACGTCCCCATATGTCTTTTAATCGGTCCATGCCTTGGCCTCAGTTGGAGTCCTCACATGTTTGCACTGGTCAGAACTCTGCTGTCCCCTTGGGATCCCTTTCCTTGTTCCAAAACCTGGAAACTCTCTCAAGACATTAAGCTGGAGCAATTATAGGGTCACTTTGTTTGTTTCCGTCTCCCAGGGAATCACTGTCCTTTATTGCCTAATGTCCAGTGTCTTAAGAGCCATTGTTTAATCAATACATATTTTGTTCAAGTGTTTTTTTTGTTTTAGGTCAGATGGTAACTCTATTCCTTGTTACTCCTTTTTGTTGGAGTCAGAAATCTATTTGCCCATTCTTTTCTCTGGATCGTTAATTTATATCTAAATCACTTACCTATTCTAGTCAAATGGTAGTACACATCACATTGTATGTATAGAGATAAATATATGCTAAACTTATATAGAGTTACAAGTACATTAAGACTAATAAATGTCCTTTATTTCAGGTAAGAATGCTTGATATGTTTCATTTCTCCAAAGCTCTGCTTATCAGGTGATAAATTTTCATTCAGTTAAGCTATTCTTTGTAGTGTGACCAAGAAAACAGAAAACAAACAAAGGAACAAACAGAAAAAACATAGGCACTGAATATAGACAATCTATCCTGAATCTGGATCCTTTCCATCCTGGCACAACTCTGTGAAAGTTGCCTAATACCTCTGAACATTTGTTTACCCATCTGTAAATGAGGCTAATAATAGGATTGTTGTGGGGATACCATAACATAGTATATATTAAGCACCTGGAAAGTAGTGGTGCTTAACCCTGGTTAAGTTTAAAAGCATCTTCTTCTCCCTTCGTAACATTGTATTTTTCAGTGTGCAGGTAACTGTGGATTTAGTTACCGACAAAGGATTTCATATTGTATTGGGATCCGATCTACTGAGAAATATAAGCTTCATGAGCTGTGGCCTATAGACTATCAAGAATGCCCTGTGCTGCCTTCCCCTCAGGTTTACAAATGCAATTTTAGAACCTGTTTGCATATGGCCACTTGGAAAGTTGGAAAATGGAGCAAGGTCAGTTTATAATTATGAATTTAAAATCTTCTGAATGAGACTTTCTAGTTGTGGGATGCCTACTATTCTGCACTTCTAACTAGATATCAGAGTTGTCTCATACCCCTATTGTCTAACAATCACTTTACCAGTTATTTATCAGTTATCATCTCTTTTTCTAAGTTTGCTATAACCTGCCTTAAGCAGGGACCATAATTAATACTTGTTTCTTTTCCTCAGAGCACCTGGCACAGTGGCTTGCATTTTGAGTAGATGCTTAAGCAATACTTATTGGTTAAGTGAAAAAGTAAATAAATCTAATGTATGAGTAATACAGGTTATTTGCACCATATTCCATTTCCAATTTAATTGATAGAAAGCAAGTAAATATTGCTTTGCAAACAGCATACAACAATGAGTAAAAACTCAGTAGTCTGAATAACCATCATTAATTAATATTTATCAGGTATTAACAATATACTGCTGAGCTAACGATACAAAATAAATGGAAAGGAGCCAGTAACTGAGAAAGAATAGATTGAGTTTCTTAAGGATTAGCCCCACCTGTGACTCTCTAGCCTCCAGGATATTTTTGTGTCTGCAGAAATTCTAGCCATTATTGATCATCAGTTTGTTCCAAAAGGACCTAGCTTGAAAGGAGGAGATATGTATTTACTGGCCTTATTATCCATTATATACTTTACCTTCAAATTTTACTCTGTTCACAGTGCTCTGTGACTTGTGGAGTTGGGGTAATGGAGAGAAGAGTGGAATGCATAGCTGACAATGGTTGGTCCAGTGACTTATGTTTAAAGAGTTTAAAACCAGATGCTCAAAAGAAATGTTATGTCCATGACTGTAAGTACTAGACTTCAAAAATCTAGAACCTAAGTGTTCCTCAGAAGTTTTAATTAAAATCTGAAAATAAATATTTAGAGTAGTCATACACTCCACAAAATGAAAGGTCTGTTTTTTTCAGAATATAACAATATTGGTGTAATTGAGTTAAATTCATGTTGTGTCTGTAATTTGTTCATTGTTGATAAGTTGTACTCACTTGTCCTTGAAGGTAAAACATTTACCAGCTGTAAAGAAATCCAAGTGAAAAACAACATTACCAAAGATGGTGACTATTACCTTAACATTAAAGGAAGAATAATAAAGGTATTATGAAGACAGCTCCTATTTGATTTTAGCATTGACTGTTGACTTTGAAAAAATCTTTTCTAGATCTTTGCATTTTCTCTTTAGATCTATTGTGCTGGCATGCACTTGCAGAACCCCAAGGAATATATATCATTGGTCAAAGGTGAAGAAGACAACTTTTCTGAAGTGTATGGCTTTAGGTATATGCTGTGTTTTGCCTTATCTGTGCATTTTCATGGTCCTTCAAGAGAATTAGAAGTTCCAGAGTTCAGAGTGGTACTTGAATAGCTCCCAGTGTGACAAGTAATTTAGAAACAGGTAGATATATTATGACCTAAGCCAGATGTTGTCCATGCCTGTTCAATAATAAAGATTTGAGCATTAACATGTACTCACAGAGAGACTGACTAAGAAGGATACTATGGGTGAGCAGTGAGACAACAGAGGAGGGAAGAATTTAAGACCTGTGTGTATTTTCATAGAAATCAAATTAATTCCAGTAATAAAAGCTAGGAGAACTACAGCTGAATTATTTTTCCACAAACTGGTCTTGAATTTCCCATTGATCATTTTGTATTTCTTTGACATTTAACTTGTTGAGTGATTTTCATTTCTTTCACATTTAACCTGTTGACCCTAAAATATTGAAGAGTGTGTCTTTTACCTTCCCACTTCCAAAGTTTACCATTTATCTGCATTATGGTCTAATAATGGTATCTAATACTAAAATATTCTAATGTTGTTACAGACTGCAAAATCCATATGAATGTCCTTTTAATGGAAGCAGGAGGCAAGACTGTGAGTGTAAAAATGACTACTTGGCTGCTGGACACACTGTTTTCAGCAAAATAAGAATTGATCTTAATTCCATGCAAATTAAAAGTAAGTGCTGAATCTCTATTTGTAAAATGAAAAGTACCTGTTTGCTAATGCAAGTGTAACAATATACTATATGGTATATGTGGTAGCTAGGGTATAGAGAAGGGCCTAGCATTGTACAATAATTACTTAGAATTCTTTTTAAAAAGTTATTAGCTACATAGTGATACAAACCATGGGAACCCTTAATAAAAATGTAGTGGTAATGACACTGTCATTAGTAAAGATAGTAAGGATACTGTCATAGTAAAGATCCTGCCCTCCCAAGATATAACAATCTACCTTAAAATCCTCAATTACATTAAAAATAAGGAAGTTAATATCCTCAATGTAGTTGTATAAGCTTTTTTGCAAGGGCTTAAAGTAATAATTAACATTAGCTTCAGGTGACAGTTTGTCTAGTATTTTCTTATACTTTATCTCATTTGATCTTTTTAACAACCCTATACTAGATAAGGCAAAATTTCATCACATTGTTGCAAGTGATGAAATTAAGATGCACTTATAGAATTAAGTGATTGGCCCAATTCATACAGTTAGTAACTGGCATTGCAGGGAGATAAAGTCCCACTCACAGATCCCAGATTATGGACCTGCTGCCTTTCTAGGAAGTAATTTATAGTACAGTCAAGTTAAAGTAAATATACTTTATGAAACCTAACATACACTGAGCATCAGACAGTCTGCCCTCCTGAAAATTACATAGTGACATGAAAATGCAAAGAAGTTCATTTCAGAAGCAGAAACTCTAAATCACAATTGAATCACCAGTGCCTAGCACAGTACCTAAACCACAAAAAGAAACAAAACAATGTTTGTTGAGACAGTGAATGCATGAATACATAATTTCTAAATCAGTCATATGATGGTGAACTATTATTGTCAGTAATAGTGGCTACCATTTACTGAACACCCACAATTACTGCAGTGGGGAAGTGTTATAATGCTTTGGTTATGATCATAGACTCTGGAGTTAGATTGCTGGGTGTAAATTCTCTGCATCCAGTTACCAGTCATAATAAGATGGCTCTCAGGTTTTTTTCTTTCTTTTTTTCTGCTTTCTTTCCTTTTTTTTTTTTTTCGGTTAGGATTAAGAGATAATACTTGTAACATATCTAGTAAATGCCTTGCGAGTAGTAGGTGTTCTATAAACAATGGTTATTATTTAATAATATATGTTGTGTCAGCATTGCTGAGTACATAATGGGCATTTGGGAACTTATTTACTGTTTAGCAAGCTTTTATCTTTCATTAATTTATCAAACCTGCCATTTTGCCAGGCATTGGACTGGGCTCTGAAGATACAATGTTAAATGTATACATTTTCCACTTGCTTTCTCTTTTCGTTCCTCATACTTGTGTGCCAAAAACCCAGTCTTGATTAAATTAAACCTTTCACCTACTCTGCACTTGCACCATGAATCTTGCATGTGGCAAGTAATACACAGCCCTCCTGACTGATCTTACTTTAAATGCATGACTCCTGAGATTGCACAGACCCTGGTTCATTCCTCCCCAACTCTTCTCAATGTCTGACTCACAGCTTCTCCTCTGGCTTCAAACTTCAAAATTTTCTAATACCTCCACTCCAGTCACTCATTGCTGATGACCTAAACCTTGACCTATAGACTTTGCCTTCTCTCCTGGTCACTGTGGATGAACTATTTCTGCTGCCATCTGAGGCAACCCCTTCTACTTGTGCTCTGAGCTCCTTGCTTTGTACCAACTCAGGACCATTATTTCAGCAAACTTTCCTTTTTCTCTTACATCACCAATTCTTCCATTTCTTTAACTCCAATGCCAAATTCTTGATTTTCATTTCATTTGATCCATCAGCAGTCTTTGGTTTCCAGGACTTCTCACTCTCATCATTTGGCTCCTGTCTTGGTCACTCTTTCTCCCATCTTTCTCACTGTTTCTCAACTTGGCTAATTACTCTTCATTTTATACAACACTGAGTATTGAAGAACTTCAGGACTCAGTCATTCCCTTAAGGATCTCTTTCAACTTATAGATTTCAAATACCATCTATTAAATGACAGTCCCAAATGTATATCCCTAATTCAGACTGCTTCCCTGAATTCCAAGATTCAACTCCCTACTCCGCATATCCACATGAAATCTAATATGTGTCTGACAATGTATCCAAGACTGAACTTTCATTTTTTTTTAATTGGAGTATAATTGCTTTGCCATGTTGTGTTAGTTTCTGCTGTACAATGAAGTGAATCAGCGATATGTATACCTATGCCCCTTCCTCTTGGACCTCCCTCCCACCCCCCCATCCCACCCATCTAGGTTATCACAGAGCACTGAGCTGAGCTTCCTGTGCTTTATAGCAGGTTCCCACTAGCTATCTATTTTACACATGGTAGTGCATATATGTCATTCCTAATCCCACAGTTTGTCCCACCCTCCCCTTCCCCCACTGCATCCACATGTTCATTCTGCATCTCTATTCCTGCCCTGGAAATAGGTTCATCTGTACCCTTTTTCTAGATTCTACATATATGCGTTAATATATGATATTTGTTTTTCTCTTTCTGACTTACTTCACTCTGTATGACAGACTCTAGGTCCATTCACAACTCTACAAAGGAACCAGTCCTTCTACCCAAATTTTTACCATTTCAGTAAATGGCAACTATCAACTTCTAGTTACTCTTGCTAAAACATAGCAATGTCTTTAACTCCTCCCTTTATCTCACACCTATGTGCCATCCATCATCAAATTCTGTCAGGTGAATCATTAACATACATGCTGCTATGCACTGTATTGTGTCCTGCATAATTCATATGATGAAGCCCTAATCCCCAATGTGACAGTGTTTGGTCCTGGGGAGATAATTAGGTCTAGATTAGTTCATGAGGGTAGGGCCATAATTGTAAGATGAATGCCATTATGAAAAAAAGAGGAAAAGACACCAGGACTCTCTTTCTCTGCCATGTGAGAACACAGGAAGAAGACGATCTCCAAGCCAGGAAGGGGGGCTCTCACCAGAACTTGACCGTGTTTGCACCTGCACTTCTTTTGTTTAAGCCCCCCAGTCTGTGACAGTTTGTTAGGGCAGCTTGAGCTAAGACACATGCAAAATCCCACTTTGCCATTATCTCATTTGCTATAACCGTGGGCCAAGTCTATATCATTTTTTTCACCTGGATTCTTATGCTTACTGACTGGTATTCCTGTTTATTCTGGTAGCACTCAGGTTCCTTTTCACCTTTTCCCCAACTCCTGACCTAGATTCTCTTCTCAATAGAGAATCCAGAGTGATCCCTTAAAACGTAAGCCATGTCTTGTCTTATACATTATCTCATTTCATCTTTTTAATAACCCCAACCTCTGCTCAGAACTCTCCAAACATCTCCCATCTAACTCATAACAGAATTAAAAATCCTGCCGATGGTCAATAAAACTCAATAAGACCTTCCCACCTCCATTACCTTTCTGCTCCTTCCCTCCACACTCCTCCCTTGCACGATCTGGTTCAGACACATTTGTCCCTTTGCTGTTTCTTGAATACATCAAGCATGCCCTCCACCCCTCCTTAAGGCCTTTGCACTTTCTGTTCTATCTGCCTAGAATGATTGTCTTTTGGGTTTACCCCTCAGTTTCTTCCTGGTCTCTGCTTAAATACACCTTCCCAATAAGTTCATCCTGGACCCTCTCCACTCCAAAACTCCGTTTCTTCTCATTCTTTTCCTGCTTTTTTTTAAATTTTTTTCTATAGCATTGATCACCTACAACATATGATAGTATCTACTCTATTACTTGTTTCTCTCTGGTAGCACTCAGGTTCCATCGGCCCCTATGTCATCCACTATTGTGCTCTTACAGTACTTATGATAATGCCCAATACGCAATAGGTTCTAAAAAAATATTTGCTGAATAGAAGTCAACTTTCCTCAAGAAACTATCTTAAGGAAATCTTGAAGACAAATTTGAATTAACCAAAGTGAGGAGAAGGAGTTTCAGGAGGAGACATCATGAACACAGCATGAAATGGTGAAGCATTTTGGTTCCACTAGAGAATAAGGAGTAGTCTAGTTTTGTCTAAGCATAAATTGAATGGAGGTTGGGGGATAGCCGCTTATTAAAGAAGTTCCCAGAAAGCAGATCATGAAGAACAACGTGTACTAAACTATACAACTGAATTTATCTTTTAAGTTATGGGGACCTTTGGGGTAAAAGTATAAACAGGGGAGGGAACAGGCTCAGTTGGAGAGAGAGCAAATTGTATCCATGAAGATATTTAGGAAGCTAATATAATAGTTCAGATAGAAGGTGATAAGGACCTAAATTAGGGACTTGGTTCAGAATAGAGAACCTGAGAGAAATATTAAAGAGGTACACTCCATGATTTTCCAACAGATGGAATATGGGGATTTGTGGCATGGAATATTTAGAAAGAGTTCCAAAATAACTGGGTAGATGCTGATATAGTTCAATGAGATGAGAAATATAGCAGGGGGAATATGTTTGGAGAAAAATATAATGCATTTAGCTTTGGACATGTTAAGCGAGAGCTATCTGTGGGTTATCCAGGGAATGATGGAGGAGATAATAGCAAAGGCTAATTTGAAAACTGTGTCAGTTTGCCCAGCCTAACCCTAAGTACCATGCATAAGCAATGGTGTGCGGATAAATGTTTAACAACCAGCTCTTAACAATCAGGAAAAAAAAAGTTTGATTTGTAGGTTTTGCCAGTTTCCGTGGGGTATATATTCCCACCATGGCCAATTTTAAGCTACCAACATGAGCTCATTATGCATGGAGTTGGGAAGAGACACACACAATTGGTTCTCATGATTTGGTACAAGCTGACTCTGGCACACCATGGAAGGCCTGCTGGCTTTGGAAGCTGCCCTTGGAGATATGATAAATATTTCCAGAAATGCTACCTTTGGGGATTGCCTCTAGGGGACTGGCGTCATCATGAGGGCATGCAGTGATCTTGCAGTCCTCCTGAAAGATATTTGAAACAACATTAGCAGAGGTGAGAGCCACCGACTGCATGCGCATTAGTTGGGATGTTACTTAAGTGATTCAAGCATGAATAAGTGATTGTACCAGCTAACCTTTAGGGTTCCTCCCAACCTATTTTTGAGCCAATGACTCTTTCTTTCTGATACTTTATATGGAATCCCCAGCATTGTTGCCAGTCAAGAAATTTTGCTAATAACAATAGCAAAAGTAAGATTAGAAAGAATGAAATAGTAATAGAAGAAATCAAAGAAAATGGCACACTTTTTACCTTCATGTTTTTGAATTCTCTAAATGAATTGATATGCATACTCTCTATAAGTACATATATGTTGCTTTATCATAATTTATCTTTAACTAATGTTTTTTCCTCTGTAATTTTGCTCCTTATGCCACTTTATCTATTTTAGATATTCACTATGATGTAAAATACGATAGAGCATTTATTTAGCTTTTAAAACATATGGATTGGGCTTCCCTGGTGGCGCAGTGGTTGGGAGTCCACCTGCCGATGCAGGGGACGTGGGTTCGTGCCCCGGTCCGGGAAGATGCCACGTGCCGCGGAGTGGCTGGGCCCGTGAGCCACGCCGCTGAGCCTGCGCTTCCGGAGCCTCTGCTCCGCAATGGGAGGGGCCACAACAGTGAGAGGCCCGCGTACCGGAAAAAAAAAAAAAAAAAAAAAAAAATATGGATTAGTTACAGATGTCCCTGTCATATTTTAGAGCAATTTATGAGGTGAACATTTTTATATTAAGTAAAAATTTGAGAGCCTGATCTATATTATGTACTACAATTGTGCAACATTTTTGCTTAAAATTTTGGATTAGTTATATGAATGTATTTAAGAATGTAATATGAAGACTGCATGTTTTGCAATGAAGATGTGAAAACATACAATGTCTCAGTGCTAAAGAATTTCATTTACTATTTTCTAGCTACAGACCTTCTTTTTGCCCAGACAGTATTTGGAAATGCAGTTCCATTTGCCACAGCTGGAGATTGCTATAGTGCAGCCAGATGCCCACAGGTATTTCATAGTTGATTATTTTTTCTCACTGAGTAAAGTTAATACTGTTTCTCTTCATTCACTTTCTTGACCAAAATACTGCAAGAAACATAAGTAAATAGAAAATGCAAACTTCTGACATGAAATTCATTTCAAAGGTTATAGATAAACTTTGGAGGAAAAGCATCTTTACCAGTACCAGGTTTGTGTGAAGGGTGTAATAATAAGAATTTTAAATTGTTTAGATCCTGTTTCTCCTTCCATGATGCTTTATCACTGTCAATCTTTCGACTTAGTCCATAGAAATGAATGGACATAAGTTACAAGGTAAAGGAATGGATCACAAACATGTGACTTTCATACACTGCTGCTAACAACAGTTATATTAGCTGTTTGGGCCTGTAACATTCTCAGAATAACTTTCTATTACTGTGAAATAATACATTTCCATGTATTTATTCTTGTTTTTATCCTTTCTTTCGCAGAGTTCTCTTTGCACACCCTTTTATGTCATTTTTGAGCTTTCCAGTACAAAGTGTGCTTCCTAGAAGAAATTTGCTGTCTCATTTTTTTAACATAGGATTTTATAAATTCTGTGTGAATAACATTTTTTATGATAAGATACAGAGACATAAGCTAGGTGAATATACCATTATTAGGTAGATTTATAGATTAATGAAAAATCCTGCCCAGGAGATAGTAATTATAATAATGATTTCATTTTGAAGAGAACTAGCTAAAGGGTTTGCCATAGCCCTCTCTTCTAAGAATTTCTCATTCACAGTTTTCATCCTATGACATAGAAAGTATGCTTATGCTAAAAAGAGAGGGCATTTTCTGTATTAGAGAAGGACACTTAAAGGAGTTCAAAAGATACTAGAACTACAGGCTGAAATGAATATGAAAAAAGTTAACTGGAATAAATATATAAATCTTAGGTCCATAAATGCAAGTAGAACCTGGCAATGTCATATAAAAAGACCTAGGTGTTTTATTCAACCACCATGAGTTCAATATAACTAGTGTAGATCAAGTAGTAATTTCTTTTTTCTTTTTTTTTCATATTGAGTTATTTTTATTGGCTGGCATAATACAAGGATTATTTTCCTCTTCACGGAACAAAATGTGATACCACATTTCTTTACAATTAAATTAAGGCTAAAGAACAACAAAGACATTATGATTCATATGATGCATTGGAAACATATTGTCTGTGCTCCACTTGAGCAGAGGGTAGAATGCCTTTACTTTGTTGCTTTATGAAATGCCAGGTTTTCAGGGCAAATCCTATTAAGGGGTTTTAGTTCCTGCCTGATATTTTGCTTCTCTGCCAGCTGCCACTTCATTGGAGATGCCTCAGGATTGTTCAGCCCATGGTTGGACTTGATTCCCCAAATTGGGGAAATGTGTCCATTCATTCTTTCTCATCTATTTATCCATCCAATATCTATCATATCTATAATATTATATGGCCCACGTACCGAAAAAAAAAAATTTTCTGTCTGGGAAAGATAAATTTTTAATCTATCTAGGAGTAGAAGGTGACAATCAGGAAAAAAAAGGAAGGTTTAAATTTCATTATGTTAGGAAAATGAAGAAGGTAGCCAGGAAAATGGTGGGAGGTTATGATAACTACTATTAAATATGTAAGGAGCTCCATGAAAGAGGAGTGACTTCAGTATGTGTTACTCAAGGAGACATTAATAGGGCAGATTCCAGCTCAAGATAAAGAAGACTTTTGACAAGGAGAATTGCCCAAAAAGAGACCACCCCCCCCAAAAAAAATCCGAGGCCTCAACAAATCACTAATTTTTGCCAATATTTTTGTATATTGATCTTGTATTCTGCAACCTTGCTGAATTCATTTATTAGTTGTAATAGTTTTTTATTGGATTCCCCGGGATATTCTATATACATAGTAATGTCACACACAAATAATTTTACTTCTTCCTTTGCAATCTGGATGCCTTTTATTTCTTTACCTTGCCTCATTACACTAGCTAAAACTTCCAGGATAGTGTTGAGTAGAAGTGACAAGAGTGGACATCCTTGTCCTATTCTTGATTTCAGAGGGAAAGCATTCAGTCCTTCATCATTGAGTGTGTTAGCTATGAGTTTTGTAGATGCCTTTGATTAGATTGAGGAAGTGCCCTTCTTTTCCTAATTGAAGTGGTGTTATCATGACTGTTGGATTTTGTCAAATGCTCCTTCTGCATCTGTTGTGATGATCCTGTGGTTCTTGTCCATTACCATTGTGATATGGTGTATCACACAGCTTGATTTTTTTTTTTTTTTTTTTTTTGCGTTACGCGGGCCTCTCACCATTGTGGCCTCTCCCGTTGCGGAGCACAGGCTGCGGACGCGCAGGCTCAGAGGCCATGGCTCACAGGCCCAGAGGCCATGGCTCACAGGCCCAGCCGCTCCGCGGCATGTGGGATCCTCCTGGACCGGGGCATGAACCCGCATCCCTTGCATCGGCAGGCGGACTCTCAACCACTGCGCCACCAGGGAAGCCCACTGATTGATTTTTGTATGTTGAAACAATCTTGCATTCCTGGGGAAATCCCACTTGGTCATGAGGTCTAATCCTTTTTATATGTTGCTAGATTTTCCTCTGTATTCAGAAGAGATATTGGCCTATCATTTTCTTTTTTTGTGATGTCTTTTTCTGGTTTTGGTATCAGGGAAGTACTGGCTCCATAGAATTTTAGATTTAATTTGCTCTCCTTTTTTTCAGTGCTTTAGGTGGAAGGTTAGGTCATTGGTATGAGATCTTTTTTCTCTTTTAATATAGGCATTAGCAACTGTAAATTTTCCTTTAAGCACTTCTTTTGCAGCATCCCTGAAGTTTTGGTATGTTGTGAATTCATTTTCATTCATCTTAAAGTATTTTCTATTATCACTTGTGGTGTCTCATTTGACTCACTGGTTATTTAGGAGTGTGGTGTTTAAGTCCCATGTATTTGTGAATTTCCCACATTTCCGTCTGTTATTGATTTCTACTTTCATTCCATTGTGGTTGGAAAACACACTTTGTATTATTCAATCTTTTAAAATTTATTGAGGCTTGTTTTATACATAGCATATGGCTATCCTGGAAAATGTTCAATATGTGCTTGGAAAGAATGTGTGTTCTGTTGTTGTTGGGTGAAGTGTTCTGTAGATGTCTGTCAGGCCTTGTTGGTTGAAAGTATTGTTCAACTCTTCCATTTCCTTGTTGATCTTCTGCCTAGTTATTCTATCTAAGGAAACTTTGCAGCTATTATTGCTGAATTGTCTGCTTCTCACTTCAATCCTTTTGTTTCATTTATTTTGTATTAGATTTATTTACCTTGTGATTTTGTTGTACATGACTGTATGCTGTAATTGTCATAATATCCTGATATAGTGACCCTTATATCATTATAAAATGTTCTTCTTTATCTGTAGTACCATTTTGTTTTGTTTTGTTTTAAAGTCTAATTTATCTGATATTAGAATGGCTACTCAGGCTGCTTATAGTACATGGTATATATGTTTTCATCCCATTTGCTTTTAACCTATATATTTTTGGATCCTAAAAGTGTCTCCTACAGGGAGTACTTTGTTGAATCTCTGCCTTTTGATTGGATTGCTTAATGTTGTAACTGATATGTCTGGATTTATCTTTGCCATTTTACTTTTTGTTTTTATAGGTCTTGTATTGTTTTTGTCTCTTCTTTACTGCTTTTTTTATTCAGTGAACATTTTCTAGTGTAACATTTTAATTTCCTTAATAATTTTCTCACTATATTTTAAATTGCTTTCTTAATGGTTGCTCTAGGGCTTACAATGTACATCTTAACTCTACTACAGAATCTTCTCCAGAATTATACTACCTAATTGCAGTGACATATAGAAACATTACTCCTATATATACTCTTTTTCCTCTTCCCTTTTTTTTTTTTCTTTTGCAGTACATGGGCCTCTCACTGTTGTGGCCTCTCCCATTGCGGAGCACAGGCTCCGGACGCGCAGGCTCAGCGGCCATGGCTCACGGGCCCAGCCGCTCCACGGCATGTGGGATCTTACTGGACCGGGGCACGAACCCATGTCCCCCGCATCGGCAGGCAGACTCTCAACCATTGCGCCACCAGGGAAGCCCTCTTCTTCCCTTTTTTTTTTGTTATATTTGTTGTCCATATACCTACCTGTGTAACAAACCACAATACATTTTTATAGTGTTACTTTATATAATCTTATATCTTTTAGAGATAAGAAATGAGAGAACTTATATTTCATTGAGTTTTTTACATGAGCCTTTTTATTTAGCCTTTCTGGTTCTCTTCATTTCTTCCTGTGGTTCTGAGTTATCAGCTGCTGTCATTTAATTACTGCAAAATAGCTTTGCTTCCATCTGCTTTATTTGTGGCATTATTATCAAATATACTACATTTCTATATTATACTGGTCAGTAGTATAATTACATACATATTGGTTTATATAACTGCTTTTTAAACAAGAGAATAAAGAAAAAGAAATATGCAATTATAGTGTCTTTTATGATTACTGCAATTACCTCTACTAGTACGCTTTGGTTGTTTTGTATTGTCTGATGTCACTTGACTTCAGCCTGAAAAACTTCCTTTAGTATGTCTAATAATAACTAGTATGTCTGCTAATAACAAATCCTCTCAGTTTTGTCTATCTGGGAATGTCTTTATTTTGCATTCATTCTTGAGAGATTGATTTTCTAGAAAATTATTTTACAGTTTTTATTTTTCAGCACTTTAAATATGCCATCCCACTGTCCTCTGGCTTCTAGAACTCAGCTATTTATCTTACTGGGATTCCCACATATGTGGTCATTTTTCTCTTGATGCTTTCAGTTTTTTTGGTTTTTTTTTTTGACTTTCAGCGTCTTTACTGTGACATATCTGGATGTAGATCTCTTTGTGTCTACTTAACTTGGAGTCTGTTGAGCTTCTTAGATGTGTAGGTTAATGCATTTCATGAAATTTAGACAGTTTTCAGCCATTATTTCTTCAAATATATTTTCTGCTCTATTTGGTACTTCCATCATGCATACGTTGGTGCACTTAATGGCGTCCCTTTATTTCTCTGAGGCTTTATTCATTTTTTCTTCATTCTTTTTTCTATTTTTCAGATTGTTTCATCACTATTGATATCTTTTCAAGTTTGCTGATTATTCTGCCAGCTCAAATCTACTGATCGATCTGCTCTAGTGAATTTATTATTTTGGTTATTGTACTTTTAAACTCCTGAAGTTGTCCTTTGGCTCTTTTTATAAATATAATTTTTATTTCTTTATTGACAGTCTCTCTTTGATGAGACATTATTATCATACCTTCCTTTACTTTTTTAAACACAGTTTTCTGTAGTTCTTTGGGCATATTTATAATAGGTACTTTGAAGTCTTTATCTGCTTAGCCTGACATCTGAAACCTCTCAAAGGCAGTTTCTGTTGCCTTTTCCCCGGTATATGAGTCATCCTTTCCAGTTTCTTTACATGTTTCACAATTTTTTGTTGAAAACCAGGCATTTTAGATAAGATATTTTAGCAACTGTGGATACTAAGTTTCCCCTTCCCTCTAGGATTTGTTGTTTGCTTGCTTATGTATTTGTTTAGCTCTTTGGCTGGGCTATTTCAGGGACATCTATTTCCCCTGTGGTGTGCAGCCTTTAATGTCACTCCTCAGAGGGCTCAGCCTTGGACATGTACACTGTCACCCCAATCCTCCTGGAATGACAGTGTTTTTAGTTGGCCTGTCTTTGATGAAGTTTCTAGATGGCCTGCCTCTACTGATATCACACTCAGCTCTTAGCTTCCACTAATTAGTATATGATCACTTTGTTCTTTCAGTAACATCCTGGAGGCATAAATTACTACATGGTCTGATCCAATTAAACTCAGGCCCCTTGGCCAGGGTAGTCTTATAGGTCAGTCTTTGAGGTCAGGTCAGACTTCAAGAGGAGCCCTTCTTGGCTGTCTCTTTCCCTGGTTTTCTCTGATAAACTGAGCTTTGACCTACCATTTGGCTTCTTGCTCTCATCCAGTTACCCCCATCCTCCTCTTAACTGCACACCACTAAAATCTTATTTTCAGTATGCCCTTTAGGCTTAAATTTCCCCATGTTCAGTCCCAAATAAGCTCAGTCTCCTTAGGAAAAGCTATGGAATTTTCTGTTCTTACAGATTGATTTTCCCCCAAGGAAGGACCTTTGCACCAATTCTGTGGATTGAGTGGGTAGAACCCACTTTGCAGAGTAACATCCCCCATCTATAAGCAGAATGCTGGGTAATGGCAACATCCCCTGGTCTTCTTGGCTTGCCTTGCTCAGCATGGAACTTCTGCCCTACCAGTGATTTTGAGTGGGACTGACTCAGGCCTTGTGTTCTTGGGCTGCCATGCCTGGGGCAGATCTTCTGATCTATGAGCAGGGACTGAGTGGTGGAAGGGAGCTTCAGACTCTCCGCCATTCTTGCCTCTAAGACAGCTTCAGCAACACAGAGCTGGGTGAGATGAGGAGTGCTGGTGTCCCCCAACCCCTGCCGCCCCCCACACACCCTAGGAGAAAGCTTAGCCCTAGCAGAGAGCTGGGGGAAATACAGTCCTGTGTTCGTAGCTGCACCCACGAAGAGTAGAACTGTCATCTTGCTGAGGTGGGGAAGAGAGGACAGGTCATGGTTCAGATGTCACAGATGCTTACTGTTCTTACCTAGATTTCATAGATTTTCCCGAATAAATGTTTCTCCATTTTTTTGTATAGCCTTAGGACAATTTCAAGAGACTTGAAATGGTTTTGTATTTTATATATTTTTTATATTTGAAATTAAACATTTTATTTTGAGGTAACTGTTGACTGACATGTAGTTCTAAGGAATAATACAGAGATCCCATGTACCCAGTTTCCCCAAATGGTAACATCTTGCATGATTATAGTATAATATCACAACTAGGATATTGACATTTCTACATCAATATACAGAACATTTTTATCACCACAAGAACTTTATTTTTTTTTATTTAATTTAATTTAATTTTTGGCTGCATTGGGTGTTCATTGCTGTGTGCGGGCTTTCTCTAGTTGCAGCAAGTGAGGGCTACTCTTCATTGCGTTGCACAGGGTTCTCATTGTGGTGGCTTCTCTTGTTGCGGAGCACAGGCTCTAGGCACGCAGGCTTCAGTAATTGTGGCATGCAGGCTCAGTAGTTGTGGCTCTCAGGCTCTAGAGTGCAGGCTCAGTAGTTGTGGCGCATGGGCTTAGTTGCTCCACGGCATGTGCGATCTTCCCGGACCAGGGATCAAATCCGTATCCCCTGCACTGGCAAGTGGATTCTTAACCACTGCGCCATCAGGGAAGCCCCACAAGAACTTTTATAATGACAACTACTTCCCTCCTACCACCAGCCTCACTTTATCCTCTAGCAACCACTAATCTAGCCTTCATTTCCATAATTTTTGTCTTTTCAAAGATGTTATATAGGTGGAATCATACTAGTATGTATGTCTAGAACTTCTAGCATTATTTTGAAGAGTGGTGATAGTGGACATGCTTTAACTGCTTCTGATCTTAGGGGGAAAGCATTCAGTCTTTCACCATTAACTGTAATGTTAGCTATAGATTTTTGGTAAGTGTTCTTTATCAAGTTGAAGGAAGTTCCCCTCTATTCCTATTTTTCTCTATTGTTTCACTGAAGAAAGAGTCCACAGGTCTCCTCAAAAGCCATTCCAAATGTGCTCCCTCTATTGGCTATATTTTTTAAGGTACACAGCTTTGCAGAGGAATCTCAGGTTCTCATTCAATCTTTGAGCCTGGTTAGCTCTATTCATGTCCATTCTTCTCCTTCCCTGCTTCGCTCATGTTGGCCTACCAGATGATTGCTCTCCCTGCAAAATGGTGACTCTCTGACCTACATCTTTTATTTAGTTCTCTTCCCAGGACTATGCTTTTCCTGATGAACTCCCCCTTCTGAAGTCTTACACTGTGTCTCTTTGAACAGTTGTTCTAAGGTCAAGGATGTGTATTCTAAAACTTTTAGCACTTTAAACAATCTTTTCTTTCACATATGGATATTTAAAATAGCTTTTCCATTTTGACCCTTTTAAATGGAGATTATTCAGTCTCCAATGACCAACCCATGTCAAGACTGGTCAACTTTGTCCAACAATCCATATTCCTTCTAATCAATGCCTTCTGGTCATATACTTGATATGATTAGAAAGAAGTAAATTAGAAAGAAGTAAATGCCACCTAGAGATGTGAAGAGTGTGCTACAAGGTACTATTACCTCGGAAAGGTCATGACATTCTGGGAATCTGGTCCTTTTCATTACATGTTGAATTGAATAAATCTGGTCAATGAGACATCAACAAAATTCACAGGAGACTGATATACAAATAAGTAATATAACTGTCAAGTGGAATCAAAACTCCTTTTATCTCATTAGTAAACTTTGCTTATAGAAAATATCTTAACAGAAAACTAATTATTATAAACAGCATATTTCTCAATGAGCATGAGATCAGAATAAGAGATCTTAGCACAATCAAGTTTTTAAATGGTAAAACAGATATTTTCAGTAATTTCTAACTCTATTACTCCAATTTTTATGTAACCCCATTTTCCCCTACAATATCTTGAGAAAAGTACATAGTTATAAACTGGGTAACCCCAATTTACAGTTGGAGAAACAGACACTCTGTGTCAACAACCTGTACAAGATCCTTGAGGAAGTCAGAGGTAGCCCCAGTGTAGTAATAAAATGCTCCTCTCTGCTAGTCAAGGTGAGATGGCTCTTCCACTTAGTTTGCATTTCTGGAATGCAAAGCTCTATTTCCAAAATTAGATGTTATTGGGCATAGGTATGTGCTGTCAAAAAAAGGTATGCCCATTTTTTTCAGTCTGTATTCAAGTGCCTGAAGTTACTGTTACCAAAAATACAAACTGTCCAGTATTCTTGAAGCTATTCTGTCAAATATATAAACCAGATTCTGTGTTAAGTTATATAAGATTTGCATGAATACTCTCCAGATGTTTGATGTCACAGAAAGAACTTATTCTGTTGTTTGGGATTCCTCAAAACCATATTCTCTTTGTTTGCATATGACAGGGCACCCCAGGACATGAATGCTAAAAAGAAAATGGACACATATGGCACTCTCTAGGGAAAATAAACTTTGCCACATTGTAATATAAGATGAAGTTAAAGAGTGTGATGTGACTTTAGAATATATATATATATATATATATATATATATATATATATATATATATATACCTCAAAAGTGAAGTAAAATGTTTGGTACTTTTCACAGAGCCATAAAAAAAAAAAAAAACACAATGTGTATCTCTTTAGCTGTTTTGTAATTAATGTTGATTACATGAGAGCAAGAGAAATAACCAATGCCAGAGGATCATGGCCAGCATCCATTTTGAGTATTCAGAGCCAGTTTTTACATATTTTGAACGTGTATTCTTTATTATCAGACTGCAGAGTTTGATATATATGCATAAGATCTACCCTTTTATTTATATTGTTTAGATCATCTCTCTCCTTATTTTTGCCTGCTTGATCTATTTTGTTATTAAAAGTGGTATATTAAAATTTCCTATTATTAGGATGTTTCTACCTATGTCTCCTTTCATCTCCTGTAGTTTTGTTTCATAAAAGTTGCTGTGTTTGGGCTTCCCTGGTGGTGCAGTGGTTGAGAGTCCACCTGCCGATGCAGGGGACGCCGGTTCGTGCCCCGGTCCGGGAAGATCCCACATGCCGCGGAGCGGCTGGGCCCGTGAGCCATGGCCGCTGAGCCTGCGTGTCCGGAGCCTGTGCTCTGCAATGGGAGAGGCCACAACAGTGAGAGGCCCGCATACTGCGATAAAAAAGAAAAAAAGTTGCTGTGTTATTTGATGCATAATACTCACATATTACGTCTTCATTGTGGATTATGCTTTTTCGCACTTCTTTGTCATGTTTTCCTGATTTCATACTTGAATTCTATTCTACCTTATCAGGATTTGCTACCCCTGTTCTCTATGTACATTTTCCTGGTATACTTTCGCACATGCTTTTAGTTTTGGCCTTTATGAGTCACTTTAAGTGTGTCTATTACATATAGCATGTACTTGGGTTTTGTTTGCAAGTCAATTGGAAATTTTTTTCTTTAAATAAGTGTTATATTCATTCACATCTTAAGGTGAAAAAAAACACAATAAAATTGCCTTTATTAGTATACAGTTTTAACATACATACAGATTCATATTACTTTACCATAATCTGAATATAGAATAGCTCCCTCACATTTCCTCCATGGAGTCAGTTCCTCCCTCCCACCTAACTCCTTGTACACACTGATCTTTTTTCTGTTGCTTTAGTTTTGCATTTTCTGGGATGACATAGATATGTGTTATAAATGGAATCACACAATATGTAACCTTTTGAGATTGACTTCCTTCACTCAACATAATGCCTTTGAGGTCCATCTGTGTTTTTGCATGTGTCAATAATTTTTTCTTCCTTATTTCTGAGCATTATTCCATCAAATGAATGTCATACAGCTGTCCTACAGTTTGTTCATTTGTTGGAAGAAAATGAGTTGTTTATAGTTTTTGGAGATTATGAATAGAGCTGAGATGCACATTTGCATACAGGTTTTTGTGTGAACGTACATTTTCATTTCTCTGGGATAAATGCCTATGAGTGAGATTGTAGGGTCACATGATATGTGTATGTTTAACTTTATAGGAAACTGCTAAACTGTTTGATACAGTGGCTGTACCGTTTTTTATTCCCACAAGCAAAGATTAAATTTCTAGTTGATTAGCTTCCTTGTCAGCACTTAGTATTGTCAAGTTTTTTGTTTGTTTTCCCATCTTCTGTGGTAGCTCAATGTAGTTTTAATTTACATTCCACTAATGGATAATAATGTTAAGTATCTTTCATATGCTTATTTTCCATCTGTATATACTCTTTGGTGAAGTGTATGCCCAAGTCTTTTGCTCATTTTTAAAATTAGGTTGTTTGTTTCCTTATTGTTCCTTACTGTTTAGTTTTGAGGGTTTTTTACATAGTCTGGTTACAAGTCTTTTGTTGTATATAACATTTCCAAGTCTTTTTCTCCTGGTCTGGACCTTATCTTTTCTTTCTCTTAATTGTCTTACACAGAGTGGAAGTTTTAAATTTTAATGAAGTCAAATTTATCATTTTTTTCTTTTTTGGGTTGTACATTTAATGTCATATTTAAGAGCCTTTGACTTACTCCGGGTTACAAAGATTTTTTCTATGTGTTCTTAAAAATTTTTTTATAGTTCTATGCTTTACATCTATACCTATGACTGATTTTGAACTAATTTTTTATGAAGTTGGAAGGGTTTTGCCTATAGACATCCAGTTGTCTTAACACCATTTGTTGAAAAGACAGTGCTTTCTCCAGTAAATTGCCTTTCTGCCTTTGTCAAAAATCAATTGGAGGGGACTTTTCTGGTGGTCCAGTGGTTAAGAATCTACACTTCCAATGCAGGGGCATGGCTTCGATTTCTGGTCGGGGAACTAAGATCCCATATGCCATGTGGTGGGGCCAAAAAAAAAAAAAAAAAAAAAATATATATATATATATATATATATATATAGCACATATTTATGTGGGTCTATTTCTGACTCTGTCTTCTGTTCCATTGATCTACATGTCTCTCTCTTCACCAACACAGCACTGTCTTGGTTATGATAACTTTATTATAATAAGTGTTAAAACAAGGTAGTGTGGGTCCTTCAAATTTATTTTTTTTCAAACTTGTTTTAATTATTTTAATTTCTTTGTCTTTCAATATAAATTTTAGAATCATTTCTCTTATTGGAATTGCATTAGATCTATAGATCCCATTCATAATAAAATATGTGGAACAAACTTTAAGATTGTAAAACCTAATGATATAATGGGCACATATGAACCAACCAGTCAATCAAAGAAGTGGAACATTAAAACTTGCATCTATTTCTGTGCTTTCCCTCTGCCTTGTATCCTTAACTACTTTTCCTTTGATGCAGCTAATTACTCAAGGGCAGACATTCCAATCTGTTGAATTCTTAGGTCTTCTGAATCACCTTACCTTCCACTTGTGATTTGGCTGTTAGAATTTTACTTCCTATGATGGCCTCTTCTAAAAAATGTCGAGAGTACAAGAGGAGATAAACTTCATACTACTTCAAAAAACCATATTTTTTAGTTGATACTATGTTGAATTAATTTTTCAAGTTAAATATTAGGTTAAAGGAGGTTTAAATTTTAATCTTAAATAAAGTAATGGAATTGAAATAAGTAATTAATACAATTATTCAATCATTTATCACTTCTAAAGTTCCATAGGAATATACCAGTACCTTTCTTATGGCACCTATAATTCTCTACATTGCATCACATTTATTTATGTGTATATCAGATTTAGTTTCCTCCATTTTATTAAAATATAATTGTCATTAAACATTGTATTAGTTTAAGGTATACAACATAATTATTTGACTATGTATATATTGAAAAATTATACCACAATGGTTTTAGTTAACATCCATCAACTCACATAGTTACAATTTTTTTTTTCTTGTGATGAGAACTTTTAAGATCTATTCTCTTAGCAACTTTCAAATATACAATACAGTATACTTAACTATAGTTACCATATTGTGCATTAATCCCCAGGATTTATTTATCTTGTAAAACACCCTCACCCATTTCCCCCTTCAGCTCCTACCTCTGGCAACCACCAATCTGTGCTTCACTTCTCAAACCTAGAGCAAAACCTCTCTCTGTATTGCAGTAGTGCTTCATACCAAGTCTGCCACTCAGTTAATTTCGAACAAATGAGTGAAGTGTATTTTTACCTCTGTCAATATCATCCCAGAGTTCAGTTGAATTGTTTTGCCATTTCTTTGAGATTGTATTATGTAGCTTTTGAACAAGGACTAAAGATGTAAACAAAGATCATGAAAATTAGTCTGGAGAAATGAAACAGCAGATATTTCTAGACCTAACTCATTGTGTTAATGACCACCTAAGTCTCTCAGTACTGTAGTCAGCTGGATTTTTGTCTTTCCTTTCCAGCTGAATGCTTCCAAGCAACCTTGAGCAGGGAGGTAAAGAATAAATGGAAGTGTAAACTATTAGGTTGTGAAAACATTGCATTCCCCCAACTGGGGCACTCAGTAAGTGGTTAGCCACAGGAAACCTACACCACAGAATATAGTTCCATTTCTTTTATTTGGTGAGAGGCCTATTTATGAGTTAAGGTGGGATGAAGGTATTCAGTGCAAAACCTGTATGAGATGACTAAGTATTAACCAGTAGAATATATCCTTAGAATTACTTCTTCTCATTCAAATATTTACTAATATAAAATTCTGATGTGTGTAGCGTTAGTGTCATTCATTATCACGAGCATGAAGGGTTTAGCTGTGTATTAACTTTTACAATGCTAAAATTTAATATTTATAATGTTGCACTTCATTCATCCATTTAAAAACACTTACTGAGTGCCTAGGCCTTCTTTTGGACTCTAGGAGTACAGCAATGAAGCACACATACAGGTCATATTCTAAATTTCATAACCAAATGACGTATATAACTAATGTTCTTTGAAATTTATCTAAAACAAATTATTTCTATTTTGGGGAAAATTCTCCATATATTATCATTGTATTATAAATGTATTTGAATCTCTATTTTGATTTTAAATAAGAAGTATATAAGATTCCTAAGAAATCTAACAATAAACTAAACTGATACATAATTTTTTAGCAGTTGTAATAGTTCATATTATAAATATATTTGAAATCTATTTAGTTTGCTTTCATGACAAGATAATATTTTCATTGACATAACATAATCTTTAATGTTTTATCACTGTCTTGCTCAAGATTCCTGAGTCTTAGGCCATAGGATATTGTGATGTGATCTAAGATTGTCCTCATATCGCTCTAAAACTGTATGTATATTAAACATTGGCAGTAGGCTTAATTAGCTTTCATTAAGTACTTCAGCTTTTCAGTGTATAATTCTGTACTGCAAGATCATATACATGTGCCACAAATTTTGCCAATTTTAATCAGGCACTTTCTTAATTAACAGATATTTAAAGTTTATTTTTAAATAAATTTATTTATTTAATTTTGGCTGTGTTGGGTCTTCGTTGCTGCATACGGGCTTCTCATTATGGTGGCTTCTCTTGCTGCAGTGCACGGGCTCTAGCGTGCAGGCTCAGTAGTTGTGGCGCACAGGCTTAGCTGCTCCGCGGCATGTGGGATCTTCTCAGACCAGGTATTGAACCCATGTCCCCTGCATTGGCAGGTGGATTCTCAACCACTGTGCCACCAGGGAAGCCCTAAAGTTTAATTTTTAGCAGAGATAGTCTGGAATATTTTGACATGAAACTGGTTCTTATGTCTTGAAAATAACTCGATCATAAAGCCACTAGGGGGCTCACATACCATGTGTGTAAATCATGTGGCATCAGACGTCCACATAACACTTCTGGGCTCTTAAAAGCACATGATAGCTGGGGCAATAATATCACATTCAGTAGTTTTGTGTGGTAGGTTAAAAAGTAACATTCTTAACACAAAAGGTAAGGGCACAGTAACAGAAGATTCTAGGAAATACATTAAACAGGTGTAACTTAGGGAAATTAGCAACGAGGGGTCAAAAATTGAAACTGGAGAAATGTTAAAGTCTGGTTGGTATCAATCCCTGTGAACTCCCATTCTGACTGGACTTGCTGTTGCTACAGGAGCATAAGCTCTAGCTGTCAACCCTAGAGTCCTAGTGTTGGACAGAATTACTTTTGCACAAATAACATTATCTGGTATTATTTCAGTTGTCTCTTGTAATTGAGAAGACTTATTTGTAATCAATTTAAAAAGTCTTTAGCCTGTTCATTTTCTTTAGTGTAAGGTTGTATCAATATTCTTTCATTTTCTAAAGAAAGAATCTTGAAAACCAATTCGAGTCCTTTCTTACATAATTCCAATTCAGGTGTTTCCAGCAAAGTGGATGCTTAAATATTTTATGAATTCCATCTATTTTTATTTTGTTTTGTTTTCAATCCAGGGACAATTCAGCATTAATTTGGCTGGAACTGGAATGAAGATATCCAGTACAGCAAAGTGGCTTGCTCAGGGCAGTTATGCCTCTGTCATCATTCACAGATCACAAGTAAGTCCTGCTGGACCAAAAAATCTGTCTGAAATACTTCTGTGCTGTGAACTAGCATTAAAGGTCCTCTACTTTAAATTTAGAGTTATATGAAGTTAATGACTAATGCGTTATTGCATATGATGGGCTATATTACATATAATGAAATATAACATTAATTTATGAAATTATGGAATTGGGTTCATTTTTATTCATGTGCTTATGTAGGTTTTATATACATAAACATTCATGTTTAGCCTACATATATCTGAACATGAAATCAAATGCCAGAGCATATAGATTGAAGTAGCTCAAGTTTGGGGTTGATGGCTTGAAATGCAGGTACTTCAAAAAGAGGTAGTGCTTTTAGCTATATTCTAATTATTAAAGGTTTGTAGGTTTTAATATTTCAAAGTGAGAGGTAACTTTTTGGTTTATTTACCTCACTACTTTGATTTAGTGATGGAGCTGAGGTTGAAGCCATTTGTCATTTAACAAATATCCTTTATAGGTTCTTCAAGAATTAGGAATATTTTTTAGGGTTGTATGCATATTTTCCTCTGTTTACCTTTATCTAGAGAACATTGGTATTTGGTTTTTACCTATAGCACATGTATTATCTAAAGCAGAATCCATTTAATTTTGATGCTGGTATGGTGTACTAGCACATACTCTTTATGAGATGGCTCCTAGTACTTGGAGTTCCCATGTCTTAGATAACA
Source organism: Orcinus orca (assembly GCF_937001465.1). Lineage (NCBI taxonomy): Eukaryota > Metazoa > Chordata > Mammalia > Artiodactyla > Delphinidae > Orcinus > Orcinus orca. The sequence goes on along the minus strand of NC_064569.1, from coordinate 34,519,126 downwards.
TGATTCTATCTATAGTAAATCAGGATCTACATTATAAGTGTCCTCACCTATATTGCACATAAATCAGCACCATCAACAACCCCCTGCCCACTCTAAGGTTTTATCATTTTTCTTTCTTTTGATAAAAGTGACTTCTGTTACACTCCTATTTATATGAATACCACTTATAAATGAAATTCAATTTTCTAATAATCAGAGACTAAAACATTATATTTCTGAATATTATGAAATTGTGTTTCAATTTATAATTAAAGAATTTAAATTTTTATTATTTCTATCATATGGGCAAGCAGTAGGCTTTTTAAAAATGGCTATTTCTAAATATTTATTTGGCAAATTTTGGTCTAATCCCTTTTGGTAGAAGAATGGAAATAAATTAATTACCTAGTTAAAGTATATTCTGAGCAAGTAGAAAATGTAGAGAGTGCAATGAGATATTCTGACTTTATACAGCTTTTAGGTATCTTTTGGTTAAATGAGATCTGGCTGAGGGCAGCAGTAAAAATGAATATTTAGTACAATCATTACTTTTGCTTCTATTTAAGTTCTCTTCTAAAGATTATTTATTTGTTTTTTTAATTGAGAGTTTCTCCCTCAATCAAAAATTTTGCACATGAAGGTATTTCCTGAGATCTATTGCCTGGTGTGAAAATGAGACTTGTGAAACCCAAATGTACTTATGGAAATGCACACATATTTTCATTTCCCATTAAATTTAAGCAAGATTAGGGGTTTACTTATACGATCCGTTTGCGAACAGGAATGTATATAAATTGGAATTTTTACTGCCATTCCTTTCTCTGTTTACTCAGACTCTCTAGAGTTTAGAAAGCTTTTGAAAGGAGAGGCAACTTCAAAAGCCCCCGATCTCAAAATATTCTTCATCCTCAAAAGTTCCAGGAACCCAAAGTTTCCTTCTCTATCCTCCTTCCTTAGATTAAAAAAACAAAGCAAAACTTACCTTTTCTAGAAACTACAGGAGTTCAAGCTATTTTTGCTTTATCCTATCAAAATGCCTTTTGACTTTTGGACCTAAAGATAGAAGACAGTTTGGAAAGAAAATCTAGCATGTCCTGACCACCTTCTTCACCAGTCATTCCTCAGTAAGCAGCTCTGCTTTCCTAAAAAAAAGAAGAATCTCCCTTTTTAGTCCTTGTCTAATTATAATTCCTGCTTTCAGTCCAGTTTTATTCCCCGCCCCCCTCATTTTATCACCTTCTAAATATTTTCTTCAGGCTGTGTTTCTAATGCTTCCAGGAGATATTTGAGGTTAATATGGCTTGGATTCAGTTAAGGTCAAGTTTGCATACTATCTTTTTTTTAGTCTGTGAGAATCTTATATAAAATCATGGCAATGCTGGACAACAGATTGGGAGAGGTTTTAATAAACTCACTGAAGCAAATAGATATCTTGTTGAAAAATAAGTGGGTTGAGATGAATTGTCTAAATTAGAGTGTGGTTTATAATCATTAAGTAGATAATATGAATCTCACATTATCTAATTCCCATGACCACAAATTTCAACTAATCCTGAAATGGCATGACCTTTGACCTCAAGTGTAATTGTTGTATGAAACCTTGGCTAATTATTTCAACCGCATGATTCAAAGCATTTGCTTTTTCTGCCCTGTGCACGCAGATACTAGCTTGTAACAGATTCTCCTGTATCTCTGCCTCTTCCTATTTTCAGGATGGAACCAAAGTCTATGGCAGATGTGGAGGGTTCTGTGGAAAGTGTATTCCTCACATGACTACTGGTCTCCCAATTCAAGTAATATGAACATTCAGAAGTGGGAAGTATGTCCCAAAGAGGAGACATTCTCTGGAAACTGCAAATAGCTGGTGCTTGTTTCTTTACCCTTCCCTTCCTGAGATTTCCATGTCTAAAATGTCTGTGCGTTTTTTTCAGGGTGCTCATCAGGGAGTCACATCACTGCTTAATTTTTCAAGGCCTTCAAAATAAACTGAACGATATGTGATTCTAATCTGGATCCTTAAAAGGATATAGTAATTTATGGTAGGGTATACAGGGATGCTTGAATTATACCAAGATAATATTGCTGTTAACAGCTTGGACTGGACCACAATTACCTTATGCCTATAAACACACATGTAAATCTCTGCTCTGGTATCCTACTGTACAATGAATGTTTATTCTACTTGTTAAAATGGAGCAAGTAAAAATTAGGAAAATGAACTTATTTAAAACTGCGATAAACATACTGAATCTGTCAGGTGAATAGCAAATCAATAGTCACATCAAAAAAGTACATAGCCATTATACTTTCTACTGATACAGCTTAGATACTTTGTTTTATGTTTCCTTTAATTTTTAATTGTGCATTATGGTGCTTGAAAAAAATCATCCTAAAATATGGTATAATTTTGTATTTAAAATATATGCTTTGGTTAAATACTAAATATGAAATTTTGTGGGAATAATACAGAAGAAGATATGATATAGTAGAATTTGACTTAAAACACCTACCTCTAATTTGATTGTACTTATAAGAGCAATACATTGTTTTTATAATGTGTATATTCTATCATGTCTTTATAGATCTTATATATGTATATGTCTACTCTTAAAAAATTAATTTTCTCACAGTTAAGTACTGTATTTTATTAATCAAGTAGAAAAGAATTATTGACATGTTGAAGATCCTATTTTGGTAAACATAAAATTATGTTTACATTTGCAAAACTTTTATTAGAGACGTTCAAGTTATTTCATATCTGAGGTATCTCAAAGCCAGAACATAAAAGATAGTATAAAAATTAACTATTCATGGACAAATTCTCAGGTATTAAGAGATTTTTTTCAGGTGAATAATTTGTGTATTATATAATAATGTGATTTTAAAAGAATCATAGACAAATAATATTTTTCTATGGCAACCTACTTTATAAACCAAGAAAACTGAATCTACTAATAGATTTTTGCCAGTAAATAGTAGTGTACTAGTTTTGTCCACAAAGTTTTTCTTTTTCAAAGATTTATTAGGGGTATATTGTACCATATAAGGTACTAAAGCAATTTTGTGCCAATGTGGTTAGATAAACATTTAGGGATCTCTGTATCAGAAAAGAAGTATTTTGCACTATGTGCCTGAAACCAGTTACAAACATTATTACAAAATGTGTAACATTTTCTAGAAATGTTTTTATTCATAAGTAAAATCTTATAATTTATAAACATTTAAGTAATAAACATGTTTGTGTGATATATTAGGACTTTGTTTTCATTTTCCTTTCAGGTTAAAAAAAAAAAAAGAATTCTTCACCAAAAAGTCTATAACTCTAAAATCACTACAGAAATTCTAAAAAGATTTTATTCAAATTGTTGCAGCTGGGATGGAAACAGCTCCTATCCAGTGTATACCCTTCTCATGGAAATAATGGGCAGGAAGCTGACAAAAATTTGCAATGACTTCAAAAGCTTCTGTTCATAGAAGGAATACCCATGTATACTCATATTCAATTGGTCAACTTAAATCGCATGACCAAATCCTAGTCAATGGGGCAGGGAAATATATCACCTCTACAGTGCAGGATGGCCAGACATATGGAAATGATCACAATCCTCTCCCAAGGGAGGGAGTAGATCCTTTTGAGCAATAACATGTTTCATCCATCCATCTTAAACTTCCCTAGAAATTGCCAAATTACTACTTTCTAAAGGGGTTAAATCAAGTTAAATTACCACTGGCAGGGTGTAAAAAGTTTAGAGTATCCACTTCCTCAGTGACATGTGAAATTTTTTTCTGATCTTATGGGGCAGAGCATAGTATTTCATTGTTTGAATTTATATTTATTTAATTACTAGGTTGGATGAAGATCCTTTCATATATTTTTTGCTATTAGGTTCCTTTTTCTGAGAATTGCTTTTTTATTTTTTGTTCACTTTACCTCTCCTGTCCTCCACCTTTCCTGCCTTTCCCCACCCTCTAAACTCCACCCCCCCCAAAAAAAAACAAAAAAGGAAAGAAACAAACATATAAGGGAGTCAGTTTTATGTGAATGTGATTTAAAACATTTGAGGATCTCTTATCACAAAGCATGCTTTTTGCACTGTACCTTAGTTACAAATATTACTATGCAGTGTATAGTAGTTTTCTATACCTGTTTATCATTTAAAGTGAAACACCCTCTACATCTATTTTATCTATTTTTCCTACTTCTTAAGGGGAAAAGCTTTCCCTGATCATATCAAAGGCCAATCTGCCCATCTCTGCTCTTGATTTCCTCCCACTCTGAATTACCCAAGACCTTTCTCCGCAGATTATTCTCTCTCCTTTTCCTTTCTCTCTTTACTGGCTCCTTTTTTTCATCCAGAAACCGTGTTCACCTCTCTTATATTTTAAAACAAAAATATGTCCTCCTCTGCCACCCCTATTCACTCTCTCTTCCTTTCACTGTCAAACTTCCTAAGAGAAACAGCTATCCTCCTGATCTCTTCATCTTTACCTTTCATTCAAGCGTTGGTCCATTATAACGTGGTTTCCAGCCCTCAATATTTCATCGATACTACTTTCGCTAAAATCACAAATGAATTCCTAATTGCCAAGCACAATTATATATTTTGAGTTCTTTTCCTTTTGATGTCTGAATAGCGTTTGGCAAGGGTGAGGGAGAGTTCCATGAAATATTATGACAATAGCTGAAAGTATTGTCTATCATGGTACATATTTATGTGCACTTGAAAATAATGTGTATTCTGCAGTAATTTTGTATAGGTTTTATGTAAGTAAATTATGTCAAGTTAGTTTTTCATATTATTCAAATATTTTCTGTATCTTTTTTCTAATTGCAGTATCAATTACCGAGGGATACAGTTTTTCTAATTGTAGTGTCAGTTATTATAGTAGTGTTATAACTGTAGAGTATTAATATATAATAATAACTGTAGTGTCCATTATTATTATATATTATATTATATATTGAGATATTTTTCTAATTGTAGAATCAATTTTTTAAAATTATATTACTGAAAATGATCACTTATTGATTAAATTATTCTATTCTATTAATAGGATGTTAATATTAATATTCTATTAGTCTTACAAATGTTAAATTCTTCAACTACAATTGTGAATTTGTCTATTTCTCCTTTTAATTCTGCCATATTTTTTCATGAATTTAGAAACTCTGTTATTAGGTACATACATGTTTATGAGTGTTATGTCTTTTCAATGAATTGACCCTCTTTATGAAATATTCCTATATCTCTAGTGATACTTATTGCCTTAAAGTCTACATTGATATTAAAAAAATTATCTCAACTTTCTTTTAATTAGTGTTTGCATGATATATCTTTTGCCATCCTTTATTTTTAACCAGCATATATCTTTAAATTTTCTTTTATAAATAGCATAGAATTGTTCTGTGTTTTTTCATTTTTCAATCCAGTTCAGCAATCTGTTTTTTTCTTGAAGAATTTAAGACCATTTACAATTAATGCAATTATTGATATGGTTGGATTTAAGTCTACCTTCTTGTTATTTGTCTTTTATTTGTCTCATACATTCTTTCTTCCATTGTTCCTCCTTTTCTGCCTTCTTTTGAGTTGTTTAGTTTTGTATTCAATTTTATATTCTCTTTTTATGTTGGCTTCTTTGTTTTATTTTTTTAACGTTTGCCCCAGGGATTAACCTATCTTATCCCACACTTTCTCTACCTTACATAAGATTATTTCACATTATTCTACACTTTAAATGCTTACATTTCTCTCAAGTATTAGCTCAATATGACCTCCTCCATCAAGATTTTTGTGGACCATTCTGCCAGGAACACTTTATTTTTAATTTCTCATGTATTCTATTCCTTTCTTACATCACTTATTATTTATACTTAGTATTTGAATAGGGTTTTGAACACTCACTCTATCTGCTCTCCAAGACAGTTATTTGAGTGAAAACTGACACTGGCTTAGCCACTATTTTGTGCTTGATATTGAGAGATTAAATTAGATATGGATACTTTACTCCTTATCTAATTTAATCTTTACAACAATCTTATGAAACCTCACCATTTTACACATCATTTTATGTAACAGCAGAAACATTTAGCATAGTACATATATGTCCATACATAAAACCTTTCTTTTTATTCTACTGTATTCTTTGCTTAAGAACAGAAACTATGTTTATTCTCTTCTGAATCCCTCACAGCAACTATCAGAGTGTTGAATATAGCATAGATTTAATATTTTCTTGTCAATTAATTAAAATATTCAGCAATTCAAATCCACATGAAAATATATGAAAAAATCTATTTGAACTATAATTTACAGATTTTTGGTGGGATTGATGTTTTAAAAAAAGTGAAGAGTCATTCCAAAAATATGTTCAGGAAGATACAGGGATTCCAGGAGTGATCAATCATGTTCCACTGTGGAATTTGGGAGGCCAGCCTAGAAGTAACCAATAGCCATCATATTTTTTCTCATGGAATAGGCCATGTAGGTCTGCTTTAATTTATATATTTTAAATTATTTTAAAAATACTTAACACTACGAATATTGATGGAAATATAAGAGAGTAACATAATTAACAGTCAATTTTGTAGTAACAGCTTATTCACCATTGAGTGTAGGCTTGAGAAATACAAAACTATTTTTATAATGTCTCAATAGTAACAAAAAAGAATAGAATTGATGTTTTATTTTACTCTTCCTTGATGTCACTCATCAGGTAAGCTATATCTTGGCTATTAAATATAGCTATTAGTCAACATTGGTGATTGCATCAACTTCTAATTTTTAAACATGATTATTCTTTTCAAACATAGAAGACTTACAGTTTTCCTTGTTAATTTTTTTCTAACAAGTTAGCTCATATCTTTTAGCTGACAAGTGTCTAATTAAATGTTTTGCTTAAAGGTAAATAATAAGATCCAATTAATGCATTACTTTTGTTACATTTTTTTAAGATAACATGATTATTTTTGTTACACTTATCCTATTTCCTTCTGTAATGACTCATCTCCTTTATTTGAAATGTGAAAAATTATTTACAACTGACAACAGTGGCATCTGCTGGCCACTCTTAACTATTTTGCAGCGTGATAAAGAAAAAATGTCAAATTAATTTTCCTCTGCAATTTTCTGAAGAGCTTGAGAAGCAACTGCTTGCAATGGAGTAGGTGAACAGTCTTTGAGTTCTCTTTAACCCAGTTGAACACTGTTACCTATATCCTTATCAGATCCATATCTGTATCTCTGTCATACAAACATACATGTGTTCTTTTCACTACTTCAATCTGAGAATATTCTTAACAATATAGAATCTTCCTTGGCTTCCAGGAGCCAAAGAAGTTGTTTTTAATGCAATAATTTTTTTGGAGAAACTTTATGCGACAAAAAGAGGAAACTCAGGATGAGAGCAAGGGTTCGGGGACACCTCAGATTTCTAGACCAGGCTCTAATATTAACAAATAGCGTTAACATTAAACTTTAGGTTTGTTTCCTCAGCTGTAAAATAAGGGATTTAAAATAAATAATTTCCAAGGTACTTTTCAACTCTAAACGTTTATATGTGTAAATTGTGTCTGGTGCCTTAGTTGGCAGTTTATTCAGCTTGCATTTATCTGACTATACCTTCATATTTTTAAACTTCATCTATAAAAATTTACAGAATTAAAACTTACAAAAACCTGCAAGAATAGTACAAGTAGCTATCATATGTCCTTCAGCCGGATTCACTAATTTTTAACATTTTACCACGTTTGTTATATAAATAAAACTATTTGACATTTAATTGTGAGTAAAAAACACAGTTCTAGAAGGGGGTAGATCACTACTCTTTCACTTTTACTACACAGAAGCTGTTCAGTTTATGAAACAAAGCAAAGATAGGTTCTGTTCACAGTGTTTCATAGTTAAGAAGACCTGAGTTTTTAATGTACTCTGCCATTTTGTATCTTTCCGGTGTCATAACAAAACACATAATCTCAACCTCAGTATTGTAAATTGTAAAATGGATAGAAGAAAAATTGCATTGCTTGCCCTCCTAACATAAAAATTGTGAGAGTAAATGAGTTTATGTTTGTGAATATCTTTGAATGGTAGAAAGTGCCAAATTAGCTACATTCCCTCATTTTAAATACAGAAAATAGCCTCGAAAGCACTATAGTGAGTAGACGGCAGGTTCTCAGGGTCTACACTCCAGTTCTGCTGCTTATGTAAGCTCTGTGACCTTGGGAAAATCACTAGATCTTCCTGAACATCATGGTTGCAACTATAAATCTGAGCTGTTTATAGTATCTTTCTCACTTTGTGGCTGAAAATATTAATCTGTAAAATTTTGGTACGAGGTCAGGCTCTTAAATTGGGTTCAATTTTTTTTGCTTAAAATTTTTTTATCATGGTAAAATACACATTACACAATATTTACCACCTTAACCATTAAAAAAATACACAGTTTAGTGATACTCAGTGCATTCATATTTTGTGCAACCATTGCCACCATTCATCTCCAGAACTCTTTTCATGTTGCAAAACTGAAACATTGTACCCATTAAACAATAACTCCCTATTTAAGGTTCATCCATGTTGTAGCATGTGTCAGAATTTCCTTCCCTTTTTAAGGCTAATGATATTCCATTGTATATACCATATATTGCTTATCCATTCAGCTGTCAATGGACATTGGGTTACTATCATGTTTGTTATTGTGAATAATGCTGCTATCAACATGGATATACAAGAATTTCTTTGAGACCCTGCTTTCAATTCTTTTAGTGTGTACCCAGAAGTGGAATTGCTGATAATATGGTAGTTCTGTGTTTATTTTTTTGAGGACCCATCATATTGTTTCATACTGTTTTCCATGAACAGTACAAATTTCCAATATTTCCAAATTTCCAATTTCTCCATATCTTCTTCAACAGTGGTTATTTTTAATGATTTTGATAGTAGCCATACTAATGGGTGTGAGGTGCTATCTCATTGTGGTTTTGATTTGTGTTTTCCTAATGGTTAGTAATTTTGGCAGTTTTTTCATTTGCTTATTAGCCATTCATATATCTTCTTTGGAGAAATGTCTATTCAAGTCCTTTGCCTGTTTTTTAATTAGGTTATTTGTTTTTGTTGTTGAGTTTTATTCTGGATATTAGTCCTTTATTTGCAAATATTTTTTCCTGTTGCATAGTTTGCATCAATGTTCATAAGTGTATTTGTCTATAGTTTTCTTTTCTTGTAGTGTCTTTGGCTTTGGTGTCAGAAGAATGCTGGCCTTAGAGAATGAGGAGCTAGAAGTTAGGAAGTGTTCTCTCCTCTTCAAATATTTTTTGAAGTTTGAGAAAGATTGGTGTTTGTTAGTTCTTCTTTAAATGTTTGATGGAATTCACAAGTGAAGCCATTAGGTTCAGGGATTTTATTTGTTGAAATGTTTTTGATTACTGATGCAATCTCCTAACTGGTTATCAGTCTAATCAGGTTTTCTATATCTTTGTGACTCAGTCTTGTCAAGTTTTGTGTTTCTCAGATTTGTCCGTTTCATCTAAGTTATCCAAGTTATCCAAGTTTGATCCACACAGTTGTTCATATTACTCTTTTATAATCCTTTTTATTGTTTGTATTTATTATTGGTTGTAGTGTCTCCACTTTCATTTCTGATTTTAGTTATTTGATTCTACTCTCTTTTTCTTAGTCAATCCAACTAAAAGTTTTCAATTTCATTCATATTTTCAAAGAATCAACTTTTGATTTTTTTTTATTTTTCTCTATTGTTTTTCTGTTATTTATTTCATTTATCTCTGCTCTAATCCTTATTATTTTCTTCCTTCTGCTAGTTTTATTTTTAGTTGGTTCTTCTTTTTCTAGTTCTTTAAGTTGCAGAGTTAGGTTGTTGATTTGAGATATTTCTTCTTTTCTAATGTGTTTATAAATTTCCTCCTTAGCATTGTTTTTGCTATGTCCCATAAGTTTTGATATTGTGTGTCTTCATTTTAATTCATCTCTAAGTATTTTCTAATTTCCCTTGTGATTTCTTCTTTGATACATTTGTTGTTTAAGAGTGTGTTGTGTAATTTCCACGAATTTGTGCGTTTTCCAGTTTTAGTTCTATTTTGATTTCTAACTTCATCTTGTTGTGGTCATAAAAGATATTCTGTATGATATCTATCTTATTAAACCTATGTAGACTTAATTTGTGGCCTAACATATGGTCCTTGCTGGAAGATGTCCCATGTGAAGTTGAGAAGAATGTGTGTTCTGTTGTTGTTAGATAGAGTGTTCAGTATATGTCTGTTAGATTTAGTCAGGTTATTGTGTAATAAGTCCTCCATTTCCTTACTTCTGTCTGATAGTTCTATCTGCTATTGAGAGTAGAGCATTGGAGTCTCCAACTATTATTGTGGAAATGTCTATTTCTCCCTTCGATTTTGTCCATTTATGCTTCATATATATATATATATATTTTTTTTTTTTTTTTTTTTTTTTTTTTTGCGGTACGCGGGCCTCTCACTGTTGTGGCCTCTCCCATTGCGGAGCACAGGCTCCGGATGTGCAGGCTCAGCGGCCATGGCTCACGGGCCCAGCCGCTCTGCGGCATGTGGGATCTTCCCGGACTGGAGCACAAACCCGTGTCCCTTGCATCGGCAGGCGGACTCTCAACCACTGCGCCACCAGGGAAGCCCTGCTTCATATATATTGATTGTCTGTTATTAGGTGTATAAATGTTTCTAATTATTATATTTTTGATGTATTGAAACTCATTAATATATGAAGTTTTTCTTTGTCTCTTATACCTTTTTTTAATTTAAAGTCTATTTTGTCTATTAGTATAGCTTTTCCTGCTGTCTTTTGTTTAGTATTTGCATGAAATATTATTTTTCATCTTTTTACTTTCAACCTCTTTGTGTCTTCACACTAAAGTGAGTCTCTTATAGACAGCATATAGTTGACATGACAGCATATGATGTTTTTTTATCTATTCTTCCAATCTCTATCTTTTGATTGGAGAGTTTAATTCACATACATTTAGAGTAATTACTGATAAGTACTTACTTCTGTTATTTGCTATTTGTTTTCTATATGCCTTATGGTGTTTTTGTGTCCCTTATTTCCTAAATTCCTGTCTTCTTTTGTGTTTAGTCAATTTTTTTAATAAAATGTTTTAATTCCCTTCTTATTTCCTTTTTTCGATATTCTGTAACTATTCTCTTTGTGGTTACCATGGGGATTACATTTAATATTCTAAAGTTTCAACACTCTAATTTGAATTTATACTAGCTTAACTTCAATAACATTCAAACACTCTGTTCCTTTACAGCTCCTTCCGATGTCTTTCAGTTATTGATGTCGCAAAAGTACATCTTATACCTTGTGTGACCTAAAACATAAACCAGTAATTGATTTTCATAATGCATTAGTCTTAAATCATGTAGAAAACAAAAAGTGGAGTTACAAACTAATTCTACAGTAATACAAGCTTTTATAATGAATCATTTATTTACCTCTATTGACATCTTTATTTCTTCTTATAGCTAAGTTACTAGCTGGTGTTCTTTCATTTCAATCTTCAGGACTACTCGTAGCATTTTTTTGCAGGGCAGGTCTAGTGGTAACAGATTCCCTTATCTTTTGTTTATCTGGAAATGTCTTAATCTGCCTCACTTTAGAAGGACAGTTTTGCCAGGTATAGGAGTCTTGGCTAACAGCTTTTTTTTTTTTCTCTTAACACTTTGAATATATTAGCCCACCGCCTTCTGAACTTCAAAGTTTCTGATGACAAATCTGTCCAAAATCTTATCAAGGATCACTTGAATGTGATGAATTGATTCTCTCTTGCTGCTTTCAATATTCTTTCCTTGTTTTTGGCATTGGACAGTTTGATTATAATGTGTGTCAGTGTGGGTCTCTTTTAGTTCATCTTCTTGGAGTTCACTGAGCTTATTGTATACTTTTGTTCATGTCTCTCATCAGATTTGGGAAGTTTCTGGCCATTATTTCTCCAGATAACTTCACTGTCCCTTTCTCTCTTCTTCTTCTGGGACTCCCGCAGTTCATATGGTTGTCTGTTTGATGGTGTGCCACAGGCCCCTTAGGCTCTGTTCATATTTTTTCAAGTGTTTTTCCTTCTGTTTCTCAGACTTGATAATTTCAATTGTCCTGTCTTCAAGTTCATGGGTTATTTTGCCTACTCAAATCTGCCCTTGAATTTCCCTCATGTATTTTACTTTTCAATTGTTGTATTTTCAACTCTAGAATTTTTTTAAAATTTTCTTTTCAAGTTTTCTCTGTCTTTATTGATATTTCCATTTTGTCATACATCATTTTCTTAACTTTATGTCTTCTTTTAGTTCTTTGAGCATCTTTCAGACCGTTGTTCTAAAGTCTTTATCTAGTAGATCTGCCATCTGTTCTTTTTCAGGGGCAGTTTTGTTGGTTTATTTTTCCCCAATGAATTGTTCATACCTTCCTGTGTTTTTTGGTGTGTTTTTTCTTGCAAATGGGACATTTAAATTTAATTATGTGGATTCTGGTAATCAGATTCTCCCCTTTTCACAGGGTTTGCTTTTTGTTGTTTCTCTCTTGGCTTTGACTGTTATAGGCTGTCTCTGTGTCAACGATAAACCTGGGTATAAGCTTAAAGTCTTCTCAGATCTTTCTTGAGCCTGTGCCTTTCCTTAACCACACACAGTGACTTTATAAATTCGAAAGCAATTGCTCTTGAATGTCTTTGTCTTTAATGTCTGGCTTCTAAAAGGAGAAAAGTAAAGGAGGGAAAAAGATCTGACCCTTTAAATCTCCTGGAAGTTGCTTCAGCCTGAGGGTGAGGGACTTGCAATGGTGGGTGTGTATGTGGGGATGTGTTTAATAAAGACTGCCTGCTTCCAAGTCTGTATTGTCATGATCAGAGGCAGCTCTCAGTGAACAGAACATAGATCCCCAAATTTTCAGGACAGGTCCTTATTGCCCACCCTGGATTCCTCAAGCTGAGTGCAAGCTGTTGCAGAAACATATCCATGGCTGTCTGCCTTGGGACTTGGGAGTGGGTGCTGTTGAACTAAAAGGTGAAATTGACTAAAATTCATCACAGTTTTACTGTCCAAGCCTTCCCCTGGAAGTTGCAAAGCTTCAGTAGATGCCAGAGGTCCAAAATGGTTCTGCCAGTACAATTGTTTTCTAGGCGGGGAAACAGATTCTTGATGATTACTACTATGCCATTTTCCCAGAATCCTCTCTCCAATAAGTTTTTAAAATGTTAGCTGTAATTACCACTTTTATCATGACCCATGGGATCATGTATAATACTTTTGTGAACTAGTTTTAAAGTATACAAACATGTTATATGTGTTGAAAGCTGGGGGTGGGTACTTCTTTGGAAACCTAGGGTTTCAGGGATAGTGCAGGGGCTTTTTACTTTAAAATGTTTTATTCAGTTTTTAAAGGTTACGTTCCATTTACAGTTATTACAAAATGTTAACTATATTTCCTGTATTGTGCAATACATCAATGAGCCTTACACCCAATAGTTGTACTTCCCACTCCCCTAACCGCTATATTGCTCCTCTTCCCTGCCTACTGGTAACCACTAGTTTTTTCTCTATATCTGTGAGTCTGCTTGTTTTTTGTTATATTCACTAACATGTATTTTTTAGATTCCGCATATAAGTGGTATCATACAGTTTTTGTCTTTCTCTGACTTATTTCACTTAGCATAATGCCCTCCAAGCCCATCTATATTGCTGAAAATTTCATTCTTTTTTTATGACTAAGTAGTATATACATACCACAGCTTCTTTATCCATTCACCTGTAGATTGGCACTTAGGTTGCTTTTATATCTCGGCAATTGTAAATAATGCTGCTATGAACATTGGGGTGTGTGTATCTTTTTAAATTAGTGTTTTTGTTGTTTTCAGATATATACCCAGGAGTGGAATTGCTGGGTCAGGTGGTAGTTCTATGTTCAGTTTTTTGAGAAACCTCCATACTGTTTTCCACAGTGGCTACACCAATTTACATTCCCACCAACAGTGTATGATGGTTCAAGAGGGCAGATCTTATGTTAAACATTCTTATCACAAATAACAATAATAATAAAAAGAGCAGAAGGAAACTTTTGGATCTGATGGGTATGTTTATGGCATAGATCGGGGTGATGATTTCACTGACGTATTCTTATTTCCAAACTCAACAAGCTGCGTACATTAAATGTGTACAGCTTTTTCTATGTCAGTCACACACCTCAATAAGCGGTTTTAAAAATGAGTTTAAACACCAAGGTTTTATTTTCATTCCAAAACAGCCTAAAATAAGAAAATAAAAAGCACTGATAAATGCACTGAAGAATGATCCAAATCACACAAAAGTGAGTTGTTTCCTCTTTGATATAGTAAGCCACAGTCAGTAGAGGATGCTGTTGCATCTTTTATAAAGTGCTCTTTCAAAGACAGCTGTGACCCTCTACTTAGGGCAGGAAGGGAAAATGAAAGTGAGTTGCAGAGATGGGGACTGCCTGGTGAAAATGATTCACCCAATTTGACTTCCTGCTGGGCAAAACAGCAAGGACTGAAAAAGCTAAGAAAATGCAGGGGAAATTATAAGCAGATGGAGGCTGTGCTGCCAAAGCTCTCCTGAGAGCAATACTCAAAGGTGATTTCAAAGACCAGGAAACTATATAATTGAGCAGTGTACACCGCTATCTCCCTCAATATGTGATTTAGTCATCATGAGAGTTGACCATTCCTGGATTTCTGGAAGCTTGACCTTAATTAAACAAAGTTGCTCTAACGTAGGACATGGGTTAGGACTATTTTGATTTACTTCATTGCTTTTTGACTTTTTGGCAAGGTCAAGTGTGTGCACTATGGTTTGCAGCATTTACCCTATTGGCCCAGACTGTAGATTTCTTTCATTTATGCATGGAGATGTATTTTGGAATATGATTGCAAAAAATAATAGAAGCCACTAACACAGGCATTTGAATAGGGCTGAAAGACCCTCAAGGTGGCAAAATTATATGGTCATAAAAAGTGCAGGAGCAGGTAACTACTGGCCAGGACTGTGTACCAGTTCGACTCTTCTCTAGTTGGCAATGTGATTCCCAACAAGTTGTTTTGCCTCTCTGAACCTCAGTCTCTTTATTTATAAATTATTTGCCATAATGGCTTGCAAATATAGTAAACCTTCAATATGTGTTAGTGTTATTTATAAATTGTTTCCATTGTCATATTTGATTTTCGTAACAGTTATGAGGTGGGTGAACAAAATATTCTTGTCCCCACTTTAGAGATGAAAAAAAGGGGATTTGGAGAGCTTGAGTTGCATGCAGATATCCCCATGCCTAATGAGAGAGAGGGATTACGATTCTGCTTTGTCTGAAGTCAAAGGTCACACTCTTTTTTTGTAATCTACTTCAGTGCTTCTGGTGCAATCATGAGGGTCATCCATGAATCCTGGTGAAATGCAGCTTCCAATTCAGTGGGACTGCAGGTTGGGGCCTGAGGTCCTGCATTTCAGACCTGCTCTGAGGTGGCCAGTGGGCCAGCAGCATCTCCTGGGAGCTGATTAGAAATAAGAATCTTGACTCCAGATCCACCAAATCTGAATCTGCATTTTAACAAGATCCCTGAAAGATTAATTTGTTAAAGTTTAAAAAGCACTGATTTAGAGCAGGAGACAGCAAATTTTTTCTGTAAATGATCAGATAATAAATATTTTAGGCTTTGCAATCTTTGGTGATTCTCTTGTACCTTAAAGTCTCAGACACTCAGGTTTAATCCACACTTTACTCTTCCATGAGGGCAGAGTGGTGTCTGATGAATTTAGGTCTCACTAGGGATCCATGAGTAATTCTTTTTCTCTGGACAAGTTCTGTAAACGTCAGGGTTTCTCAATTTTTGCCTGAAAACAAGATACCTTCTAGTGGAAAAAACACCTATGTCAATGGCGACTGAAATTCCAGCTGAGTGAAATGTCTGACTCCATGTGAGGTTTAACCACCATTTTTGGATGCTTCTTTGTAAACTTGTTAAGTACACCATAAATATCCTAAAACAAGAATTTTAAATGGCAGTGCTCCTAAGAACAATGTGGGACTCTTGATTGAATGCAGATGGGATCTTCCACAAAAGATGATTGGAAGTTCTGGGTAAGAGCCAGGAATCTTCCTTAGAAGCCTGTTGCCCAGGTAATTTGAAGCAGGGAGACCTCGGGACACCGTGGCCCGAGCCAACCAAGCCACACCTGGATGTGGCACTGCTGATAGAAGAGCTTCAGTGAAGTCTCAAGAAGAATTGACGGTGGAATTTCAAATGATGTTCTTTTGAATTCGTGATATCTCAACAAGTTTTACATTGAATACATGTTGAAATGACATTCTTGGATTTACTGGGCTATTAAAAATTTTTAAAAATCATGTCCTTTTATTTTGGTGACTGAATCAGATTTCCCCACATTTACGACATGGCTGGATGTGTCCTCTAGAGGCCATGATAAAATCTGTATCACGTCCAAGGTACTGTTACAGCAATGGTTCTCAAACCTTTTGTTTCAGGACCTCTTTAAACTCTTAAAAATTGGTGACAACTCCTAAGAGCTTTTAGTTAGAGGAGTTATATCTACTGATACTATATATTTATATATCAGAAATAAAACTGAGAACTTTAAAAATATTTATTAATTTACTATAAAATAAGTTTAATAAGCCATTACATGTTAATGTAAGTTATATAGTCTTATAAAAAATAACTATATTCTCCAAAACAAAGCACTGTTATTGAGAAATATGGCATGGGTTTATGTTTTATAAACATCTTTAACGTCTGGCTCAAGAGGAGACACCTGGATTCTTACATCTGCTTCTGCATTTAATCTTTTGTGATGTAACACACCATGGGAGACTCCACAGTAAACCTGTGAGGCAATGAGAATGATATTAATATCTTAGTATTATTATGAAGATAGTTTTGACCTCATGGACTCTAAAAACCTCATGGAGGCTCCCCAGGGTTCCCTAGACAACACTTTGAGAATCACTGCTTAGAACAATGCTTAAACCAGGATTTCAGAGGCTGGGGAATAAAAGCCCAAACTCTTTATCTTAGCATTCTCAGACCTTCAAAATCTGGCTCCAACCATCCTTTCAGATACTTATCTCCCATTTCTCTACTACCTGAACTGTGTAGTTAAACCAATTGCTATTAATCTTCTAGTTTATTTTTCTACCCTTGGGTTTCTGCTCCTGTATTCTTGTGTCTCTGCTTATTTTAGTTCCTCTCTCCAGGTCACCCTCTGTTAAATCTACTATATCCTTATTGTATCAAAGATAAGATTTTCAAATCTGAACTTTCTCTATTCAGAATAAGTTGCCTTTTCAGAAATATCTTTCTTGCTTTGCTCCCACTGCTGTTGGGTTAAACAGTGTCCTTAAATATTGATTTTTATGATAATCACTTCAGTGTAATTCTATTTCCCCTCACTAAACTGAAAGTTCTTTGCGGATGCCTTTGTATACCAATCACAGAGCAGGTTTTTTTCTTTCTGAATGTGATTGCTAGTAGTATTTTAATGAATGAATAAAGGAAGCATAATGATTTTTTATATTAGGATGCAGCTATATAAAAAGTATCTTAAATAACGTTTCCCCCAAAACAGTCAAACCTTTTACATAATTTCTATAAAATGTTAGAATTTCAAAAAATAGAACGAATCATAAGATATGAATGAATTCACAATACTTATATAGAATCAAAGTTGATGGTTTATTATTTAAAATGTTACTTAATTCTTAAGATTACATTCATCATATGGCAAGAGATGATGAGCTAAAAAGTGGAGCTAACTTCACCTGTGCTTTAGCAGAAATTTGGAAACAATTTTTATAGAAATATTTTATATAGGAATTATAAATAATTTTAGATGAAACCTACAATGTGTCATTTGGAAAGCCACCATATAGTTCATGGTGGTTTTCTTTTTATTCAAACCATATAACCAACATGTTTGCAGCCAATGTCATATGTTTATGTATATTTCTCCACATGCCTGAGGAAGAGATAGAGTCTCTTTATCTGTTTGGTAGTATCATCCATTAGGCTGTCAGTCTGAAAAGTAACAGTTCTAAACATATTTGAAACAACGAAATATTCCCTTAGCAGGTAGCAGAAAGGAAGAATGAAGTTCCCATCTTCCATAATGTTACTATCCCTCCCTATTATACCCTATTATAAGATTTACAATCGTAAACTTTCAAACTAAAATTTTCTGTGAACAGAATATTTTAAACTAAAACATTTGAAACTTTGAGCTCTTTTCCCATGGTTAAACTACAAGAAAAAACAGAATCTACACTTAACTGTTCATTCAATCCAGCTAAACTTCTTTTAAAAAGTCCACACTGTAATTTTCTCTTAGAGTGGAGAAAACTCGGACCTTCCGCAGACCAAGATTTAATGCTCTGCTTCAAATTTTTGGCAAGTTAGTACACATTTCTAGACTGTTCCTTCATTAGTTCAAAAAAAAAAAAAGGCGGCAATATTTACCTTGCAAAATTTTGATCACTTATTCAAATGATAATAGTTATGATTTCTGCGGCATTTTGTATGCAGTCTTATTTAAGACATACGACAAACATGTGATAAGCAGAGTGATTTTCTTTCTCTTTTTTTTATTTTGTGTGTGTGTGTGTTTTTTTTTTTTTTCCGCAGTACGCGGGCCTCTCACTGTTGTGGCCTCTCCTGTTGCGGAGCACAGGCTCCGGTCACGCAGGCCCAGCGGCCGTGGCTCACGGGCCCAGCCGCTCTGCGGCATGTGAGATCCTCCCGGACCGGGGCACGAACCCGTGTCCCCTGCATCGGCAGGCGGACTCTCAACCACTGCGCCACCAGGGAAGCCCTTCCCTTCTTATAGAAATGGTTTTTAAACAATTTTGTTCCCTTTTAGTTGAGACGTAATTTATATAAAATAATGTCCACAGATTTTTAAGTGTTCAGTTAAATGTGGTTTGACAAATTTTTACACCCAGTAACCAACACTCCTATCAAGGTAAGCAATCTATGGGAAACTTGATTTTAATTAACTTGCTTAAGGCTACATAATTAATTGTTGAGCAGGGATTTGAACCTAGGCAGTCTGGTTTCAGAGTCCATACCCTTGACCTTGTTTATCCTCAGCTGCTTTTCAGTTTAATCCTGGAGAATAGAGATAGAGAGTGCGGGATTTAAAATTATGCATATCACAACATATATATTGTTTTATTTACATAATTTACATGTATTAAGTACAGACTACACAGCTTCAATTAGCTATTAATTTTCCCATGTTAAAAATCAGATTTACTGATTTAAATAGTTTTATTTTTTCTTATGTAGATACAACCCAAATAGCTTATATCAGATTATTCAATGATGGGAGAAGGACTTCCTGCTATAATCTCTTTCAACTATATTATTAATATTTCAAGCTTGAGCCCTTCGTGCTTGTTTTCCCCAACTTCAAGTCCACATCAGTCTATGACGGCCAATGATAAGTGCTTGTTGGAAACTCATATGACTCACAGAGTTTTATAGAACATGACAGTTGATCCTTTGCAGGCGATAGAGAAAGGAGTTTAGCTGATGCAGAAATAAATGTTTCTCTGCATCATTTATTGTTTCTCACTGATGTTCTTTTGTTCCAAATGAGGTTTAAAAGATCATTTTACCAAGTTTCATCATTTACTTATTTATACTTTAAAACTAAGGGTCTTCACTTTGAACAGTTTTATTTAGGGTGGGGCTGTTTCTGGGAAGGATTTGTAAGAAATGTAAAGTATCCAACTACATGAGTAATAAGCATGACCTCATAACGTGAGAACCTGAAGATAACAACACAATGGCACTTTGGATTTGGGTTATGTTATCCTTCTGAGGCTCTGAAAGCACTTTGTGGACAAATACTGAATTTTTATACTTTAAGGTTGACTGTAAATTAAGATAAACATTTTATGCTGCTTTGTGGAATATTTTGTACTTGCTCCAAATTATCTCTCTCTGTACAATGGCTTTGAAGCTAACAAAGAAAAGGCAAGGAGGAGGTTGACTTTGGTCCAAGCAATCATTACAGGTAATCCGAATATCCCCCCCACTACCGAATATTGCAGAAACATGGTGAAAAACGGTGAAAAAGGGAGAGAAAAGGTCCCTACACTAGAAAATCTGTACACAATTTGTCATCAACTTATTTTTGATCATTTATGTGACTCACTCTTTTATTTATTTACCAATGTTTATTTTATTATTCTTTGTTGAGCAAAATGTGCTTAATAAGTGTATATTTTACCAGATAGTACAAATAGGTCCCTGACTTCGAAATTTTACATTTTAGCAGTGGGGATACCCAAATCAATATAATGTTGGACAGAATTTAGGAAGCACCAAAAGACAAGTTAAATCTACATAACAGGAAGATGTAGAGGAGGCAAACTCATGAGATCTTGTTGGAGCATAAAAGAAGTTTTCATGAAAGAGGCAGCATTTAAATGGTAACTTGAATCACGGGTAGGATTTCTAAAGCAGATGTTTAAAGGGAAAATGACTAAGTATAACTTGGACAAAGGGCAAGTAGTGCTGATTTTCGGGGTATGTTAATGGAGCACTAAATAGTCTGGTTTGCATGAAGCATAAGCAATAGGAATCATAAAACAAGAAATAACTTGGGACAAAAACTTGACATTCAATTGTGGCAAAAAGCCATGGAAGAATTCTAACTGGAAATTAGTATCATTAGAGCTGTGCCTACCAATGTTTAGTCTACAGAGAAGTCTAGTGGGATGTGCAGGAGAGACTAGTGATGTTGGAATCACCCTGGAGTAACCAAACTAAAGTGGTGGCCATGGAAAGAAAAAGACAGAAGATCCAAGCAAACGGCAGAAATGGATCAATGGGATGTGTCAGCTGAATGCACAAAGAAGGAGAAGACTAAAAGAAGGTTTAAGAGATAACTGAGTCTTCCACTTTGGTGGGATGCTATGGCAAACCAATGTCCCTACTGTAACAACTAGAAAAGCTGGATAATTTTTTTTAAACCCTATTTTTAAAGGCGTCAGAACAGCTAAGTAAGCATTATTAGAACAACTGAAATCCCAAAGAGGAGGAAGCTTCCTGAGCTGAGCGGAAGATCTCTAGCTGTTTTCTTTGTTTCTGCTTGGAGATTTTGCTGATTCTGAGCATGGCCACAGGCAAACTTTGGAGTTTCCCAAGCAGAGAGAGCCCCCGCTGGGGAAAATAGAGATCAGCAAAGCTGTTGGCTTATGGGTCTGGTGTGACAAGTTAGAAAATTGAGATGACTCAAATTCACTTTTTTTTTTTCCCCAGAGCATATTTGCTAAATTCTGCTCTGTTTAGAAGGCCAGGAGCTAGTCCTAAAGGCCTTAAAGGCAGAATGAATGTATCCTAGTGTTGTAGGGCTGAGGAAACAGAGACCAGCCTCCAAGAATTCCACAGGCCTCCGCCTCAAGACATTTGACAGATTTAGAAGGATGTCTGGAAACTCTGAAGAGCAGAGCTAGGTCTCATTCAGGGTTGAGGTGACAGAGGTCTGTCAGGCTTCCATCCTAGGCCACGCCTTAGGAAAAAGGAAAGACCCAAAGGGAGGAGAATGGGGCAGAGGAACAGGAGTTGTCTTATGTTGTGTTGAAATGGCCAGGCCTTTACAACTTGCTCAATCCCCAAATGCATGCAGCACTGGACAAAGCAGGGAGACTTGGGGTGCAGTGCTCCCCTGCAGTTGAGGCAGACCCTGAGGGAGCTGACAATGGAGGCAGTCTGCTGGTAACGCTCCCTACGGCAGGGCAACAGGCCTTTCTTGAAGATGTGGGAGATATATGTGCATGTCTATCAGCAAATGGACTACATAGTTCAAGTGAAAGAATAAGCTTGTCAGACTGCATAAAGAGCCAAAGATTATTACAGGCAGTTTACAAGAGGCCTCTTAAATACAAGTACACAGAAAGTTCAAAAAGACAATGAAAGGGAAAAAAAACTATACCTTACAAACACTAACCAAAAGAAAGCTGATGTGACTATTCCTATAAAAGAAAATGTAAACTTTAAGGCACGGAGCATTATTGAAGATTAAGAAGAATATTTCAAAATGATATCGGCCAGTAAAATCTGGATGCATCCAATTATAGTTTCAAAAGAAAGGAACAGACAAATTTGCAATCTTAGTGGGAGACTCTAACACACCTTTCTCAACTGGATCTGGAAGATACGGAAGATGTAATGAACATGCATAGAATGTAACTTCCAACAGCAACAAAACCACATTTTTTTCAAGAACACATGGTACATTTATCGAAATAAAATCAGATGAAAACTCTAGCAATGAAAAGCATGGTAACAGGAAAGAGGAATGCCTTTGATGGGCCCACTGGCAGACTCAACAAGCTAAGGAAAGCATAAGAGAACATGAAGACAGGTCAAAAGATATTACCCAAACTGAAACACAAAGAGAAAAAAAAGACTGAAAAGAATAGAATAGAGCGTTCAAAAGCTGTAGGACATTATCAGTCAGTCTAATAATATAGAATGGTATGCCAGAAGCAGAAGAGAGAATTGAACTAAAATTGTATTCCTTGACAAACTGTTCTTCGTCAGTTGAACGGTAATTTTGTGAGTTATTAATTAGATTTTTAAACTAAGGTAGTGTTTATGAATTTCACTGTGTATTTAATAATGAGATTAGCCTATAGTTTTCTCTCTCTTCCCTCCCCTTTCTCTCTCTGCCTCTCTCTATTTATATCTCTTTCACTGTCTCCCTGTCCCTTCCTCTTTTATTGGTACTATATCAAGTTTTGGTAATAAGGTGTCTGGTTTGATAAATGAACTAAGAATCTTTACATCCTATTACTATAGTCAGGGAAAGATCCGGTATATCCTGAAATTACCTGTTCTTAAGATTAGAGAAAAATCAGCTGTGAAACCTTCTTGTATTTGTGCCCTAATTATGATGGAAGAACTTTCATAACATTGGTATGTGCTTACTTTTACTCAGGGTTGTTTGCATTAATAAACCAACCTAAAAGTCGAAGATTTAACAGCCATGTTTTATTCCTACAGGTCTTCAGATTATCTGTAACAGCTCTGCTCATCTGCACTGACCTTGCTTATTTGTCTACAGACTGATTTCTGCTGGGCTTGGCTGGCACCTCTGTACCATCTTCCTTGGAGAGGTGGCTATAGAGGTATATCCTTTTTTTTTTCCAAGAATAATTTTTATTTTATTTCAAATACCTTCTAAACAAATAGAATATGACACAACAGAACTTGTTTTTATATGACTGTCTCTGAATCAGAACCTCTATATACATGATAAAATCAAAGAAGTTGCAGACAAATCAGAAATTCTAACTTTGAAACAAAACTAGAACTTGCTATCATTAGACTGCAAATTCTTAAACAACTGAAAAAAAGATCTCCCCTAAGTTATCAAATAAGAGGAATTATTTAAAAATTAATGAGCCAAAGAAAAATATTTAGAACTAGCTTATAATTATTTTTCTTATTTTTCTCCATATCCTTTTCATGGCTGTGTCAGAGGCAAAAAGAGAGGGCAGAGACACCTGAAGCCTCTGAAAGGTTAGACTCAGACAGGCATACTCGCCCTTCATCCATATATTATTGGTTAAAGAAAATCTTATGGTCAAGTGCAAAGTCAAGAGGTAAAAAAATACATAATGACCAGGGTATAGATATACGTAGAGTAAGGAAACTGCCACACATTTTAAATCCCTTTGGTTTATGCAAGCATTCTACCTCTTCTTTGGTCAATTTTTATATTTTGCAAAGAAATCATCAATTTCCTCTGGGTCTTAAAAATGCCTATTATAGATTGTAGATGATATTCTTTCCTAACTCTCATAGTATTAACTGTATTATGTCTTCTCATTTCTAAACTTGTATGATTTTTCTTTCTGCATATTTCCCTTAATCAAGCTTGCTAGAAATTGTTGTTTTCTAACTGGCCTTCTCAAATAATGCAATTGAGTATATCTATACTTTCTTAAATATTTTCATTCCTATTTCTCATTTTCCAAGGTTTGATATTGATTTTTGTCTATGTATTTTCTTTTGGTTGATTTTGCTAGTCTTTCCCTAATTTTTACACTGTATTCCTTCCTTAAATTTGATACAGTTTTAGCTGTCTCTGGAGATTTTGGTATAATGTTTTCTTTTTTCTGTGTATAGTTTTGTAATTTTTGTTTTTAGCTTGTGATTTAGAGTTTCTTTAGAAAGATAATTCTTAATTTCCATATTGTACCATATAATCAAGTTTCCCCATTACCTGTTTATATTTTATTTAATTGATTTATGATAAAAAATGTAGTCTGTAAAATCTCTACTATTTTGATTTCATCTAGGTTTGTTTGTGGCAAAATAATGAACTGATTTTGCATCTATACCAGTAAAATTTTAAAACTGTCAATTGTCTAATATTTGCAAGCAACATCTTTCTCTCTCATGCCCACTCTCTTCATACACATGCATGTACACATACACATGCACCTATACATTAAAGGGAGGAGGTTGGTTTTTAAAAATATTTTGTTATAACTTTTTTCCTACTCTCCTACTTTTTTCCTAATCTCCTATTCTCAAGTCTTTTAAGAGGGGAATTAATCTTGATCACTTTTAATTTTCTAAATAATATATTTGATCTTATTTCTGCTCTCTGTGTATTCTGTGTGCTTGACTTTGTTATTTAAAAAAAAATTCCAGTTGTTAATTTAGAAGTGAATTCTGCTGTCTATTCTACTAACAGTTACAATTTATCATGTTTGTTACAATGAGGTAATGGTATTATTGACCGAGAGATGTCAAGAGAAGTGGATGTAAAATGTCTTCAATGACAAAAGCTAAGGAATGTGAATGATATCACTCACAAGGAGTGAAGATTCTACCAGCCAGGAGAAGCTCCTTTTGTAATTCTCACAAGGGCTTTCTTCCTTGATCTCCCTCACATCTGGCTGTCCTGAAAACTGGCCTGCTCATCAGAAGAAAGTGGCTGATATAAACAATTCCAGCACATTCCAGAATGTTTACTGAGATATTGGGCAAAACAAAGATCAATTTCCCCAAAACCCAGAGTACTCCTCAACAGACTCAGGCTTCAGCTTGTCTGAAGACTGTTCTTGTTACCCATTCCAGGACCCCAAATGACATCTGTGTCAACTCAGCAACACTTTTCTTCTCTTTTTCTTTTCTTCTTTTCCTTTTTCTTTCTTTCCTTCTTTGGTTCTTAGTTTCCTTATTATCTTTCACTTCTCAACCAGAATTATAAGGAAGAGGATATATCAATTAAACATATCAAAATATTTGATCATTGTTATTAATGAAATGATTTGTTCTCTGAACCTTCTCTACTTTTAGTAGACATTGGGCATCGATCCCTTCACTCTCATCAGTAGGTATGACTTTTCTCGAGTGTACTTTATATTTTTTGTTTTTGTAAAGCATCCTCACTGACATGTAGCCTATCACAAGCTGAACTGATTCCAATTAGCTCCCGTTTCCCAGAAGTTCATAAGTCATGCTGCTACTTCCAATTCGAGTGTCTTTTTTACTTTGCGATAATGTAAGAACTTATTAATACATTTCCCCTCTTTCCACTAAATATGCCTGTCTTAAAATAGACATATCAAACAATGGGTTCAAATTAGTAATTTCCCCAATTTTGAATTCTCCATTTCCCTTTACAATAACGCTGGAGCTGCACGTAAGTGTGCTGTTTCCATTAAGTGTGCTAATTTTGTATGAAAAGTAAAAAGGAAATCCCAACCCTCTCCAAGGGCACTCCAAACACTACGCAAGAACAGAATGCATGATAGCTCAGAGATCATCCAGTTCAATAGGCAAGGGATATGAAATGGACATTAGACACAAATAAAACTCTTCAGATTTTACCTAAAACTCTCTCCTTCTAGCTTTTCATGTTCATAGTTATTAAAGCCATTTTAAAATTTTATCTCAAGCAGTTTTAGTAGTGTGCTCTAGTTTCTTAAAGACTTTTAGACAATTGTAGGCATAATTATTAAGAATCCTGTAATCATCAGTATGTCTCAGTCCAATCAAAACCAATTAAGAAAGAATGCTAGAAAGCATAATCCAATTGACATCAAGAAATGTCAGCAATGTTTACAACTTTGCCCAGAGTTCAAAGCAAGGCAATTTCTTTAGGTCACAATATTTTTATGTTCTTGTGTTCCATCAGAAGCAGCTCATAAAAGATGCTAGCATGTTTAGATTGTGTACAGCTGTGAATGATACCACCCACAGAGAGCAAGGCTCTGACCAGGTGTGAGAAATTCCTTGTAAAGGGTTGGGTCCTGAACGCCCACCACCCTTCCTGACCAGCCTGTTCTGCAGACTCTGGCTACATGCCTGCAATGAAGGTCAATTTCCCAGAAACACCTTTCCTTTTTTGATGCTTGTGATCAAACACATATTTCTCCACTCTTCAACAAAAATAAGATACTGACCCACTGCCCAACACACGAAGGCATTCTTATTCCCAGCTGTGCATCTCCTCATCAAGATAAGACCTTTAGCACATTTTTATTTTCCCACACTCCCTCATTGAGGTAGGAGAACTTTATTTTACTTCTGCCATCTTACCCAGCCCCACCTCACTAATTCCCAGACCTTACTAAAACAGCCCAAGTTTTTAATTCCAACCTACTATTAGTTTCCCCTTTGAGTATATATTTCAAGTATCATTAGTAAAGTGCTTGAACAGTGTCTAGCACAGAGTAAGTACTGTAGGACCGTATTATATTCGCATAGAACTGCAAATTATCTTTATTTTAACCTACAGGTAAAAAAAATATTAAAAATAATTATTGATGGCTGATTTGTAACTTGTGTGACCTCCCTGATTACCTGTGTGATTTTGGATACTCCAGGATAATGGCCCTGGCAGTGACCTGTTTCATTCTGAAACTGTTGGGAAATCTAGAGTATGTCTAAGAGGTATAATCCATTTGTTACTCATACTCAAGGGAAAATGACTTTTCTGATGAGGTCTAGTTAAGAATTCAAGGCATCATCAGTGTAAAGGAAATGGAAATGCAAATAAGGGCCCTGAGAAATTCAGTGTTTTTTATGAGTGGAAATAAGACATATAAAAATTTTAATTAAATAAAGATTCCCTTTAGTTGTTAAGTTGTAGAATGTAGAAAATTCTCTGTGACATGTCCCTGCTGTTTTATCAGCACGACTGTCTCATAGAGTGGGATATTAGGATAAAATCCTAAGCAAATATTTACACTATTTCAAGAACAACTCTAAGTCAGTTGTTGGAGGAAAATGGATGATGTCAAGGAAGGAAAGAAATGTAGATTTCTGTAACCTGTCTCTGCCATAATGGGTAGAGATGTGAGAACGAAAGAGGTATTCAAAAACTGCTCAGTTAGGAAGTTATATCAAAGGTACGCTACTGGCTTTGTGGGTGGCCCATTAAAAGAGAAGAAAACAGGGGAAATAGAGATAAGTAGCAGAGAAAAAAATACATTTAGGAGGGAGAAGTAAAAGTTTACAAAATAAATACGCAATGAGTAAGCTGGTTGAATCCACCAAATAAAAAGAGAGATTAAAATTGACTTCAAGAGGAAACTTGTCAGAGCAGCTCTACACCTAAATCAGAGCTAAAGGTTCAGGGCAGCATGAGAAAATAGATCCTGTGCAACTTCCTAAAACTCGCTGCAGTCAAACCTATACAGCTTCCCTCCTATTCTTTTTTTTTTTTTTTTTTTTGAGTCTTATGAAAACAATGACCAGGAGTTTATTACTTTGAACTTTACCATTTGATGACCATACTGATGAAGGAAAGAACGTAATATCATGACAACATAAATAATTATTGGAATCTAGATGTTCAAGAATGACCATCACTGAATAATTGAGAGAAAATAGTCATGTCGGACTCACCAGAAATTAAGGGAGTTGTCTTTAGTGGGGTAGAGATGGTATGTCAAACAAATCCAAGATGAATTCATGGATTCGATGGTGTCTTTGTAGTTTGGAAGAACAGATTTTTAGGTAGGGAGTTCTATTTCTTGGAGTGCTGGACTAAGACCCTACTAGAAAAAAAATCTGCAGGAAAATTTAAAACCTGGAAGTAACACATAAAACAGTTACCTGAAGGTACTGGGCAGTGAGGGGAAGACAGACCTGATGGGGAGTCTATGCTCACTTGAAGGAGGGAACAGAAGGCATTCTCTTTAAGTAAATTTCCCTCTCTGCAGCTCTTATCCTGAGCTAAGTGCAGTCCAGGAGATACACACAGAAGGAGTTGGGGCTCATGTGGAAAGACCCAGACCTTCTGGCCAGTGAAATTAGAAACATGTAGCCACAAAAGCTGATCCACTGAAGAGACTGGGTAAACCTCACAAGGATAAGAGCCAAAATGTGGATCCCCAGATTCTGTCTGCCTACATTTTTGACTGACACGTGAACAATGCATGTGTGAAGCAGAGCCAAAGGCAGCCCAGCTAAAGGCAAAAGACCTGAACTGAGATGAGAGAGGCCATTCAAGAAAGCCAGCAGTGTTTGAAGTTCAAGCCTAGTGGAGAAAATTATTTGCTAAAAGCAAATGTTCATCAGGGAAAAAGAACAGAATTCACAATCCCCACAACTTAAAATTCATAAAGCCCAGGATACACTGAAGATTACCCAAAATGTGAAAAACAAGGAAAAAACACATTTTCAAGAGAAAAAGAATACATCCAGTCTGAACCTAAGATGAATTACATGTTGAAATTTTCAGACAAGGATTTTAAAGTGATATTATAACTATCCTCAATAAAGTAAAATAAAACAAAACCCAACACAGAAGAAAACCTGAAAGACATGTTTTCAGGGGGTAAAAGTCTCAATGGAGAAATGGAAATTCAGCCAAAAAAAAAAGAGAGAACCAAATGGAAATTTTAGAACTGAAAAATAAACTATGAAATAAAGATGACTTAAACAAGTGGAGGGATGTTTTCATGAATTGCAAGACCATGTTCATGAATTGGAAGATTCAATTTTGTTAACCTGGCAATCTTCCTTAAACCAATATGTAGATTCAATGCAATCCTACTCAAAATCTGAACAAGCATTTTTAAAGAAATTGATAAGCCAATTAAAAATTTCATGTGGAAATTCAAAGAACCCAGAAACTCTAGGTCAGTGGGATTACACATGTTATCTACTGGTGGAACTATATAATTCCTAGCAAGAAGAGAACAGCACCATGCCATTTACCCAGCAACTCAGCTATCCAGAGAAAAGCAGATGACATATAACAAAATGTCTTTGTGGAGGAATAAAACAGCTATGCAAGTCTCCTGCTGTTAAGTCCGAAACATGTTGACATAGACAGAATACATAGTTTTAAGTGAGTGAGTGTGTGTGTGTGTGTGTGTGTGTGTGTGTGTGTGTGTGTATTTGATGGAACATCAAGTCCATGACAGGATCCTCAGATAAAAAAGGGTTTCAGTGTCTACTATGGTTGGGAAATAATTCACACCTCATCATCTCTGGAGATTCGCTGTGCCTAGTTAACTGAGCCACGGCTCTGAGATTTACTGCAAGTCCAAGCCTGTTTAACATTGTCTTTCAGTATACACAAATTGAGAAAATTATTTGGATAATATAGAAAATTAAGATTACTCATGTAAATGTCTTGATCAATTATTGTCTACTGGTGGCATTCAGTTCTTCTTAGGGGGGATAAAACAGCAAAACAGGGGCAGTGGGACTGTTGTTGGAAGTGAACATCTTAAAAGAATAGCCATCATCTAGCCACCCCCTAATTAAAGAAAAAAAGAAAATGAATTCTTCACAGTCCAATAGGTACCAAGAACATGCATGTCATACTACTTAGTAAGATAGAATTACTAATAAAATGATCATAATGGCCATAATAGAGAAAAATTGATATTGTACTCATTCTACATATTGAATAACTTTCCAAGTGGTATTAATTCTACCATTAAAATGTCTTTAGGGCTTCCCTGGTAGCGTAGTGGTTGAGAGTCTGCCTGCCGATGCAGGGGACGCGGGTTCGTGCCCCGGTCCGGGAAGATCCCACATGCCGCGGAGCGGCTGGGCCCGTGAGCCATGGCCGCTGAGCCTGCGCGTCCGGAGCCTGTGCTCCACGACGGGAGATGCCACAACAGTGAGAGGCCCGCGTACCGCAAAAAAAAAAAAGTCTTTAGTATTTGCTCTTTCCTCTCCATGTTTAACATGTCTTCTCTGGTTCTTGCCCTCATTGTTATTACCTTACTGAAAACACAAAAAGGGTTAAAAAGATAGATACTAGAATGCCTGCAGGCAACATTTAAAAGAGTGTGGACAGATGAAATCTTAAAATAATTTAATGATATCTTTCTAAGATTTCTTGGGATTTGAGCTCCTTTATAACATTTAGCAGAAAACATTTAATTGCTCTCATTTACTTAAATTGGTTCTCATTTTAATTTCTTAATCTGCATGAAGTTTCTCAGGATCAGTAAGTAATTCAAACTCTGGAAGAAGGTCAGAATAATTGAATCATCTGCCCTGAATGGCCCACCTAAAAAGAGAAGACTTTGCACGGAAATGAGTAATTTAGTAGTGGAGAAAAGGAAATATTAAATTTTGATATATATTGCATGTTCAAGGATATCAGCCTTAATTCCCATGGCCAGTGTCCAGAAGAACAGTAGTAGCCTATCAAATGCACATTGGGTTTAATTGGTTACTCCATTAAAAAAATATTATTGACTGCTGCGTGTCATGATAACATGATGTTCAATTAGATCTTTCTTCAGCTTATATTTTTTCAGACTGCATTTCTACTAATTTTAGTCAGACTTCATAGGCTGGTCCACCTTGCCCCTAAAATGATTTTTACTTTTTCTAGCACATTTTCCAGTGTCATTACATTTTTCTTGAGTAAGCCAGCTATTTCACTGTTTCTCAGGGAACAAGCCAAGGACTGCCTACATCAGAAACATCTGGAGTCTTGTTAAAATTGTACACTTCTAGGCCCAGCCAAAGGCTGTTGGAGAACGTGTATTTACAGTAAACACATTAGATGGTATTTACACCCACTAAAATTTGGGAACCACTGAACTATTGGATGATGCTGAAGGGGCAACGAGACCCAGACCACTGACCTTCACTTGTCTAGACAAGCAAAATAGTGGCTGCCCTTTTCTTCATCCAAGGCAGAGTTTCTAGTTCTTGAGAGTCAAATAACAGAGAGTTAAGGCTCTGGATCAGTTTTAGAGTAAGGCTGTCAGTTAAAACACAGGATGCCAGGTCAATATAAATTTCAGATAAACAGCAAATAATTAGTATATGTAGGTCCCAAATTCTGCATGGGATGTACTTATATTAAAAATTATTTGTTGTTTATCTGAAATTCAAAATACTGGTTGTCTTATATATGTATCAGTTAAATTTTTATTTTGTTTTTTAAATTTATTTATTTATTTTTGGCTGCATTGGGTCTTCATTGCTGCATGTGGGCTTTCTCTAGTTGCGGGGAGCGGGGGCTACTCTTCATTGCACTGCGTGGGCTTCTATTGCGGTGGTTTCTCTTGTTGCAGAGCACGGGCTCTAGGGCTCGTGGGCTTCAGTAGTTGTGGCTCAAGGGCTTGGTTGCTCCGCACCATATGGGATCTTCCTGGAACCAGGGTTTGAACCCATGCCCCCTGCATTGGCAGGCAGATTTTTAACCACTGCACCACCAGGGAACCCCTCATGTGTATACTATCAGACACTATCTATAGTGTCTGGCATATATTAAAATCTCAATAAGATGTAGCTTTTATTGTTATTGCGGTTGCTAATAGTACATTGATATAATATAGTAATATACAAGTTAAAGGGATGGTCTATTTAACAAATATTGTCGGTTAGAAATTAACAATATATTTTTAGATAGCACATTAATGGAGTTTACAAATCAGCATGTTCAATATTCCACTTTCTGTTCACTACCATCTTCTTATGTTTGGTTCTTTACCATCATTGTATCACTAATTTAGGAACAAAGTGTGTGACTCGATGTATTTTTCACTCAAGACTCCCTCTTGTGGTTGTTTTACAATTGATTCCGAAAATCTAAGCAGTATGCTACCTATTTTTAAAAAAAAAAAAATTTGCTAAAATCTTTAACATAAATTGAGGTAAGTTCATTATATTTTTCTGTATCAGACAGCATTTCAATAATTAAAATTAATATTGTCAATGTATTTCATTCCAACTAAACGTGTATGCATATGTTTTTAGTTTCTCCTTTTCCTGTTCACTTAAAAAATCATTTTGGGGGCTTCCCTGGTGGCGCAGTGGTTGAGAGTCCACCTGCCGATGCAGGGGACACGGGTTCGTGCCGCGGTCTGGGAAGATCCCACATGCCGCGGAGCGGCTGGGCCCGTGAGCCATGGCCGCTGAGCCTGCGCGTCCAGAGCCTGTGCTCCGCAACGGGAGAGGCCACACCAGTGAGAGACCCACGTACCGCAAAAAATAATAATAATAAAATTTTTGTTGAAATAATTATTTTTTATAAATCATTATGATGAATATTGGAAGTTATACAGAATCTTGGTATCTTATAAGTAAGGAATGAGTATGCCATGCAGTCTCATATGTCAACTAATTTGTTCATTTTTGAGGAAGTTTCCTACAAAGTAATTGTTTGTCTACAGGCAAATGGGTAAACGTGGGGTTTAATTTTGCAATAAGACATACTTTTGAAGTGCTTTTGTAGGCCTATGCAATATTTTGGGGACTTAGTTATTTACAATGAGTGTATTTTTTCTAGAATGCATAAACATTATGAAAAGCACATTTTACGTTCTAAATTATTATATATTTCTGAGTATAGACATAGAAATAACTCAAAATCAATATAAATCTCAAACATATAATGTTGAAAGAAATAAGAGTTGCAGAATTAAATGTAAAAAATGATACTAATATATGTGTGTAAAAGAAGCAAGTCAATACTACACAATATTGATGGATGTATTTAGGATATAGTAAGGGTACAAAGCCATGTGAGGAAATGATACCCACCAAACGTGGAACAATGTTGACCTTCATATATGTCATGAGCAGAGGTGGACTGAGTTCAAAGTGGGTGGCATGATGAGCTTAATCATATCTGTTCTACTTTATGTTTCAAAAAAATAGAGAGATCTGAAGCAGATATGGCAAAATATTGAGATTTAATAAGGCTAGTGTTGATTATATACAGATATTCATTATGTCATTATGTAAAATTTTCTGCATGCTTGGAATATTCCATTTATAATGAGATGGGCAGAATTCTTGGTCACTGTCTCCCATCACACTCACATCTCATTGGCCAGGAGCTGGATAACCAAGCCACGGAGGGGTCATGGTGGGGAAGTAGCCCCTTGATGGGAGTCTAGAGACAAACACACCAACACGTGGGCTTCAGAGAGGCTGCTCAGGCACAGTAGGGAGAAGTCTGTGACTAATCTAGTTATTCTGCTTGGTGACTCAGAAATCTTAGAGTGAATGGTGTGTGTGTGTGTGTGTGTGTGTGTGTGTGTGTGTGTGTGTGTGTGTGTTGGGGTGGACCAAAGAAGAGAATTTGGGACACATGTTTATGGAAGCAGGATGAAGTGATGATGGTCCGGTGATACCAAGAAGAAGTTAAGACTACCTGGGCCTAAAATTTCCACATGGAACCCCCTTGGGAATGGTGACACCATCAGATGGACTATAATGTATTGTTCTTATTTTTCACATGGGAGAACTGGCTCTTTCTCCTACAAAACTAACGTTGTCCAAATGGGTAGTATAAAAGGATGACTTAAGATATGGTCCTGTTTTCCCTGGTAGAGCTCACAGTTCAAGGTTAGGGACTGACAAGAAAACAAGCCATTGTCATCCAGTTCTGTAGGTGTTGTGCTGGCGGGCATGGCAACAAGCAGGTGTTGGGAAAAATCTTTGCATCAACATATAGTGCATGATTTTTCCTGTGACTCACAGCAGTATTTTACTTCGGAAATCCACGAATTTTATTTCTCTGCTAGTAGCCTTCAGTCTTTATTCTTAACACTATACTCCAAGTAAAAATAGACTGAGAATAAAATAATCAAGTCAGAAAATTTGAACAGACACTTTTAAGAAGTTTATACAAAATATAATTTAACTTAAAAAGTTTCCTCTTGAGAATATATAACTCTTCAGGTAATTTTTAGCCCTTCAAGTTACGATGTTACCATATATCCATGGCAATAAAAAACACATTTTGTTTTACAGTATGAACTTCTTTCTAACACTGCTTCTTGTATTAATTTCAAGTCTATGAGATAAATGAAAAGGACTTTTCACTTCTTCATAATCTTATTCTCTTTTCATTGTTTTCCTGTTATATTTCTCTGTACATATGATGACACAAAATATGTAATTCTCAAAATTATGTTAAACAAGTGCTGCATATATGTAGTAGAAAGATTTTACAATTTTTGAAGACATGTAAAATCTTATCAAAGTTATCTGCTTTTAGACACAGTGTAAAATACTTTAATTACATAGGGAAAAATTCTAACAGCCAATTCTACCTTTTAATCTCCTGCTTTCATCACATGGCTTAAGCTAATGATGGCTGAGTTATCAGAGCAGAGGTTAAAAGGATGGACTACTCCAAGTTGTCTTCTTTGTGTCTTGAACATTGTAAGTCACCCATGATTCTCAATATGATTTATTGGGTTGACAAGAAAACAAAACAAAACATTTCTTCAGAGTCCACACTTGTGTAAATAAAGTGTAGCATTTCAGTCCTACGGATATCTCTGTGTCTTGGATTCTTTTAAACAAACCCTTTAAAGGAGTTGTTTTAGGATTTTCATCAAAACAAGAGTACCTTCTAAACAAAGTGCGTAGTTACTTTGAAGGGCTGCTGTAAGATTTTAAAGGGATTTTCTTGAAGGGAAGACCTGGGGAGAGGAAACGGAGCATTTGAGATGCAAAAATCTTGGCAGATATAGTGTGAAAGTAAGTATTATTTATACCACCTATTAGAAAAAATTATTTGAATGAATTTTGCTTTAAAAGTAAATTATTTTATCCAGGTAGCACATAATGTGAATGTTTCTTAATTGGATTAAGCTAAAGAGTTAGAATAAAAATGAGTAAAGAAATGAATTAGCAAAATTCCCTGTTAGCCTTTTTCCTGAGGCACACTTCCCAAACTTCAGGGTCATCATCCCCATAAAACAAATTATAGGAATCTCCAGAAATCTCTGTGACCTTGAGTCTCAGATTTGTCATTTTATATTCTGTGCTTTTTGTATCATGCAGAGGAAAACATCTTTTGGGAATCATTTGGCCACTGATATGTACTATAGAAGTGTCCGTTTTGGAACTTCCCTGGTGGTGCAGTGGTTAAGAATCAGCCTGCCAATGTAGGGGACGCGGGTTCGATCCCTGGTCCGGAAAGATCCCACGAGCAGGGGAGCAACTAAGCCTGTGTGCCACAACTGCTGAAGCCCTTGCGCCTAGAGCCCATGTTCCACAACAAAAGAAGCCACTTCAACGAGAAGCCCTCGCGCTGCAATGAAGAGCAGCCCCTGCTTGCCACAACTAGAGAAAGTCCGCATGCAGCCAAAAAAAAAAAAAAAAAAGAGAAGTCTCAGTTTTGTTTCAATACAAACTTTTTTTATAGGAAAAGAAAAGGACGTTAGCCTGTCTTAGCCGAGGAAGGAAACTTAATGACAAAGACAGCAGCTGTGTTCTTTCATGGAGATCTCTTTTCTAGTGTTATTAGCTTTACACATAATAGCACTTTTGATAGTTACAGACAAACCAGAAAAATATCTCTAGTCTTTAATTTCACAAAAGACAGTACTACCTGACAATACTTTTATGAATAAATAAGGTGGTTTTCTTTTGTACAATGAAGTTTATTTTATAAGACCATAGCTTCATAGGCCCATATTGGTTTTGTTTATCCTGGCTCTGGAGAAGGGGCCTGTGCTCTGTTCCTGATAAATTTCCCCTTGTTTTCAGTTATGACAGATATTCCTTTGAATATGGTGTATGAAAATGTTCTAGCATCAAACCAAGGATATCTAACCTTATTTATGTCTGTATTCTGTCCTTAAACACAAACAGCTGTGCACACATACATCTGTCTCACGTCTGACCAAGTACTGCTGTCCAGGACTTCATATACACAAATAAATGTTCCCTGTTTTATGGGAAATTGTGGCTGGCACAGCAGGAGTTTCAAAACCCACATGCATTTTTCAAATCTTACTTGCACAAACAAAAAGAGGAAAAATACAGACTAGCCAGGTTTGGAATTGCTGACTTTTAGTGTGAGTACAGAATGGCTGAAGAATCCCTATTTTGACCAAAAAAAAAAAAAGTAAAGAGAGCATGTATAAAAAAATTACAGTTTGTCAAATCTTTTAGAGCCTAAGTTATGCCTTGGTAAAGAAAAAGCAATTCTAAAGTCTTCATTAGGGCTGCTTTCTGTATGACCCTGGAAAAGCAACTTACTGACTGATCATTAGTAAGAGCAGATGAGCAAAATCTTCGATAAATTTCTTGGTTCCATTATTAAATACTTTGAGAAGTCACAGGCCAAGCAGAGATTTAAGAAGTTCCTCATTCTGATGATAAGATTAGGAGATATGTTTACTTTATTTCATTCATTATGTTTGTGTGTGTTACCTAATTTTCTATAATGAACACGAACCACTTTTATAATCAGTTTAAAAAGTTATTAAAAAATAATTTCCGGGCTTCCCTGGTGGCACAGTGGTTGAGAGTCCACCTGCCGATGCAGGGGACACGGGTTCGTTCCCCGGTCCGGGAGGATCCCACGTGCCGCGGAGCGGCTGGGCCCGTGAGCCATGGCCACTGAGCCTGCGCGTTTGGAGCCTGTGCTCCGCAACGGAGAGGCCACAACAGTGAGAGGCCCGCGTAACACAAAAAAAAAAAATTCCCATTTTGCCTTGAGGTTGATAAGTCAAACTATATTAAAGGTTATGGATAGCTTTTTAAAAAATACATATATTATCATATTAGTATACTTTAAAAAAATGTTTTGTTCATTGTTTCATCTTATCTGGAGAAAAAGAGTCACCCTACCCTGGAGAATTAATTTCAAAATGAAATGAAAATGAAAGCAAGTGGCAGAATATATTGCAACCAATGGAGAAGCCAAGAAAAGCTCCTGGAAAATGCTACCAAGTTTGTGATCTTTGGCATACTTCCAGTTATGTGATAGAATATGGCTCTGTTTTGTTTGGGATACTCATTTATAAATTAATTTGTCTATACCTGTTAAAGTCAAGTAACATATCTAAGGAAATTTGAAGTCTTTCTTAAGAATTCATAAACTTTTTCT
The DNA here is from genome assembly GCF_937001465.1 of Orcinus orca. Classification (NCBI taxonomy): domain Eukaryota; kingdom Metazoa; phylum Chordata; class Mammalia; order Artiodactyla; family Delphinidae; genus Orcinus; species Orcinus orca. The sequence continues at coordinate 34,481,775 of NC_064569.1, read as the reverse complement.
ATTCTGATTGCCAGTTCAAGATGACAGATAGAAAACATGTGTTAAACTTACCTTCCTCTTCAACCCAATTAAATTACAGAAAAAGGTGTACTAAAGAAAATAATTGCATAACAGCACAGGGCCATCAGTGGTCCAGAGACTATGAGGAATCCCAACTGAAAGATGGATGTGAAACTGAAATTCTTCTGAAGAATTAACCAGTGGGAACTCACTCTTCCTGATAGAGCCTCTAACATGTCTGTTTGGGACAATCATGGGAAGAATGAGAAGGCTGTAATTTGGTTAAAGGACTGCCTGCTTAAGAACAGGGAATGATTAAAAACAAACCCAATCTGACTCCAACCCCAACTTTCGTGGGTGCAAAGATCTTAAGAGCAATCTAAACAAACCTCTTTGAAAAGGGATTAAAATCTATGTGAGGGGAGGGCAAGGTGGTTAGTGGGGTTGGTGGGGGTTGCTGATTCCACTCCTTCCACTTGCCAGCTCCCAGCCCATACTGTGCGGAAGAGAGCTTGCCAGCTGAACACTCGAGAACATCCAACTCTGGAGAAAACAGAGATAATTCGGAAGAAAGGGTAATGTGTATCTGTGCATGTGTAGTGATAATTTTTAATATATAGATCCTGAAAGAGGAAGAATCTTCTTCCTTTAAGATTTCAAGCCATAACTAAGCAGGCTTGGAGAGACCAGCTCCACAGCTTCCACCAGTGAAGCAAGACCCAACCTCGAATATCCCTCTTATGTAATTAATGTTATCTTTATGAAAATAATTTGATTAGAAGTACATTTCAAAGCAGGAATAGAGACACAGACATAGAGAACAAATGTTTCTACCAAGGGGGAAGGGAGGGTGGTGGGATTAATTGGGAGGCTGGTATTGACATATATACACTACACAGATAATTAATGAGAACCCACTGTATAGCACAGGGAACTCTACTCAGTGCTCTGTGGTGACTTAAATGGGAAAGAAATCCAAAAAAGAGGGGATATATGTATACGTATACGTATGGCTGATTCACTTTGCTGCACAGCAGAAACTGACACAGCAGTGTAAAACGACTATACTCCAATAAAAAAAAAAACCCAACAAAAAAAACACAAAAAACAAAACCAAAATAGATAATTGACAATGTCTATATAAAATAAGCTATGAACACAAACATTTAGGTTCTCTCCTTCCCCAAGAACAAGAACCTTAAAGCAAGACTGCCTGAGTTCAAATTCTATTTTAACCACATACTAGTTGAGTGACCTTAGAGAAGCAGCTTAAACTCTTTGTCCTTAGTGTCCTCATCTTTGATTAGCTGTAATAAGTGCACACACAACATGGATATTTGTGAGGATTGGATGAGCTAATATAAAGTACTTATAGATCAGACCCTGGCCCATAGTACTCACTATGTAAGCATCTACTATTGAGATTATTATTACGAAAAAAAGGAAGAAGTTGATACAAATATTAGGGAAATTTTTGAAGGATATGAAATACAAAACAAAACCTTCACTTGCATGAAAATTTAAGTATTTCTTTTTGATAAAATACAGGTGGGGTGAGATCAAAACACAGCATTAGGAACTAACTTGCAAGTCTTTTCTCTGAGGAATAGCAAAACAAGGAAGAAATAAATCAAGAAGATCTTTATATATAGCACCTGAGTCATCTGCCTAAATTAGATGAGTTGAGACCTGGACATGCAGGAGGCCGCAGACAGTTGAAAGCCAGATCATTTGGCTTAGTTTTATGGTTATATTCTAATGTTATTTATTCTTCCACTCATTCATCCATTCATTCAGCAAATGTATGGTGAGTCTCTACAGTATGAGGCACTATGCAAAACACTGAGCTTACCACACAGAACTTACAGTCTAATAAGGGAGTTAGACATTACAGAAAACATACTTATTACAAATGATAAGTATTATGAAGGAAAGAATAGGACATAGTAGTAATGAAAACTGTGTTTACTGGTGCAGGGATAGACAAAACAGTGGGACGACATAGAATAAAAAACCGAATCCACACATCTTTGGAAACTTGATAAATATCAGGTCTAGTTTTATCAATGGATGGATAAAGGAAAGACTGTTCAATATATTTTATCAGAATAGTTTGTTATCCAGATTGGGAAAAAATGGAATCATATTAGTACCTCTTACAATATATAAAATAAATTCTAGGAGATTGGTGGCCAAAGTGTGAAGAAAGCAAAACTTTGATACTAGAAATAGAATTAAAATTTAAATATATATATATATTTATGACTTTTATATAGGAGGCATTTCTTAGGTCACAAAGATCATAGATCATAAAAAAATCAATAAAGATGACAATATAAAAACATGAATTTTTAGTACAACCTATAAAGTTCTTATATCTAGAAAATATAAATACATAACAAAAAACTATAAATACATAAAAAAATGAAAAACAATGCAATAAAAAATGGTCAAATCTCACTCATAGACAATTCAGGAAAAAAATGAAAGAACAACCCAAAAGGAGATCCTAGAGAGCTTTGGAATCTTCTGATTATCTTGTAAACAAAGTCATCTCTCACCATCAATGGATATTCTTACCAACATACGTGGGAAAAGATGTTTAACCTCGTTAGTGTCTCTCTAGCCTCAGGCCACCAGGAACATACCTAAAATTGAACGATTTGGGTTTCTTGTTGCACTGGAGGAGAACACTCACTATGGTGAACTGAGAGGCATCTCAGTGAGAGAGGGTCAGAGAGAACTTGTTATGGATTGAGGCTTCTGTAGATGCTATGGGGGAGGATGTAAGAAGTGGGGCTTTGCTCTGAATGGGATGTTAATTGGAAGTGGAGTAACTGTATGATTATTTTGTTAAATCTTATATAGAAGGAGGGAAGTCTAGGATGAGTCTAAAGCTGTAATTAGTAAAGGAGAAGCAGTCATTCATATTAGCCAGGAGAAAGGAATGTTTGGTCATTTTTGTTGTTTGAATTCATGTTTCTGTCTATATTCAGAGACAATTACATAGTACTCCTGGGTTTTGTCCTGATCTATCACAGTCACAGAATGGCCTTGTTTGATGTTGATGTTCTATGAAATTGTTATTGTTTAACTTGAGAGCACCACCAAGTTCTAATTATTTACAATAGGAAAAAATTGAAAACAACCTAAATGTCCATCAGCAGGAGAAAATGAGCTTAAAACAATAAGGAACATTAAGGAACATACCAACCCAAAATGGGGGATCTTCAAGATGGCAGCAGAGTAAGACATGGAGATCACCTTCCTCCCACAAATACATCAAAAATACATCTACATGTGGAACAACTCCTACAGAACACCTACTGAATGTTGACAGAAGACTTCAGACTTCCCAAAAGGCAAGAAAATCCCCACGTACCTGGGTAGGGCAAAAGAAAAAAGGAAAAAACAAAGACAAAAGAATAGGGATGGTACCTGCACATCTGGGAGGGATCTGTGAAGGAGGAAAAGTCTCCATACACTAGGAAGCCCCTTCACTGGCAGAGACAGTGGGTTGGCGGGAGAGAAGTTTCAGAGCCATGGAGGAGAGTGTAGCAACAGGGGTGCAGAGGGCAGAGCGGAGAGATTCCCGCACAGAGAATCAGTGCCAACCAGCACTCACCTGCCTGAGAGGTTGTCTGCTCACCCACTGGGGCAGGTGGGGGCTGGGAGCTGAGGCTTGGGCTTCGGAGGTCAGATCCCAGGGAGAGGACTGGGGTGGGCTACGTGAACACAGCCTGAAGGAGGCTAGTGCATCACAGCTAGCCGGGAGGGAGTCCAGGAAAAAGTATGGACCTGCCTAAGAGGCAAGAGACCATTGTTTTGGGGTGTGTGAAGAGAGAGGATTCCTTCCCTGTCTGTCCACAGAAGGCAGAGCACCACCTAAACAAGCTCCAGAGATGGGTGCGAGCTGTGGCTATCAGCTCAGACACAAGAGATGGGCATGGAACACTAATGCTACTGCTGCAGTCACCAAGAATCCTGTGTGCAAGCACAGGTCACTATCCACACGTGCCTGCTCCCCCACCCTCCGGAGTCTGTGCAGTTTGCCACTGCCAGGGTCCTGTGATCCAGGGACAACTTCCCCTGGAGAACACATGGCGCGCCTCAGGCTGTTGCAAATTCATGTCAGCTTCTGCCGCCACAGGCTCGCCCAGCATTCCAATTATAACTGCCATACCCTTTCCTCCCCCTGACATGAGTGAGCCAGAGCCCCCTAATCAACTGCTGCTTTAAACCCGTCATGTCTGGGTGGGAACAGAAGGCTGAGGGTAACCTACATGCAGAGGTGGGGCCAAAACCAAAGCTGAACCCCAGGAGCTGCACGAAAAAAAGAAGAGAAAGGGGAATCTATCCCAGCAGTCTCAGAAGCAGTGGATTAAATCTTCACAATCAACTTGATGTACCCTGCATCTGTGGAATACCTGAATAGAAAACAAATGTTCCCAAATTGAGGCGGTGGACTTTGGGAAAAATTGCAAACTGGGGTTTGCTGCCTGCGACAGAATGTTTCTGATTTTTATGTTTATCTTAGTATAGTTTTTAGCACTTGTTATCATTAGTGGATTTGTTTATGGGTTTGGTTGCTCTCCTTTTTTTAAATTACTTTTTTATTTTAATAATTTTTAAAAATTATATTTATTTATTTTTAAAAATTTATTCATGTTTTAGTTTTTAGTTTTTTCCTTTCTTTTCTTCTGAGCTGTGTGGCAGACAGGGTCTGGGTGCTCTGGCCTGGTGTCAGGCCTGAGACTCTGAGGTAGGAGAGCCAAGTTCAGGACACTGGACCACCAGAAACCTCCCAGCCTCACATAATACCAATCGGTGTGAGATCTCCCAGAGATCTCTGTTTCAGTACTAAGACCCAGCTCTACCCAACTGCCAGCAAGCAATAGTGCTGGACACCCCATGCCAACAACTTACAAGACAGGAACACAACCCCACCTGTTAGAAGAAAGGCTGCCTAAAATCATACTAAGCTCACAGACATCACAAAACACACCATCGGACGCTGTCCTGCCCACCAGAAAGGCAAGATCCAGACTCATCCACCTAAACACAGGCACCAGTCCCCTCCACCATGAAGCCTACACAAGCCACTGAACCAACCTTACCAACTGGGGGCAGACACCAAAAACAATGGGAACTATGAACTGCAGCCTTTGAAAAGGAGACCCCAAACACAGTAAGTTAAGCAAAATGAGAAGACAGAGAAATATGCAGCAGATGAAGGAGCAAGGTAAAAACCCACCAGAACAAACAAATGAGGAGGAAATAAGCACTCTACCTAAAAAAGAATTCAGAATTACAATAGTAAAGATGATCCAAAATCTTGGAAATAGAATGGAGAAAATACAAGAAACATTTAACAAGGAACTAGAAGAACTAAAGATCAAACAAACAATGATGAACAACACAATAAATGAAATTAAAAATTCTCTAGAAGGAATCAATAGCAGAATAACTGAGGCAGAAGAACGGATAAGTGACCTGGAAAAGAAAATAGTGGAAATAACTACTGCTGAGCAGAATAAAGAAAAAGGAATGAAAAGAATTGAGAACAGCCTTAGAGACCTCTGGGACAACATTAAACTCAACAACATTCAAAATATAGGGGTCCCAGAAGAAGAAGAGAAAAAGAAAGGGTCTGAGAAAATATCTGAAGAGATTATAGTTGAAAGCTTCCCTAACATGGGAAAGGAAATAGTCAATCAAGTCCAGGAAGTGCAGAGAGTCCCATACAGGATAAACCACAGGAAAAACAAGCCAAGACATATATTAATCAAACTATCAAAAATTAAATACAAAGAAAAACTATTAAAAGCAGCAAGGGAAAATCAACAAATAACACATAAGGGAATCCCAAAAAGGTTAACAGCTGATCTTTCAGCAGAAATGCTGAAAACCAGAAGGGAATGGCAGGACATATTTAAAGTGATGAAAGGGAAAAGCCTACAACAAAGATTACTCTACCTAGCAAGGATCTCATTCAGATTCAACAGAGAAATTAAAACCTTTACAGACAAGCCAAAGTTAAGAGAATTCAGCAGCACCAAACCAGCTTTACAACAAATGCTAAAGGAACTTCTCTAAGCAGGAAACACAAGAGAAGGAAAAGACCTACAAAAAGAAACCCAAAACAATTGAGAAAATGGTAATAGGAACATACATATCGATAATTACCTTAAATGTAAATGGATTAAATGCTCCAACCAAAAGACATAGACTGGCTGAATGGATACAAAAACAAGACCCATATATGTGCTGTCTGCAAGAGACCCACTTCAGACCTAAGAACACATATAGACTGTGTGAAAACATAAAGGTCATGTTAGAAATAAATGAAAAAGAAGTGAAGGAAACAATAGCAAAGATCAATAAAACTAAATGCTGCTTCTTTGAGAAGATAAACAAAATTGATAGGCCACTGGGCAGACTCTTTAATAAAAAAAGGGAGAAGACTCAAATCAACAGAATTAGAAATGAAAAAGGAGAAGTAACAACTGACACTGCAGAAATACAAAGAATCATGAGAGATTACTACAAGTAACTATATGCCAATAAAATGGACAACCTGGAAAAAATGGAGAAATTCTAAGAAAAGCACACCCTTCCATGACTGAACCAGGAAGGAAGAGGAAATATAAATAGACCAATCAAAAGCACTGAAATTGAAACTCTGATTAAAAATCTTCCAACAAACAAAAGCTTAGGGCCAGATGGCTTCACAGATGAATTCTATCAAACATTTAGAGAAGAGCTAACACTTATCATTCTCAAACTCTTCCAAAATATAGCAGAGGGAGGAACACTCCCAAACTCATTCTACAATGCCACCATCACCCTGATACTAAAATCAGACAAAGATGTCACCAAAAAAGAAAACTAGAGGCCAATGTCACTGAAAAACATAGATGCAAAAGTCCTCAAAAAAATACCGGCAAACAGAATCCAACAGCAAATTAAAAGGATCATACACCATGATCAAGTGGCATTTATCCCAGGAATGCAAGGATTTTTCAATATATTCAAATCAAACAATGTGTTACACTATATTGACAGTTGAAGAATAAAAACCACATGATAATCTCAATAGATGCAGAAAAAGTTTTGACAAAATTCAGCATCCATTTATTATAAAAACTCTCCAGAAAGTAGGCATAGAGGGAACTTACCTCAACATAATAAAGGCCATATATGACAAACCTCCAGCCAACATCATTCTCCATGGTGAAAAACTGAAACCATTTCCTTCAAAATCAGGAACAAGACATGTTGCCCACTCTCACCACTTCAACAGTTTTGGACGTTTTAGCCACAGGAATCAGAGAAGAAAAAGAAATACAAGGAATACAAATCAGAAAAGAAGAAATAAAGCTGTCACTGTTTGCAGATGACATGATACTATACATAGAGAATCCTAAAGATGCTACCAGAATACTACTAGAGCTAATCAATGCATTTGGTAAAGTAGCAGGATACAAAATTAATGCACAGAAGTCTTTGGCGTTCCTATACACTAATGATAAAAAATCTACATACAGATGGAGAGATATACCATGTTCTTGGATTGGAAGTATCAATATTGTGAAAATGACTGTACTTCCCAAAGCAATCTACAGATTCAATGCAATCCCTATCAAACTACCAATGGCATTTTTCACAGAACTAGAACAAAAAATTTCACAAATTGTATGGAAACAGAAAAACCCCAAATCGCCAAAGCAATCTTGCAAAAAAATAACTGAGCTGAAGTAATAATCCTCCCTGACTTCAGACTATACTACAAAGCTACAGTAATCAAGACAGTATGGTACTGGCACAAAAACAGAGAGTTAGATCAATGGAACTGGATGGAAAGCCCAGAGATAAACCCACACACAATATGGTCACCTTATCTTTGACAAAGGAGGCAAGAATATACAATGGAGAAAAGATAGCCTTGGGGCTTCCCTGGTGGCGCAGTGGTTGAGAGTCCACCTGCTGATGCAGGGGACACGGGTTCATGCCCCAGTCCGGGAATATCCCACATGCCACGGAGCGGCTGGGCCCGTGAGCCGTGGTCTCCGGGCCTGCGCGTCTGGAGCCTGTGCTCCGCAACGGGAGAGGCCACAACAGTGAGAGGCCTGAGTACCACAAAAAAAAAAAAAAAAAAAAAGACAGCCTCTTCAATAAGTGGTGCTGGGAAAATTGGGTAGCTACATGTAAAGGAACGAAATTAGGACACTTCCTAACACCATAACAAAAATAAACTCAAAATGGATTAAAGACCTAAATGGAAGGCCAGACACTATAAAACTCTTAGAGGAAAACATAGGCAGAACACTCTATGACATAAATCACAGCAAGATCCTTTTTGACCCACCTCCTACAGAAATGGAAATAAAAACAAAAATAAACAAATGAGACCTAATGAAACTTAAAACCTTTTGCATAGCAAAGGAAACCATAAACAACATGAAAAGACAACCCTCAGAATGGGAGAAAATATTTGCAAATGAAACAACGAACAAAGGATTAATCTCCAAAATATACAAGCAACTCAATATCAAAAAAACAAACAACCCAATCCAAAAATGCACAGAAGATCTAAATAGACTTTTCTCTAAAGAAGCTATACAGACTTCCAACAAACACATGAAAGGAGGCCTAACATCACTAATCATTACAGAAATGCAAATGAAAACTACAATGAGGTTTCACCTCACACTGGTCAGAATGGCCATCATCAAAAAATCTACAAACAATAAATTTTGGAGAGGGTGTGGAGAAAAGGGAACCCTGTTGCACTGTTGGTGGGAATGTAAATTGATACAGCCACTATGGAGAACATTTTGGAGGTTCCTTAAAAAACTAAAATTAGAACAACCATGTGGCCCAGCAATCCCACTCCTGGGCATATACCCTGAGAAAACCATAATTCAATAAGAGTCATGCACCACAATGTTCATTGCAGCACTATTTACAATAGCCAGGACATGGAAGCAACCTAAGTGTCCATCGACAGATGAATGGGTAAAGAAGATGTGGCACATATATACAATGGAATATTACTCAGCCATAAAAGGGGACAAAACTGAATTATTTGTAGTGAGGTGGATGGACTTAGTGACTGCTATACAGAGTGAAGTAAGTCAGAAAGAGAAAAACAAATACTGAATGCTAACACATATATATGGAATCTAACAAAAAAAAAGTGGTTCTGATGAACCTAGGGGTAGGACAGGAATAAAGATGCAGATGTAGAGAATGGACTTGAGGACATGGGGAGGGGAAAGGGTAAGCTGGGAGAAAGTGAGAGAGTAGCGTTGACATATATATGCTACCAAATGTAAAATAGATAGCTAGTGGGAAGCAGCTGCATAGCATAGGGAGATCAGCTTGGTGCTTTGTGACCACCTAGTGGGGTGGGAAAAGGAGGGTGGGAGGGAGACGCAAGAGGGAGGGGATAGGGTGATATATGTATACATATAGCTGATTCACTTTGTTATACAGCAGCAACTAACACAACATTGTAAAGCAATTATACTCCAATAAAGATGTTAAAAAAAAACACATCAATAAAAGAAAGAACATACTAACCAAATTATACATTCAATATATAATTTTTTTAATGTACAAAAAATTATATATACAGAACAGACTTTTTCAAAACATGCAAAAGATACAATGTATTTTTAATGAATATACCATTTGTAATGAAAGTATAACGTATTTATGGATATTGTAAGCTACAAATTTAAGATAGTAGTTACATCTGTGAGGGAAAGAGTGCACTGAAGAAAGTATACACTGTGGGCTTGAACAATCTGAAACATTATTTAAAAAAACCTTTAACAATTATGGTGAAAATGCCAAAATTTGAAGAATTTGGGTTATAGGTGAATGGGTGATTATTTATTATTCTTTATATTTGATGCTTGATATTTTTCATAATTATAGAAAATCAAATCATAGTTTGAGAAACTTACATGCCAAAATTTTTTGGAATTTTTCTTTTTCATCCTTTGCTTGCCTGGAGAAAATCCATTCACATGTGCCTGTTGTGAAAGTTGGAATCACTCAGAAAATATCCTTGTAAGAGGGATCTGTCCAATTTACGCCAGCATTAAACGCAGACTTTAGAAAGAATTTGTGTAGAATGAGTTTGCTGCTAGTTTTTGAAGTTCTTGAAGGAAAAAAAAAGAACAAGAAGGGGAGGAGGAGTAGGCAAAAGGGAGGAATGTTGGGGGAAAATCCTATAATCTAAAAACTTTGCTAAATTGACAGAAATCATAGTTGAGTTATGCAAGCCTTGTAGAATTACAACTAACACATCCTGTTTATTTCATTACCAGTTAGAAATGCCCCACAGGGAGAATTTTAATGTGGTTTAGGACCCTTGTAAGAAGGATCTGAATGATCAGATTAAGGCAGGAAGATGGAATGTTAAGAATTCATCTGGTCTTCTCTATTTGCTGGGTTTGGTCCATCTGGTAATAACCTACAACATGTATTTTCAGAAAGCAGGAAAAGACATGAAAATAAGCTCTAGTGACAGAAAACAGTATTTTAAAAGTTCTAATGAAAAGTTTTCCATGACATTTGTTAAAGATGGTAAGGAAACGTTTCTTCAAGAGGGGCAACTGCAGTGGGAGTTTTGCAGTTGGAAAGAGACATTGGGGCTCAACTCAATTTGAGAAGAGTGAATGGAGATTTATAGCCAAGGAGCAGGGTGGTGGCGGGGGGCGGGGGTCAATGGATGGAAAATTGCTAAGTAAATATCAAGTCTAAGGTGATTCTGGTTAACATGACTTGACAAAATTCTTGCTGAAGATAGGCCAGATTAATAAAATATTAAGGGAAGGGATTTTCGTTCATTTGACTCAGCAGGATTTTTGCTAAAACTGGACTAAGCAGGTCAAAGGCATAGCCCAAGGGCAGGACCTAGACAAAAAGACAACTCAGAAGAGACTGACTGAAGGTAGGTCAAGGAGAGCATCTTTATCAAATGTTAGTACATAAGGGTGTGGCTAGATCTTGGGAAGAAATGGTGTTAGGGCTTGGAGCATTTGGGGTAGAATAAAATAAATGATCAAGTCTAAACTTTGCAGCATGGCCGGCAAGGCTGTTTATTGTCTGGCCATGATTCCAGGATTTAACCTTCTAGCCAACAGCTCCAATAACTGAAAAGGAATAAAAACATTACCAATGAAGGACCTCATTGCCCAGTAGTATGTAGCCACCTGCATCTTAGGTGGAACTTTTAAAATTAGGGTGACATTCTGTTGTGAAACTGTCATGGTAAAACCCTGATGGGAGAAGAAATAATGTGCAACTCTAGACCAGCATTTGCAGTGGGAAACAAGCAGACAGCAGCCATTGTTGCTTTCACTTTGTGGCTCTAGTCATCAGCAGCTATAATAAAAAATCGAAGGTACTGTGGTCATGGAAAAGATGCTTCTCTGAGTTCTGCTGCTTTGTAACAACCTAGGAGGAATGTCTGAAAGACTGCTCAGTGTGGCGCTACCACACTGAGTAGTGTGGCTGAACTCTTGACATCGTATAGTGGAAAACTCTAACTCCACCCACACTGGTGGAGCTGAAAAGTATCTGTGACAGAGAGATGTTCACAATTCATGGAGAAAGAAGAAGTGCAGACAGTAGTCAAATTATTTGCACATCTGTTTGATCTCTCTATCCTATAAACGTGTGTGTGTGTGGAGTGGTCAACGTGAGGATTCTGGATTCAGACTGAAGTCAGAATTCGAATCCAGCCCCTTCACATATCAGCTGTGTGACTCCGGACAAGTTACTGTACAGTGCCTCAGTTTCCTCGTTATAAAATGAGATGATAGGATCATTATAATATAATTGTCATAATGTTGTGGGGTTTTTTGCTTTTTTTGTTTTTTTTTTTTGCGGCACGCGGGCCTCTCACTGTTGAGGCCTCTCCCGTTGCAGAGCACAGGCTCCAGACGCGCAGGCTCAGTGGCCATGGCTCACGGGCCTAGCTGCTCTGTGGCATGTGGGATCTTCCCAGACCGGGGCACAAACCCGTGTCCCCTGCATCGGCAGGCGGACTCTCAACCACTGCACAACCAGGGAAGCCCCATAATGTTGTTTTGAGGACCAAATGAAATTAAAAATTTTTAGAGCTTAGCCCAGAGTTTAACACAAAGAAGTTAAAAATATTAACCATTATTACCACTACTTGTATTATTATAATTTGTTCTTTTAGCTCCACAGCCTACCACAGTATTTTGTGCATAATTTACACTTAACAAGTTTTGTTAAATTAATTCCAAAAGCAAAATCATAATTGTCTTTTAAGTTTCTGGCTGAGTCTAGATAGAGACCAATGATCGAGACACCCCTCCCCCCTTTAGTAAATCATGGTGCCACTGCTCATGATATGTTAGCTGGGACATAAAGAAGGCTGACAATGGTGGCTACTTAATCTCCTCCAACAGTCCAATGGCTGGTTTGGGTGATATATGGCAGCACCTGGATAAGCCTCCAGCCTACAATACAATGAAGTTTAAATAGCCAAAAGGTAGCATTTTCCAAGTTGGGTGCTGCAAACACCTGGTGAAGAATTATAATTTTATCAGGAGATTTGAGAAGGGCCTAAGGATGTATTCAGTCATTTTGAGAAATCATGATAAAGTCTTCACTTGGAATCTTCTTAAAGATAAGCAATCTTGGTCACAGCCCATGGCAAAAGTGTATCTTCAAGACATTACACATTCTAGCATATGGTGCGTTTGTTTATGGAATTGTCAATATTCAAATGGACTCTAGTCCTCCAGACTGTCCTATCCCGGCAGCAGAACAGAGAAAAGCAAATCCTAAACAAACCTATTCTGAGAGATGAGCTATGTAAAAAATGTGAAGTAAAGTCATTTATTTAATATGATAGGAGGATTTGAAAGCTGAAGAGAACAAATGTCACAGTCCAAAGTATGAAAAAGAGCCATGGCCAAGAACAACCTAAAATTAACAAGTCATCAGAGAATGAAAATTTGGGAGGGAAATATAGACGGTCCAACATACTTCCAGCAGGCCATAACTTATCAAGACGGAGCTCTTTTAGAGGGTGGAGGATGTACCTTGAATGCCTAAGCACCATTCTTGGCTTCTAACCCAGGAATTACTTAATCTGCAAGCTAGAAGGATTCAGTGATTACTAAAATTGACTGTTATTCACTGAGAAGTACAGCGAGATGGTGAATGTTGTGGTCTCAGGATCCCGGCAGTATGGGTTTAAATCCCTCTGCAGATTGCTGGCTGTGTAAGGACAGCTTCTTAAATTTCCTGTGCCTCCTTTTGCTCAGCTAAATGGGAATAATGGAATACACCTACGTTATAGACATCTCAGAGTGTCTTGTTTGGCATATAGTAAGTACTCAATGTTAGTCTTTATTATCATCATCATCCAGGAAAATCAAGAAGTTCTACAGTACTCTAGGTATATAATACTGCAATTTTTAAAAATCAGTATTTACCTAGGAGGTTTTCAAAACAGTCTTGGAGGCTAATGTTCTGAGCTACCTACCTGTGTTTCTCACTGTGATTCCATATGTAACTGGCTTTTGTCCCAATTAATTTGACATTTATACATGTATTTTTTACTCTAAAAATTAAGTCAAATATCCAAACAAACAAGGTATCTTCAAACCACTCATGGTGGAATAGTCATGGTGGAATAGACTAATTGTGTCAGGTTATTTTGTCTCACTGTTTTTTTTGGAAGTTTTGATATTCTTCAGGTTCATAATTGTTAGAAACTTAACATTATTCTGGGTCTTATATTGGTATGGAAGTGTGTCCAGCCCAGAAAAACCTTTTTAAAATTTCAGACCTTTCACGAGTCTTCAATGTGAGCTCTGTTGATAAAAGATGACATTTATGGGGAATTAATGTTGTTTTAACAGAAGCTTTCAGTTCTTGCCTTATTTCCTCTCTCCCTTCCCCCAGTTCCTGAATGTGGAATCTCCTAATGGGCTCTTTAGCAGGCTTTGGCCTGTTCAAGTAGCTGAGCCAAGTCTGACTGCGGCAGGAAGTAACGTCAGCCAAGTCTTCTGAGGGGGCTTCACATTGAGTCATGCTGGAGGCCAGCCTAGTGTACTGGGCCAAAGGGGTCCCAGGGAGTCTGGGTGTCACTTCTGGGCCTTTCCCTCTTCCCTCCCATCGTCTCCTGTGTTAGTTCAGGCTTCTGCCTCTTACTCCACTCCACAGAACATTCTGCCAAAAAACCAGAGACTTAGAAGTCTTATAATCCCTGCCAGTACGTTTATGTTAATGAATATATTGCTGTAATATGCTATACTAGATGATAAACCTATCTCATGTTGTGTGTGTGTGTGTGTGTGTGTGTGTGTGTGTGTGTGTCTAGGGATGAGGGCATTGAAAAAAACTAGAAAACATGAATGGCTAAAGAAAGTTTGAGTCTTTGGTTTGATTTGAAATAGGCTTATCAGGACATACATCTGACTTCTCATGAGTGGGATGATATAATAGCCAAAAAATGATAACCATATTTGATTTCATGTGGACCTATTTTTCTCTCTGGAATAGCTGACAATCTTTTTGTAAATTTATTTTATTGACGTATAGTTGATTTACAGTGTTGTGTTAGTTTCTGCCGTATGGCAAAGTGATTCAGTTATACATATATACACATTCTTTTTCATATTATTTTCCATTATGGTTTATCAAAGGATATTGAATATAGTTCCCTGTGCTATACAGTAGGACCTTGTTGTTTATCCACTCTATACATAATAATCTGCATCTGCTAATCCCAAACTCCCAATCCATCCCCCACTACTCCCACTCCCCACTGGCAACTACAAGTCTGTTCTCTATGTCTGTGAGTCTGTTTCTGTTTCGTAGATAAGTTCATTTGTGTCATATTTTGGATTCCACATATAAGTGATATCATATGGTATTTAGCTTTCTTTTTCTGGCTTACTTAGTATGATAATCTCTTAAGTCCATCCAAGTTGCTGCAAATGGCATTATTTCATTCTTTTTATGGCTGAGTAGTATTCCATTGTATACATATGCCACATCTTCTATATTCATTCAACTGTAGATGGACATTTCAGTTGTTTCCACGCCTTGGCTTGGAATAGCTGACAATTTGACACCAATATAAAATTTCCTGAAATCTTTCTGAGCATTCACTATTAATGCCATACTCAGGACATTCATCATTTCCTCAACTTCGTTTGCTTATTTATTGAGCATGTCCTCTGTGCCAGGCACTGGGGAAATAAGAGTGAGTGAAGTTAACAGCACCTACATTATGGAGCCCAGAGTGATGGAGAAAGTGCTACTGAAATACAGAATAGGACTGTACAGGAGACAGTCTGTACAGGAGACATTTCCCACACTAAGGCTTGGAGGATGAATGAAAGAATCATCTGCTCATTCAGTGGATATCTATTGAGCATCCGTTTGTGCTTGGTACTATGCTGGTGCTGGGGGATAGAGTCTTGAAGAAAAACATCCAACACCCCTGACCTCATAGTGCTTATAGTCTAGTGATGGGATAATAATAATTAATAATAATAATAATAATAGCATAGGTTTTTTGCAGTACATGGGCCTCTCACTGCTGTGGCCTCTCCCGTTGTGGAGCACAGACTCCGGACGTGCAGGCTCAGCGGCCATGGCTCACGGGCCCAGCCACTCCGCGGCATGTGTGATCTTCCCGGACCGGGGCACGAACCCGTGTCCCCTGCATTAGCAGGTGGACTCTCAACCAATGTGCCACCGAGGAAGCCCATAGCATAGGTATTTTTGATGGAGTTAAAGACTATGGAGAAAAATAAAGCAGGAAAGAGGGAACAGGTGTTCATGGGTGGATACAACAGAGGTAAGCTGTCCAGGGAAGGGTTAACTGAAGGGAATTGGAGTAGCTACTGATGGAGGAGAAGGATTGGGCCTCATGCTGGCCTGAGGGAAGAGTGCTCAAGGCAGATGGATGCCTCCAACAGACCTGGCATTTTGGAGGAGCAGTGAGGAGTGAGGAGACCAGCATGACTGGAGCAGAGCACAAGATAAGGCAATAGTAGGCCATGAGGTCAGAGAGGTAATGGGGGACCAGACTGTGAAGAGCCCTTTGGGTCATTTGCAGTTAAGTTTGGCTTTGAGCTGGAAAGACATTGAGATTGACATGGTCTAACTTGTACCCTTACAAGGTCACTGTGACTGCTGCTGAGACGAGATCGGAGGAAGCAAAGCCTGCAAATGCAGTGTTTGAATGCCTATTGCCTGTCAGGGGCTGTAATGGGAACCCTGCCCTCAGGACCTAACCAGCTAGTCACAGGAGAGAAACTTGAACTGGTTTGGTAAATAGTATGAATGTCCAATGATTGATATTGATTTTTGCTCATGCTGGGGTCCTTGTTCCTGATTCTGGCTTAGGGATCCACCTCTCTCCCACTCTCTGACCATGTGGTTTGATGGCCCCCATTGCCCAATTAAGAGATGGAGTTGTAACCTAAGCCTAGGCCAGTGAGCAGAGTCCATCCCTCTAGCACAAGTTCAAGCATGAGCGGGTAACTCAAACTCATCAATGAAGCCCCAATCCAAGTGGGCCTTTGTGCATCGTGACACTCTTCTGGGATGGATATGAAAGGTCTGGATCTTCTGTGGCCATCTTTAGCTATATAGGAACTGACCATGATACCATACCAGTCTGTGATTTGCGTGTATGTTTTGCTTGCTTAAGTTTTGGGAGAACATATGCTTTTTATTTTTAAAGTCAAACTTTTATTAATTTTCCCATGGTCTTCAACAAAATAGCGAGCTTTTTAAAAGTTTCTTCATGCTCAAATGCTGCTCATTGCCAAATAGCATAGTGTTGAGTAGAAGTAAAACTAACAAACGACAAGGAAGATTTCAAGAAATTCTGTTTTACTGGGACAAAAACAGTAAAAAATCATTGTAATATTGACTATACCTCAGAGGGACTAAAAGTGAGAAAAAGAATTCAAAAGCTTCAGAGAGAAGATCCAGAATACACAAATATGAAAACTGCTTTGAAATCATGAAGTGCCCTCGTTGACTAACTCAGAACACAGAAGGAAGAGTTTGTGCCTCTACTATAATGTGGAATTTTTGAAGATGCTTTTAAAAAAAAATCATTTTAATGACTAACCTTCTAAAACTGTTCCTAGTCTGGGACTAGCATTTGATTGTAACTGAACAAATTTAAGCTAAAATAAAGGGATTTATTTAACTATTTTCCTCATTCAAATACACATCAACATTGCAGAAGCACAAGTTCATTTATGCCTGCTATGTTTTAATGTTGCCAACAGCTCTTTTTAAAATTGTTGAGTAAAATTTCAACATAACACACTATACACATATGCAATATATGTTGCAGAAATGAGACTTTCTTAATACTAATTATTAAGTACCTTTTAAATGTCAGAAATTTTTGCACATACATTTCCTAATTCTCATAAAAAATCTTCAAAATTTGTATTATATTTCCTTTTTTCCGTAAGAATTAAAATTGAGGCATAGCGAAGTTCGTGAATTGCCTAGTGTCAAACAGCTGGCAAATGGGAGATTTGGAAGAGGTGTTTTGGCCAGGCGCTGCATTACACACTTTACATGTATTACTTCATTTAATCTCTACAGCAGCCCTTTAAAGATGAGGACATTTAAAAGGAGATTCAATAAAGATAGTGGCAGGATTCACCCCAGGACTAACTTTAGAATTTATAATCTTAGCAGTATATGGTTTACTGTCTTTTTAAATGACTGAATTCCCCACTTGAGAGTATTTCTGAAGCTCAAAATAGGTTGTACCTGGTGTCTTATATGCTAATTTTCAAAGAAGTGCGAGATGATTATTCTTCATCCAAAAGTTCAAACTTAGACCTACAGAGAGAGTCTTTCCTACATCTCTTATGAAGAGCTCTTGCTTTAAAAATTAGTGTGTGCCAACTTTATTAGTATGTCAAGGCTCAACAGTCTTCAGATCTTTCCCTTTTCCACAAAACACTTTTTAAATAGTCTGATACTTGGCTGTACATGTAGAGGTTCATACTGCAGGCATGGTCTTGAAATTACTCTTATTCTCACAAATTACTAATTATGTGACTTTGGTCGATTAGGCAACCTCTCAGGTATAAAAGACCTTCTTACCACTGTAAAGGATAATGTAACTAAACCTATTTCCCATTTGTCAGTTTCATGGTTTAACAACACAGTAAAAGTGAGAAAATATAGTATCAAATTCATTGCATGGAATTATTTCACTGATAATATCAATAAAAAAGAGAAAATAAATCTAATATCAATAAAAAAGAGAAAATAAATCTAACCAGGGAAGCTTTGTCTCTTAAAAACCATTGAAGATATTTAGAAGTTTGTTTTGGACTTACACATTTTGTGTAAATCCTCAAAAGAAATAATAGAAATTAAGTAATCATATTAAACAGTATGTATTTATTTTTAGCAAGAACTAAGTTTATTAGTATTTGTGTCTAACAGTTTCCAGATGGCCTACTTGTACATGATATAGGAACAAATTTTAAACTCTTAATAAATTGAAGGACAAGGTAGAAGTATTCAAAAATATTTTTTATCAGAGATGTTCTTTTTCTAAGATGCACTTAAGATTTTTAAATTATTGAGTATATTTGATGCATTCCTGAGACAATCCAGATCAGAAGATGTATTGCAGTTGAAGTATTTTCTGATTTGTGTTTTATTTTATCCATTTGCTGGAAATTTGGAACCCAAATTTGGAGTCTCAACTTTAATATACATTCTTAACTAGGTCTCTTCCTTAGTCATGCTTTCTCTTTCCTATCAAAATCTGTTTGCCATATAGGACGAATAAACAAATTCATAAGAGTTCAAGTAAAAGAAAATTTAATAGTCTACCATTAGGTTTCATATTACTTAGGGATCAGAAGTCTTAAAGCTAACAAAAGAAATAATAATTGTGGAATTTCAGGAATTATACATTACTTCTACAAATGTTTATTGAAACCCTAGTAAATCCTAAGAATGAATGCAGTGGCTAAGAGCACAGATTCTGGAGCCAGGCTGTCTGGGTGAAAGTTCAGGCTCCACACTTGCCCTCTGCGGGTGACCTACAGCAAGTTACCTGATTCTCTTGCTCCTGTTTTCTCACCTGTAAAATGGGGATAATAATAATATTATCTCGTGCATATTGAAGATAGCTGAGATTGAATGAATTAAGGTAATTAAAAGATTGAGAATAGTACTCTAGCCACATTATGAGGGTTACATTGTTAGTGAGTATGATTATCATTATTATAATGAACCAGCCATGGTCATTGCCCTCATAGTGCTAAGGAGAGGCACTTTACAGTGAAGAATTGATATCCATTAAAGATTATTATGTTCCAAGTACAATACGACCATTTTATTTTTCTTATATTATTGAATTCTCATAATAACTATTTTGAGGAAGATTTTACTCTTTCAGTTTAAAGGTGAGAACATTGACGCTTACAAGCGATCTAATAATTTTTCTAAGGGCTCAACTAGCAAGTGATGAAACGAGAATTCAAATCAAAGTTCTATTATTTCACCACAGCAGGATGATCATTTAGAGAAAATACATCAATCATTTAATAGGAAGACAGTATAAATGGCAGTTAAAAGAACAGACTGAAGACACATGGTGAGGATTTGAATTCTGCCTTTTCCTCTTCCGAAGTATTGATATTAGTCCTTGGGTAATTTGGTTAACTTCTCTGTGCTTCAGCTTTCCCACCTATAAAATGATTACAGTAAGTTCCTCAAAACAGAGTTAATATAAAGATTGAACGAGATAAAATATACCCAGTGCTTGATTTGTACTAAGTGCTCATTGTTATTTGATTCATTTAATTGAAGAGTGTAAGTAGTTGTCTATTCCGCTTTCTCACTTCACGTTCCTGACTGTCAAAGCCAAGTTTCTAGAAATTCTGATGCAGAATGAGAGGATGACTTGGCTAATTTAAGAGAATTAGACTTCCATCATTTAGTTATCTATAAAGACTAGAACATTCTAGGCAGGGCTGATATTCAGCTGATGAGCACCACTACAAACATACTAGCCATTAAAATATTGAAATACAGGGCTTCCATACCAGATGGTGAATGATTTAAGATCTTGAGCCCATGTGCTACCTAATAAGCTGCATAGTAGTGCGGGCTGGTGAGGGTGACCCTCAGCAGCTGCAGTGTAGACTGAGATGGATGCTGGCAGAAGCACCTGCAGCCCATCTTCTGCTCTGGAATGGCCCAGCATAGACGAGGGTGGTAAGGCACGTGACAGGGCAGACAGTAGTGATGGCAGAGATGTTGGTGTGGCTTGAGGTGCAGACTGTTTGGATCTAGGCACCGCCTGCCCTGCTTCATGCTGGCAGCAGCAGAGAACCAGCTTGACCCTAATACCTTCAACGGAATGGGGAAAAATCAGGCTTTCTATGTCCAATTGTAGTTCAGATAGGGACATCTTTTAACTGATGACAATAGCGTCAAAGAGCACATCAATTATTCCTAAAATTCAAGAAATGGTTCAAAATTTATTAGAATGAGTTGATGAAGTGGTGGCACTACAACTTCTATCATTTGGTAAGCAATTCTATATTATCTATATCAGTTTATTTGGAAAATAAGCAGGATTATGATTTTTTTTTGATTTGTTAATTGGTTTCTATACTAAATTTTTATTTCCAGTTGTTAACTATGTTTAATTACATGTAATTATAGGCATTAGACCGTGTACAAGAGCAGTGATGTCTCACATAGGTTTTTAAAATATATTTCAACAAAAAATGATGGAATAATGTCTCACAAATAACTCAAGACTTTAACTGTTTCCTAGGCAATTCGCAGACACAGTGTATAAAAAGGAATAAAGGAGGGTGGGGAAATCTGTTAGCCTCACAAAATATTCTAAAAATCACAGTGAAGAGCTGATAGTGAGTTTATTTTTAAAAATGTCACATTACTCTCTTTTGTCTGATAATACTATTTCCTCCTTTTCCCGTTCACTTTCTTTAGTTATTAGTTTCCTCTACTGTTTCTGAGAAGCATCTGCAGCTCCAAAGTGGTTAAATTCCCCATTCTGGGTAGACAAATTTGTACTCTCTCGATTGTAATATCAGAAAATGTATCATCATAAGAAGACATCAGACTCAGCACTAGAGTGATCCAGTTTTCTGAACCTAAATTTGAACACATGGTCAGACCATGCTTCCTCAGTTCATCAAATACCTATTTAGGTCTACCACATGCTGTTCCCAAGGGATGCAACCATGGCAAGAATGCGTCCACCCTCATGGAATTTAGTCTAATCTGGAGGTCAGGTTACTAATCGGTAACACTATACTGTAGTAATTGCTACAAAGGTAGAAATAAGGAAGACGGTCCTCTATCCCTTGCGAGAAGGGAATCAAATTTGAGGAGACTCTTATTCCTCAAAGAATAAGAGTCCTGGAAGAAAAAGCAGTTCTTTAGCAAGGTAGTATTATGGCTGGGGGAAGGGCATTCTCCAGCAACCCAGATACACAGCAATTTCTCTATTGAAAGAACATATCTGCCACATGACTGGACAATTTAACATTCTCCAGGTATATACAACTTGAAAGAAAATAATTTCATTTGGAAGCCTTGGGATCTGATCCATCTTGATGTTTTGTCGCGCTTTATCAAAGTGCATTGGCTCTCCTAGCTGTAGGAAGACTTCAGCATATTGTTACACCTGAAGGAGCTTCAGATGAATGAAGAAAGCGACTTTGACTTTTTGCTTGTTAATATAAATACTAACTTTGCTTCATTTGTGGGACCAACCTCTTTAATGTATCTTGGGTTGGTTACTGAGGATTTTGTCAGTAGGCTATTTTTGGAAATCTGCTTGGGGTTAAATCACAGCAATTACAAGCTTGAGATAAAAGGAGCCACGTGTATACAGAGGCTTCTTAAAGACCCAGCCAGCCTTCATTTCCTTTCACAATGGGAGGCTTTGGGCCTCTACTGACTAGGATGAACCATAGCAAAACAATATCTTCGTGTGTGGGTTTTAAAAATAAACTGAAGTGATTTGTATGCACAAATGGCATCTTAGAAAAAAGAATGTAGGAAAGCCAAGTTGAAAAAGAAAACAAACAATACTTGAAATTCTCTTCTTTTCTCTTCCAACAGGTTTTCTTTCTTAGAACTGTTGTCTGGAAAGCTCATCTATTATAATATTGCCTGCTGAGCAGTTCAACCACCCTAGGTATTGCTCTGGGATTCTAATGATATTATTATAAGTAGTATGATAGATAGGCTATAATCTGGGGTCTTTGCAACGATAACTAAAAGTCTCCAGCCTTTTAAAACTAAACTCAGAGAATATGTATTTGTTATCTTGGCTACATGACTGACAACATAAACGATTCTTTAGAGACTTGAAAGCTGGGGTCAGCCATGTCAACTTGCAATTTAGGAGAGTTTAATCAACTGACTAATAGCACAAAAAAATATATCCACTCACTTGAGGTTTCATTTGCATAGTTTATCAGTAGGAGATTTTTCTGGTAATTTGCATACTTTCCTGCTCTCACAATTAGGATAATTAGGAGAAATCATCAAACTCTATAAACAGTGGCTACCAGCTAAATCTAAGTATAGAAGGGAAATTAGAATTTATGTAGACCACTGTTATTAATAAATATATATTTTAAATTATATAATTACTAGTCAGCAGAAATTGACCAAGTTATACAGGCTTCATATTTTAAATTATTTAGATTTTATAATGATCTCTAAATAAAATCAGTAATCCTATAACTTACGGATAGTAAATCATTACGTCAAGAAACTAGTTAAAATACACTTTATATTCAAATTAAGTTTGCATCTCAATGTGCTTTTTACTTGTAGGAATCTCCAAGTACATGAAAAGTTACAATGACAAGGATTTTATGTTAAAATGATATATTTATAGAGGATAGTACTGCATAATACTAAAATATCTGATTAAAGAACAAAACTTTCAGCCAAATGTCAATGCTCTGACAAACAAATGAATATCTCTCCAAATATATAGATAATTAAGTTTAAAATCATCAAATACTTTCTTTGGAATAGTTTTAAGGTAACATATAATGACTTTAAAAGTCAATCCACCTTTAAGATTCTGCTACCGTCTCTGATGTTCTGAAGTAGTCCTAAAACTAGGAGAGCAAAGGTACTTTGATAAAAACTAAACAAAAGATCAAGATGGATCAGATCTTAAGGCTTTCAAATGATTTTTTTTTTCTTTTAAGGTGCATATACCTGGAGAATGTTAAATTGTCCAGTCGTGTGGCAAATTATGTTGTCAAAAAGATTCAAGATTTTATGTCTCTGTTGGCCCAGACTGCCCTTCCCACAATCCTAACAATTGTCTGCTAAGGAAATGCTTCATCTTCCAAGGCTGGGCTAAAAGATTTGACTCCTTTCCCCACACAAAATAGATGTTCTCTTTCTTCTTGTCTCCTTTGTAGCAATTATTGCATTGTAACAATGTAACTAGGATATGGTTTCTTCCAGCACTGACTTTATAAAATCACTGCAGTTTTAAAATAAAAGATTTTATTAGGCTTCTTCAAGTCCAAGAAACACAGGAGCATGAAAAAAATATTTTTGTTATGACCTTTTATGCACTTTTGAGTAGATCAAACAGAAAATTGAATTTTGACTTAGCACAAGTTTTCTTTAAAAATATGTTCAAGGATACAATTGAGGAGTTAAAATTACTTTAGAAAACCTGAAAAAGTAGAAATGACACATCCAAAGATTTGTTTTCCTTTATTAAAATGTATAAAATAAAGCTAATTTTATTGTTATTTGTTCATTATTATTCTTTTTTAAAATTTAGGTAAAATTGGTGCATAATATTATATTAGTTTCAGGTATACAACATAATAATTCGATATTTGTATACACTACAAAGTGATCACCACAATAAGTCTGGTTACCATTTGTCATTATAGAACTGACCCATCACCCTTTTCACCTATTCCATACCACCCCTCCCTTTACCACCCCTCCCCTCTGATAACCACCTATCTGTTCTCTGTATCTATGAGTTTAGTTTAGTTTTGTTCATTTGTTTTGTTTTTATGATTCCATATATAAGTGAAATCATATGGTACTAGTCTTTCTCTGATTACTTGTTTCACTTAGCATAAGACCCTCGAGATCCATCCATGTTGCTGCAAATGGCAAGGTTTCCTTCTTTTTTATGGCTGAGTAGTATTCCACTGTGTATATATACCGCTTCTTCTTTATCCATTCATCCATCAATGGATGTTTTTATATCTTTGCAACTGTAAATAGTGCTGCAACAAACATTGGGGTACAAATATCTTTTTGAATTAGTGTTTTTGTTTTCTTCAGATAAATTCCCAGAAGTGGAACAGCTGATTGTAAGATAGTTCTATTTAAAATTTTTAAAGGAACCTCCATATTGTTTTCCATAGTGGCTGTGCCAATTTACATTTCCACCAGCCTCATAGGAAGTTTTCATTTCCTCCACAACCTCTCCAACATTTGCTGTTTCTGGAAACCATCAAGAAATCCTATGGAATGGGAGAAGATATTTCAAAATCATATATCCATTAAGGGGTTAATATAAAAAATACATAAAGAACTCATACAACTTAATAACAAAAAAAACCCTGAATAATCTGATTAAAAAGTGAGCAGAGGATCTGAATAGACATTTCTCCAAAGAAGACATAGAGGGCTTTCCTGGTGGTGCAGTGGTTGGGAATCCACCTGCCAATGTAGGGGACACGGGTTCGAGCCCTGGTCCAGGAAGATCCCACGTGCCGGGGAGCAACTAAGCACGTGTGCCACAACTACTGAAACCTGTGCTCCTAGAGCCCCTGCTCCACAACAAGAGAAGCCACCGCAATGAGAAGCCTGCGCACCACAACAAAGAGTAGTCCCCGTTCGCTGCAACTAGAGAAAGCCCAGGCACAGCAACGAAGAGCCAACACAGCCAAAAATAAATAAATAAGAATAAATAAATTTATATAAAAAAACAGAAGACATAGAGATGACCAGCAAGCACATGAAAAGATGCTCAACATCACTAATTATTAGAGAAATGCAACTCAAAACCACGATGAGATATCACCTCACACCTGTCAGAATGGCTTTCATTGAATAGAGCTAATTTTGAAAGAATAATTATAAACATTTCTTTTAATTTTTGTTTCAAAATGGAAATATTTGATGGGGTCACTAAAGGTATAAAATCTTCATATAAAATCACCAGGATTAAGATATTTTATTTCAAGTCTACCTGATTAAAAAAAAAAAAAAAACCTCAAAAGTAAGCGTAGAAATGCCTTTTGAAAATGAAATAGAACTCTTTATTTGCCCTCACACAGTTTGCTTCCTTTGAGTCTTCCAGTCTCAGTAAATTGTTGATGTCCTACTCAGTTGCTGAAGCCAAACTCCAGGAAGCGTCTCTGATCCCTCCCTTTCCTCACCGTCCATGCAATATGATGTTCCATTTGCTCCACGCACTTTTCTCAAGATCTAGTTGGCTCCTTGTTGACGTTCAGCTCTCAGGCCAAAGGGAGCACTTCCTGACGGTCTCAACTAAATTAGTGCCCCAGCTCTTCACACTCACTCTAGAGCATCAGATCACATCCCTCTGTTCTACTTTCCTCATAGTCCTCAGCACCATCTGGAATTTATGTTGCTCCTTGCTGTGCTTATTTTTTCTATCTTCTCCTCCAGACTTTAAGCCTTCAAAGGCAGAGACCTTTTCCTTCCTGTTCTCCCCAGTGTTCCAGTACTTAATACAATGCTTGCGCATAACGTACACTGAAAAATATATTTCAAATGAATATTTTGAGAACAGACTTTTAAACATTTATTTCATTCAAGAAATACCTCATTTGTGCCTAGTATTATATGAGGCAAAGGTAAGGGATATGTATATATATATTTTTTTTTTTTTTTTCTTTTGTGGTATGTGGGCCTCTCACTGCTGTGGCCTCTCCCGTTGCGGAGCACAGGCTCCGGACGCACAGGCTCAGTGGCCATGGCTCACGGGCCCAGCTGCCCCGCGGCATGTGGGATCTTCCCGGACCGGGGCACGAACCCGTGTCCCCTTCGGCAGGCGGACTCTCAACCACTGCGCCACCAGGGAAGCCAAAGGGACATATATTGAAAGAAAAACATTTTATCACTTTCTACTAACCTGATAAAATAAGACAACTTGGCATTCTTCCCTGTCCCTCCCCCCCCACCCCCAATGCCCAATTCCCACCTCTCTCTCTCTCTCTCTCTCTCTCTCTCTCAGGGATCTTAATCACAGGGAAAGAGAATGGCAAAATGGGAATAGACAGACTACAGGAGGCAGACAGGTTTGTGACTTCCAAACTGTGTAAACTTAGACTACTTGTTTAGACTCATAGATGTTGTGTATCTTCACTTGAAAAACAGGAATAACTTTTTCTACATTACTGGTTGTTGTGAAAACTGAATGTAAAAGTGAATGCATGTAATAAATATCTTAGCACATTACTGGCTTTCAATAAATGCGAGCTTTTATTACTTCATGAGATGATCGGAGGTCAGTCATGCCCCAAGCCAATTTTCTTTTGAATAGCGCTTGTGTAAGACCAGTTTTTGAGAGGACAATTGGCAACTAGCAAGCATACTAAAATACAATATGTATCATATTTTTAATGGTCTGATTCCTTTCCTTTCCTTAAGAATAAAGCAAGAGATAATTACGACTCTAGTTCCTGTTGCTTCCTGAGGTGGCTGCCAAATCCCACGGCAGGCCTGGAGGCAGCAGTCTGTCAGTAATGGCCTGAGTGAGTAATAAGATGCAGTAACGTCAGAAGCATTGGGCATCATCTCAGAGTTAGGCGGTGTGAGGTCAAATGGCTGCCTGAGAAGGTAGCATCAGTGGATCCAAAGCAGAGACAAAGAAAAATAGCCAAGTTCTTCCACCCAAGAGGAAATATGAAGGATATCAGACTGTATGTTATTAAAACGTAGTCTGGAGCCGAAAGGATGTGTCTCTGAGGCCAAGAACCCACCAAATATGGGAGCTTACACAATATAATATATTTTATCATGAATAATGAAATATCTGACAAGACTAATTTTATTTATTGCTTGATAGATAGCATTTCCTTACTTAAAACTAGTGATAAGTTAGGTGCTTTGGCAAAAGGATCTAAAGCAATCTCAGTTCCATTTTTACGTAGGCTTAAATCATCCTTTCTTTTACTTCATTCCCTGATTAGAACTTTTAACAACACAATTATGTCGAGCACATACAGTCACCAAGTCTGATAGAGGCACCAACACCCAAAGGCGTGTATATGTGCATGAATGTGATATTTCCTATAGTTGCTGCTCTGACCCTATTACACATGGGACCTAAATCCTCTTCCCCTATAGGTAACTGAGATAATCAGAGGCAAACCTGCTCTTTTCATCTCTAACCGGGCCTGTAGCAGAGCTTGGGGCCCATCATTTTTGAGATGTTACAGGGAAATGTGGGATTCTGTTCTTAGCTGAAATGGCCTAACGCTGGGTTATCTCTGATTGACTAAACCCAGTAGAAATTTTCAGTTTAAGAACTAATCCAGGTCTACTTCAGACTGGATCTAATTGGAGTCTAGATTGGACTTGGTTTCTTAGAGCTACCTTATATCTTTCTTGGCACCACCCCAGAAATGTAAGGAAGCCTCCTATATATTAGAGGAGTCAATATGACTCCAGCAGAAACAAATTCCTTTAAGCTTTTTAGACTGATTTATACCCCCAAATTCCCAAATGTAATGACAGAGGAGGCAAGTTTAAAATACTTTCAGCCATATGGGAATCATCTATAATTATACTGTCAAATATGGTAAGTACTAACTATATATATATATATATATATATATATCTCCAATGGAATATTACTCAGCCATAAAAAAGAATGAAATAGTTCCATTTGCAGCAACATGGATGGACCTAGAGATTATCATACTAAGTGAAGTAAGTTAGACAGAGAAAGACAAATACCATATGATATCACTTATATGTGGAATCTAAAAAGAAAATGATACAAATGAACTTATTTACAAAGTAGAAATAGACTCACAGACATAGAAAACAAACTTATGGTAACTGAAGGGGATAGCAGAGTGAGGGGGAAGGATAAATTAGGAGTTCGGGATTAACATATACACACTACTATATATAAAAGAGGTAAACAAGGACCTACTGTATAGCATAGGGAACTATACTCAATATTTTGTCATAACCTATAAGGGAAATAATCTGAAAAAGAAAATATACGTATATATAAGTATAACTGAATCACTTTGCTATACACTTGGAACTAACACAACATTGTAAATTAACTAAACTTCAATAAAAAAGGAAAAAATCATGTTAAAAACTATAAAAAATAAAATTTTAATTAACATAAATTAAATGAAATTTAAAAATTCAGTTCTTCTGTTACACAGAGTTCAATAGCCACATGTCCATGTATTAACACAGATATAGAATATTTCCATAAGAGCACTACTTGGTTTCCCAAGCTAAGTTTGGGAATCACTGCTTGGTTTCCCAAGTTTGCTGTAGACTTCAGAGTTAGTGTATCTTGTGAGAGCCCAGTAATCATGTGTTGAATGGTTGAATAAATGATCTCTCTATTTTCTATACATGCTTAAGCACCTGTTGCCTCTTCTCTAATGCTCATCAGGCTTGTAAATACTTATGCAACATCTATCATCTCCGCTAAACATGGAGCTCTGTGAAGGCAAGCACTGTGTCTGTCTAGTTTATTATTGTATCCCCAGCATCTAACACAGTGCCTGGAACAAAGTTATTGTGCAAGAAATATTTGTTGAATGAAGTAATGAAAGAATGGATTCTAACTTTCTATATATCACTCATGGATAAAAATGCCACAGATAAAAATGGGGTTTATGTGAGGACTAAATGAAATAGTGTAAATAAAGTACCTGACAGATGCCTGATATATAATAGGTGCTCAAACACTATTTCCTCTCTTGTTCTCTGATTAATAGAAGCCTGGGTCACTTGGATCCACAGGTCACAGAGACTTCTGGTCAAGCCAATAATTTCCTTAGTTCTTAGCTTTGTGCTTCCTTCCCTTTGATCAAAAGTTTGGCTTAAGTTATTAACTACAAGGGAAAAAGATTAGAGTTCAGTTCTGTTATCTGGCACTAAGGCAGCAGGTCTCCAAGGGAACAAAGTACCAACTCAGAGCAGTAAATTTCATAATTCATCCTGGAAATCTCTTCAAGACTAAAAGTCTGTCCTTTGACCAACCATCCAGTTAGTTCAGCCTTCTCTTCTCCTATCAGAATTCTGAATGCAAAACTATACCATAATTAAGCGTTGAAACCATTCCTAGAGGTTCCTAGACATGAATTATTACTGCAGGGGCAATTGGAGGGAGAAATTTGGAATGAATTGTCCTTTAGGATGAGCATTTAAAGTCTTTTTCTTTGTTCTTGCTTTGTGCTTTCAACTTTCCCCTAAAGTGCTGCCTCTGGACATTTTAGAGGTGAGGATGGATGGCACACTTTTGTTTAGCTTAGAGGTAGTTACTAGAAAAGCCAGTTTTAAAATGTACAAAGTAAAAAAGGGAAAGGAAAAGACCCTGAGTGTTCTCCAGGGTGTTTCTAAATATTATGGGGTATAACTTTTTTTGTGGAAAACTTTTTAGCCATCTGCTAACGGATATTAGTAAAAGTAGAGACTGTGCTGAAAAATAAAGTGTCGGATTGTCCTTTGCAGAAAGTTAATAAAAAGAAGGAAGTGAAAGACTGCTCATTATTTTTAATGACCCCACTTTCCAGCAGAGCGCCTGTATCTCTCTGCCTTTACTTTCTGCCTTCTTTCAGTTCATTATAACACACTAAGCGACTCCTTAGAATGACGGCTTTGTTCTAAAGCACAGAGCTCATCAAGAGGCTCACAGTCCCAGGCTGACTGGTTGCTACTCACAGGTCCAGAGCCAAGGTGATGATGCAAAGATGAGCCTAGAACATTGTCCACAGAACAGTCACCAACCCTGAATGCCCTGGACTTCCTTTTGAGTATGTCCGCTTTGTTACGGGAAGTCAGCTCTCAAATGCTTCTTTGTGTTTGGTGGGTGATGCAAGTTTCAGCCATCCATAAAAGGAGTGGTTACCAAAGTGGTCCCTCTTACTTTGGTAAACCAGGAGACGTTATGGTGTGGCTAGGAGTAGGCTTTGTTTCTGAAAATTCCATATATATATATGAAATTTTATACCCACTTGCCCTCCTAGTTTTATTACCTCATATACACTATTTGAATGAATAAACTTTGTGCTGTACATTTAGAGTAGGTAGTTTTCTGTACTAATATCCTTAGCTATCAGTGGCCTTATATCTCCCAGATAAATTATGGAAAGATGGATAATAAATTCATGATTAATGAGGCAAAAAGTAGTAAGTAATCCTTCATTTCACTATGATGCTAAAAGAAGGTAAACTCTTTAATCTAGGCATGTGTATGTTTCATACAGCAGTAAAACAATGTAAGCCCACAGATACAAAATAAGGATAAACACACACACACGCAGAAGGAATGAAAAGTTAACTCTAAACTCTATATTGGGTATACCTGCTGTCTTTGTTAGATTTTTTTTTTTAACATTATTTCTCTCTCCAAATAAGGGCTAAACTGGCTGTGCTTTGGAAAGACCTTTGAACTTTGTATTCAGAAGTCCTTGCGTTTTGAAAAAGAGATAAGTGCTCTGGAGAGTGCTTGAGATGGACAAGTGACACCAGACTCTTGACTGTGGGCTTGGAGCTGGAAATGAAGCAGGAACATTTTCTCTGAATTTAATGGGGCTGGGTCCCTTTAACATCCTTCAGGCAAAATTGTTGGAGATTTACCTGTTTATAAACTCAAGAACTGGAGTGACACTCTGCAGGTTTATTTGTGTTTCCATGTGAGCATATGTGTTTTTCAAACAAAATAAATGGGTCTTTTTGCCAAAAGTATTCAGGCTCCCTCATACCCTTAAAAAAGCCTTGCTAGAAATAATGTATGTGTTTATTCATTAGCTGTCAGGCGCTTCTGGGCTCTGTACCCACACACACAGGTTGTTTAATGTGAAGTTTAATAACATTTATGAAGAACCAAGCTGGGGACTATCTTGGTGGAGAAAAATCCATACTGACAAAACATATGATTTTGCTCGTCTTCATCCAGGAGTGGAAAAGCCTGACTAGGATTGCCCTGCTTTATCTAGACACTGCCATGCTACTGATAAAAAAAATAATAAAAATAATGCACTTTACTGCCATGCTAGAAACAAAGAATGAACCCAGCCAGCCAATTTGAAAGAAAAATTAACATATTTTAGTTTTCCCCAAATCCCAGTAGAGATTCAGTTTCAGCTATTTTTAACCTCTCCTCAAATGATTTAACTTTGTTGTTTCCTAAGATCTAGAGTTGTTTGATCTGTTTAGTTTGCAAGAGGCAAAGCTGATAAGCTGCTGAGCAGACAACTAATTAGGAAAGAAAGAGTTCATTGGATTGCAGGCGAAATAACAAAATGAACGAAGGAAAGAAGGCAAGTGTTCTCAACTGTCATCAACTGGGCTCTACTATGTGGAGGGAGTTACCTAAGTCATTTCCACAACACCAGGCCAGCTGTAATTAACTTATTATTAGAATCCATAGGAAAATCATCAAACATGGCCATGACAACTCATTCTAGAATGGGTGGTGTGAGAGGGGTAGGGATGGCTAAGTGGAACTGTGAGAAAAAGTAGGACAACACCTAGCCTTAGTGGGTGAAGAAATACCATTTAGGGTGGTTCATTAGTTAATCACATTGATGGCTAAACTATCTATTAAGGGTTACTAACTGAGATGAGTAACTGCATTTCCATTTTAGAATGATAGTCTTTCCTGAGCCTGGTGGTATAGGTATACAATTTTCTAAGTCTGTGTATTTTTGTGTATGTGCTCAGGGGAGTGATTTGAGGAGAGGGTAGGGGGAAGAAAGAAACAGTTTCTATTGCATAAATCTCTGCTTGGAATCATAGTATTTAAACAGGTAAAAATTATTAACAGTATATTGAGATACATTATCATCTTGAAGACTCAGCTGCTCATTTATAAAAGGCAATTTTAAGCAACTCATGGCTTAGTTATGAGCATTGAATAAGGGTATATGTGTAAAGAACATTTTATTATCTCATTAGGAACAAATAAATATTAATTCCTTTTTTTTTACTCTCCACCCTGAGACCTACCCGAATAGCCATCCTTTTCTGCCTTCTATCTAGGATGAAACAAACGAGAAAACAATCCAGTTAGCTACTGAATAGGAGAACTAAATGCTTACTCTACCTGTACCTGAATATATAAAGAGGGTTGGGGTAGGGTAAAATGATGACAAAACATGTATTTAGCAGATGATTGGTATTCAGTTTAGTTTCCTATCTATTCTACTCCAATTATTTTGGGTGCCCTAGGGTGGCACAATAGGGACACAGTACTAATAATAAACCCAGCTTTGGACTAAAAATAACTTAAACAGCTCTGCCTCTTTCATTCTTTTTCTTGTCAAGTCTATTGAGCTAATTAGTTTAGAGCATGAACATGGAGAGAGAATTCCTAAAAACAGATAATGTCATTAAGAGCCTTGGAGAAATACTCTACCGTAATTTGCTTTCCAGATAAATTTTTTATATAGGTATATAAGAACTATTGCTCAATTATAATAAAATTCCTATGGCATTACACTCTCTATGGTAATCGGTGTGAGCTCATTCTGGCCCACATGTTACTGCAATGAATACCACAGTGTCGTGGTGAAGAGTCAGACAAGGCAGAGAAACAGATGATATAGGTAACCAGGAAGCCAAAACTGAGAGCAGAGAAGCTAAAGACCACAACAGGTTTCGATTGAGAAAAAGGGGGAAGGCTGGGGCCTTGTGCAATGAAACCTCCTTGTACTTTAAATCTCACTTCTTGAAAATGTTGCAATACCATTTCCATCTCTCAAAGAGTCAAGTCTGGGTAAGAAAGGAGTAAATGGAAATTGCAGAAAGATCGTTTTCTTTCTGGAACAATATAAAAATTTTGGCTGCCTTTTCTGGCAGAGAAATGTTGAATTATATATCTTTTTCGTATAATATACGGCCCTTCTATGAGATAAGTCTTTAGGGAAATGAGCCAATATCCTTTCCCACCCTTACAAGCTGTCAGATTATTTTATTTGTTTTGCAACTTTGAATTTGCTAGAAGTTATCTGTTGAGATGGGCCAAATAGAAGAAATCAAAGTAGTGTACCACATGCAATCTCAATCAACTTAACGTGAATGCAATTTTTCACGGACTCGAGACTGCCATTTTCCAAATCTCATTCATCAGTGGTCAAAACAACTTAAGGCTATTTGGTTTAATTTTATCTGATAAACAAGGTCAGGTCTGGACCGCACCTTAAAGAGAGTTCTTAAGGAAAACAATTAACCCAGAAAGTAATGATGTTAAATAAGTTTCACCTTTCCCAGGCAAGTTGAACCCATAGAGAGATATTTGATGAATGAAACAGTTCTGGATCCTGGTTCACTTTTTCTTGTTAAAAACTCCAAGCGTCTGTGCTTTCTGCCATTTTTTTGCAAAATCATCTGAAACTAATTCCAAGTGGCTACCCATATTCAAACATCAGAAAATTTTATATTCTTTGCACTGTTGGCTCCTTGCTGTTGTATAAATGATATGCTGCCTTTTTCTGTCTATAATTCCTGCCTCTAACTTTTATACTAAAATGCTCCCCAGAAAGCTCCTCACATACAGTAGACAGTCTCTGAGTTATTCTGTCAATAATGGTGTAAAGTTGATCAGCAAGTTACTTTTCTATTAATACCTGACTGTTAATAGTAAGGTTGTGCATTAATTGAAGACTTGTGACTAGAAATCTTATTGCATTTAAACCATTAGTTATATCTTAAAGATTTGTCTGCGGTTTGGCTTATTTATCACTGTAGCTCCTAGAGATAGGCCTGCCATATCATTTGGATCTCAATAAATATTGGGAGAGTAAATGAATACATGGTTGAGACGTTATAAATCCACCAACTTTATATAAAATGCTGTTTCTTGAATTACCAGCAAATTTGTAAGTGCCTTTTCCTACAAAAATGAATTATATAGGGCTACTACCTCAATGACCTTACAGTTTAGAGAGAAAAAACTTAAATAGATAAATAATAAAACCACCAGCAGCAAGTTGACATTAGAGAAAGGTTAAAGATAGTGTTATGGAAGTTCAGAAGAAATTATGATCATCTAAGAGAAACAAGAAAGCTTCTGAAAGGATGTAGTTTATGAATAGAGCCTTGAAAAATAGGTAAGATTTTGTGTGGTGAGAAGGGCTATAATAATGTATAGCATAGACTCTAGAGCTGGGCTTCTGGGTTCAAATTCCAGCTCCATCTAGTAAATTTAGCCACCACCATGGATGAAGTTACTTAACCACTCTGGGTAAAATAGTGATGGTTTAACAGGTTCTGCTTTTTAGGGTAGTTGTGAAGATATTCCTAGTTACTGAATGGAATTTCCTGATAAAGGCACAACATCAGATTCAATTCTGGTGACCAGTGATCTAGTTCTCAGACCTTCTTTAGTGAAATTGAAACTGCACTCCTTCCTGGATGGGACTAGAAACTAGCCGCACCACAGAATGGGACTTGAACCCAGAGTCCCTGACTTAGGAGGAGACTTAAACCCACTGTCTTTTTTAGCACAGGCTCCAGACGCGCAGACTCAGCGGCCATGGATCACGGACCCAGCCGCTCCGCGGCATGTGGGATCTTCCCGGACCGGGGCACGAACCCATGTCCCCTGCATCGGCAGGCGGACTCTCAACCACTGCGCCACCAGGGAAGCCCCAAGACAATATTTTTAAGAGCTCAATTCTCCCTAAATTGATCTATAGATTTAATACATCCTTTTTTTTTTTTTTTTTTTTCTTTTTTGCGTTACGCGGGCCTCTCACTGTTGTGGCCTCTCCCGTTGCGGAGCACAGGCTCCGGACGCGCAGGCTCAGCGGCCATGGCTCACGGGCCCAGCCGCTCTGCGGCATGTGGGATCTTCCCGGACCGGGGCACGAACCCGTATGCCCTGCATCGGCAGGCGGACTCGCAACCACTGCGCCACCAGGGAAGCCCAAACCCACTGTCTTTTAATTGAAACCACTCACCTGGTCTCAGGACTTACTGAAGCTCAGGTTCTTTTGTCTTGTCGCAGAAAGAATTCAGTGTGAGGCAAAGAGGCAGGCAAAGAGTGAGTTTATTAGCATAGGATGCTTGTGGAGATACAAGCAGGCCAGCAAGGGAGCACAGCAGCCCTGAGAACAGAGAGGGCTACATTTTTATGATCAAAGAAAAAGTGGGGAGGGGCGAAGACCACCTTCTTCCTCATTCTTGGGTAGACATCAAGGCTTACATCATTAGTTCCTCCTTTGACCCTATATGGTCCAACCGGGACTATCATGGCGCTATTTAAATCATATGTATATTAGCAGAAGGGTGGTAACATATACTAAAATATGGTAATCATCTCAGGTCTCAGTACAATGTCCCTTTCACCTGGTTTCTTTCCCCTTTCGCCTATATTCTTGTCTTGGCTACATGCAGAAATGCTACTCTTTAAGGTCCAGTAACTCCCTTTCTTCACGTAACAAGATTCAGACCCCATATCTATTGTCTTGTACTTTAAGTACATATGTATATTGCTGCTTGGTTACTGGATTCTTTCCTTGAGTGGTTGTTAGCTTACAGCTGTCTCCCAAACTCTCTTAAAATTCCCTTTCTGTCTTTAATCTCCTATTGGGATTTCTAAGCTAACTATTTAATTATCCTACTCTATCCGTATCAAACTGGGATATGGAAAGTATTCAGACAGCATCATTCACAGCATATGGAGAAGGAAATGGACATCAGATCATCCTTGAACATGTGATCCTAGACTCTGCAAAGAGCTTCAGCCACCTATTGAGGGACTCTCTTCCTAGACTCAGTGTGGACCAACCCAGTCCTTTAGCAGTATATCTACCACCTGGTGGAAGTCACTACAAGGTTTGCAGTGGCAGTAGCACTAAGGTACCACATATGGCAATCAGCACACTTGACAAAATTGTAAAATCCTGGTGGAGTGCGTGATAAGAGTTGAGGGTCTAGATTCTTACACTTAGAAACCTGTGCTGCTCTTGCAAAAATCCCTCTCATAAACATAACTTCCCTTCCTGCCTTCAGGAAATGTTTTACACAGGATGTGATGGATTTATGGTGAAGACTATCTCATTTGAGATTCTAGGAGGCAACAGTACAGAGCCCAATGCTTTCTTACTCAGGAGCTGCAATTGAAATGGCCTAAGATTCCTGACACTTACCAGAGCATTCTTTTTTATCCTCATTGAGGGTAGCACTGAATTTCTTCTGATCTAAGGTCTTTCTATCCTGAAATCTCTACTCCAATTTGGTCTTTCAGATGAAGCACAAAGACTTATGTACATTTTGCCTGGCTCAGTACCTCGTGAGGAAAATAGTAGGGCTATAGAAACGGTAAGTAAATGTTCTTTACAATTCATAGCCCTATAGTATGTCTGTTTGTGCAGCTCCAACACTGAGCAGCAATATGAGGAATTATTGGCTCCAAACAATAGGTATATTTGTGTTGCTTTCCCTTCAGTTGTAAAGAAAAGTGAAAACCAGACCATTATTATTATCAGATTTAACTCTCTGGGAAATTAGAACTTGCTTACAATGCAATAGTTTCAGTCAAAATGAAAATTAATCTCATTTTAAAAGTTAGGTTTACTTGAATTCAATGTACCCTCTGAGATTTAAAAAAAATGGATTAAAACTGGTATCAAGGTGTTATAAAGGCTATCATTCTAACTTGTAAGAAAAGCTGTGTTCACTTTAAAATTCATTATCCTCTAATAAATTCCTCTCAATGAGCTATATCATATATTTATACATCAAATTTTCAAAGAAGGAAGACAAATAACTTATATTATTAGAGATGGCTGATTTGGTTTCCTGACACTAAAGAGAGAAAATCCTTTGATTACTAAAACTGCTTTACTTTTAAGTGGACAAGAGAGGGCACTCATGTATTTCATATATAATTGTACATAACTTTTTCAGTTGTTAAAGGATTGACTTTAATAATCCTTAATGCATTTTTAAAGGGATTGAAAAAATGTAAAAATAATCTATAACATTGCTACGACATATCATTTTTATAAATAAAAGCAAGCAGGAAAAGATAATTTTTGGAAGTTTACTATGCACATCACTTTAAAGGGATTTTGACTAGCAAATTCAAATAAGAACAAACATAAAAATCCTTTTCTACTGAACTTGATTTTAATTCAATCTGAAATAAGCAAACATTTAAAAATAATGCTAATTCTTCAAAAAGAATGAGAAAGACTTCTTTCAAATCAAAAGTAGGCACATGCTAGATTTGGACTTGAAAAGATGTCCTCTGACTGATAACAGGGGGTCAAAATTGCCAAAATTTATAACTGAAAACAACGGAACGGTCTCAACTCAGTTCCAAGGAGAAGCCTGTTCCCTTTTCAAGGGAATGCCAACCTAATGCCTCCCTTGAACCAGCCCACCAAAAGGAGGCTGGAGCCCAGAAGAACAGCAGTGCTTCAGGCCAGGAGAAAGGTGAGAGGCAGAGCCTTCTCTGAGTTCCTGATACAGCTGTCACTTCTGGCCCCCAGCACCACTCTGTTCCATGTCCAGACCACCTTCCTGCAGAGGGTCATAGAGCTTTGCATCTGAGTGGATGCTTACATTTTTCCTGAAATCTTTTAGCCATCAAGTGTTAAATATAAAATCCTGGCAAAAGTCTTCAGATTTTTCTGGTGGACCTCAGAAGAAAAGGAACCCGGAGACAGCATCTTTATCCAAAGATCAAAATGGGGTGCAAACAGCAAGAAATAATCAGAAACTTCAAAGCAAAGGAAGAAATCAGAATTTTTTTTCTTCTAAAGATAAGGGATTAGTCATTATAATCTTTTCCACGAGTATTTGGTTCAGGGTTGGAGAAGTCATAACTTTTTCTGCCTTCAAATATTCTAATGTTTTTATGTTCTTAAAGTTTTGCCTCTTATAATGTACAACACTCCAAACCACAGGGAAGCAGCACTGTCTCCCCAGTCAATTGCAAGTTTTTCATCAAGACAGAGAGCTTTGCCGAGAAACAGACACATTTGTGAATTTGATCATGTTACTCATCGATCCTTACACGATTCTCTTCAGTTGTCCAATTGTCGTAATAGCAGCTATTACTTCTGACACATTATCAATGGGAAATGAGGATTCAGGACAAAAAGAGGCAGTAGTGATGTGAAAACAAGATCCATTTATTCATTCAGGCTTACAACAATGGGCAGTTGGAAACAGTGACCAAATGAAAGGAAAGAAGTGACTCAACTTTTATTGAGAGAGCTTACTGAATGTTCAGCAAACACACAGGATCAGGAAAAGAAGAGATCGCAAAAAGATACGAAACAGAATCCCCATGATACACTCTGTGGCCACCATTCTCAAACTTTTGGTCTCAGAACCCCTTTACACTCTTAAAAATTATTAAGAACCCTAAAGAGCTTATGTGGCCTCTATCTGTCTATATATATTCTACTAGAAATTAAAACAGAAAAAAATAAAATATTTATTAACTTATTTTTAAAATAACAGTAATAAACATTTTCTTATGCAGAATAACTATATTCCCCCCCAAATTACAGTTGCCCCTTGAACAATGATGGTTTGCACTGCACAGGTCCACTTACACACAGATACTTTTCAATAGTAAACACTAAAGTAATACACAGTCTGGTTGGTTGAATCCACAGATGCAGAGGAACTATAGATATGGAGGGCCAACTATAAATTATACTGAGGATTAACCTCCACATTGTTCAAAGATCAACTGTAGCTATGAGAGTACAATTGTTTTACATTTTTGAACATCTTTTAAAGGTCTGGGTTAATAGAGTGGGATTATCATATCTGCATCTTTATTAAATCCATTGTGATCTGTGATTTTGGTTGCAGTATATGAAGAAAATCTGGTCTCACACAGTTGGAAAAAGGAGAAGCATTTTAATGGCTATTTTAGATCATTGTGAATATCCTTCCTTAACACTACATCAAACTTCAAAAAGTGGTTGTTTCTTAAAGATTAATTGTCCTATTGAATCTGAAACCATATTCATGAGCTGTTTTGCAGTCTGTTACATTGGCCCGTCTATACCTTGAATGTATTTTTTATGCATAATTTTTGTAACATCATGATTTGTTATTTGGAACATACTGGTTCATTCTTTTATGTAGATTTCCCAAATGTACAGTGGAAAACTTCACTGTACACTTATGAGAAAATGAGCTATTACAAGCGAATAGTGTACCAGTATTATTGAAAAAATTATGTGACTTCATGAACTCTCTGAAAATATCTCAGGGAACCCCAGAGGCCCACACTCTTGGAGCACAGCTGCTGAATGGCACTTTTTTTCTCCATAGAGTTTAAGTTCATTTGTGGCCCTTTTTACACTTTCAGGTACCTCACTATCACCATTTTGATGTTTTGATTCACCATGTATGCTTTTTCTCATTTCAGAATCTTTGCTAACTTCTACTCAGGCTTTACTAAAGTTTTAGTTTAGATGCTACTTTTTCTAAGAATTTTACTTTAACTTTCCTTAATCTGAGATAGATGCTCTGTCCTATAGCCATTAATCAAAACAAAGACTTGTTTATTTTCTGAAATTTCTAAATAAATTAAAACCCCTATCAGGCAAGAATCATGACTGTCTGAATTAGTATGTGAATTATGTTTTTAATAAATCTGTTTTTTTCATTTTAAAGAATAATAACCAAGAAACAACACTATGGGAGTAGAGGTAAAGAGATGATTTTCTGCTGCATTAAATTCTACTTCCTTTCGTCTGCTACGGGACTCTTGCTATACCCAAGTATGTTATGTGGGATTTTCTCTTCGTCGGCAAAGGTAATCTCTCTGTTAAATCTTCCCATTCTTCAAGGCACTGGTCAAGTTATACTTCCTTTAAAAAAAAAGCAAAAAGTGTTCCTGACCATTTCCATCCAACAGCTATTGCTCATTCCTTTGAACATAGGTAGCCCTAAAATATTTTCATACTGCTCATTTGGCAACTTACCATGTATTGATTACCTTATAGCACTGGTTATTTTGGGTCCATATTTTCCCCACAAGCAGTGAGCTTCCTGAGAGTAGTAATGTATTCTTTTTATCTTTGGACCCTCCCTGTACACCTCTGGAACCTCCTAGTACATTTCACATTTTTTGACACACAGCAGATGATTAGTAACTGATTTTTGACTGACTGACTGGTTTGTCATTGGGATCATAGTCTTTGTCTGTAATGGGCCATTATATCATAGATTTTGAACTTGTAGTACAGTCTTATTTTACACTTT
This sequence comes from Orcinus orca, assembly GCF_937001465.1. Taxonomy (NCBI): domain Eukaryota; kingdom Metazoa; phylum Chordata; class Mammalia; order Artiodactyla; family Delphinidae; genus Orcinus; species Orcinus orca. Next base: position 34,441,236 of record NC_064569.1, on the reverse strand, counting down.
AATCTGGAGAACCTGCATACTGCAAGGCAATAGTTGTCCACATAAGAAGAAAAGCACATCCTAGTTCAAACTCTTCTTGAGTATATGTTCATTAAATTGAACAGGACTGTGTCCCAAGTAATGTGTATTTTTTGGAGACATCTGATTGTGTAAGTGACAGTTGCAAGTGACAGAAATCCAATTCAAAACGTCTTAAGTAAAAGGGAAATTTATCGGCTTGTACAAATACTAAGTCCGTGTGTGGAGATGTTTGCATTTAAGCCTGATTAAATCCAGAAGCTAAAACAATAATAGAAGCTTATCCATCTCTTGGATCTATCTAAACATCTATTTGTTTTTTCATCTCTCTTACCGTTGGCCTTATTCTCTCATACCTTTACTCAGAATCTCAAGGAAGCTCAGGTCTCTATGCTTATAGCCTACAATCCACAAGGAATAGATTCACTCTCTCTCCAGCATCTACATTTGGAATGTCAGTGGAAGCACTCTGATTAGCTCAGCTTAGTTCATGTGACCATCCCTTAGACAAATCATTATAGATAAAATATTGGAGTACCAAGGTTGAATAACCCCCAGTCCTACGACTCTCACTACTGTCATTCCCAGTCTAGCCATAACCAAATGAGATGGGGATGGTACGGAAGCCTAACAGAAATTAAGATACTAGACAGAAAAAGTTTATAAATATCAACTATGTCAGGGTTCACAGATTTCTTTGCAATAAAACCGATTTGTATTTGGTCAAGGCAAGAAGTATTTAAAATTGGATATAAAGAAAACATTTTATGTCTGGGTTACTAGATAGGAAAAATATTGGTTACTTGGGGAGAAAATATTATTTCCTCTTTAAAAAATAACTATTTTATAATTTGGAAATAACTAGATTATAATTTGGAAGAGAAGATACATGTATTTTATCAACATATTAGCTGTGGATTGTAGGCATATCATTTACTGTTTCAGAATTTCAGTTTCAGTAAAATTAAGGAATTTTAAATTATATTTTCTCTTATCGTTCTAGGGAGAGAATTCGATATTGTATTTGAAGTACCTAAAATGGACTTGACACGTAGCAGTTACTTCATACATGTTAGATCCATTATTCTCTACAACATTATTATTTTCCTATCCTCTTTTCCCTCCTCTCTACTGCAGAAGATGAGGCATAAACTGGCCAGCTTTAGGATATTAATGGTCCAAATATGCCTGTCTCCTCCTGTACTGTTCACTCTTGCTCTAAATCAGTGCTTTTTAACCTAGGTTACACATTAAAAATCCTGATGTGCAGCTGCACCCTAGACAAATTAAAGTCACAATCCGGGATGGGGTCTCAAAAGCAGTACTTTGGTAATTCCCCATGAGATTCCAGCATATTGCCAAGTCTGAGAGCCATCTCTCTCAATTCTTCAATTCTTTTTGTGTATTATACACGTATTAATGGTACGCTGTGTTGTTAATACTTACCAAGTTTTGAGTTATTTCTGTATTCAGCATGTCTTTTATTTTCTGTATTCTGATGCTTTGACATCTGGGGCCTTGCTGACCCTGGAGGGACTGTCTCTCCCAGGTTTAGCCAATTCCTACCGATGGTAAAGAACACACCTGCAAGAGTGCTTTTCAAATGCAAACCAACCAATCCAGGGTCCACACTCCAACCACTTCCTTTATCAGTTTCTCACACTCCAGCCACTATCCACCTGCTCTAATCAGCACTGGGCCGGGTACCAGACAACTAGTGACAGCTCCTGTGTCTTAAATATCCTAAAATTATCCAAACTAGCTAATCCTAAGCCTCCCTGTTCCTTCCCACAGGAGCCACAATAAAGCCTCTCACCCAGTTTCCCCTCTTCCTGCCAGGTCACCGATTCTTCTCCATGTGGCCCCCATGACCTTGCATGACTTTTCTGTGTGAGAAGTGGGAGTAACAAACTATCTTTTCAGTGGCAATCATCCCCTGATCTGTTGGCCTTACTATGCCTCAAATTTCTATTAATAGACAGTTGACCCCTGGACAACACTGGGATTAGAAACACAGATCCTAAAATCCATGTATAACTTTACAGTCTGCTCTCCCGTATCCACCATTCCACATTCGCGGATTCACCCAACCTCAGATCCTGTAGTACTGTCGTATTTACTATTGAAAAAAATCTGCGTATAAGTGGATCCTCGCAGTTCAGATCCGTGTTATTCAAGGGTCAACTGTACTATTTTTTTTTTTTTTTTTTGCGGTACACGGGTCTCTCACTGTTGTGGCCTCTCCCGTTGCGGAACACAGGCTCCGGACGCGCAGGCTCAGCGGCCATGGCTCACGGGCCCAGCCGCTCCACGGCATGTGGGATCTTCCCGGACCGGGGGCACGAACCCGTGCCCCCTGCATCGGCAGGCGGACCCTCAACTACTGCGCTACCAGGGAAGCCCAACTGTACTATCTTTTAAAAGAGTTTCTCTCAAACAGACTGTAAGTACTTTGAGGGAAGAGAATACCTTTTACATTTTCTTAGTATCCTCATAGTACTTAATTTAGTGTGGTCAGTGTTAGTTTTTCAATAAATGCTTGCTACTTGGCTCAATTTAGGACCTATGGATTTAGGATATTATTGTGTTAAATTGATATAAATCACTGGAAAAGCCCAAATAGTTACTTAAACAATGTGAATTGCAATCTACTATAGCTCTTCAGAAAAACTGGTCTAAGACCATGTAAAAGATTAAGATTAGAGGTTTCTAATTAACTCTGTCTGGTTCTTCCCTTTATATCTCTCATTCGTGTTCAAAAAAAAAAAAAAAAAAGCCCAAACTAGGCTCATGATTTGATGTTTTAATAGCTTTTTAGAAACGGGTTCTCACCTGCTTTGAAAACCATATACATGAAGCCAAGAACAGGTTAAAACCTGGTCACCTTATTAATACCTTTAGTGGGGGCCAAAGTCAAGTTAGGATTTAGTCATCTCATAACTACCTTATTTAGGTACCTCCGATTTAGTAGCCAGGCAAGGTATTAATGAGGTGACTGAGTTTTAATCCACTTCTGATGCAAGCAAAGGCACAGTATTTAAGGCAAATTATGACATATTGTGAAAAATCCCCATTAGACATCAGTAATGGAACCCAACCAGAGAAATAGTTTGGTTGCAAGATTGTTAAGAATAATATTAATGCCCTCTTACCACGTTTCATACGTAAAGCAGTGTTTTGCTGTGTTATGTCATTTCATGCACACAACAACTCTGTATGAGAGGTTCTATTATTATCATCATTTGACAGGTGGAGACACTGAAACTCAGAGAGGTTAAGTAACTTATCCAAGGTCACACAGCAAATAATTGGCAGAACTTGTCTGCCTTCCTTTAGTGGCGTCATTCTCCATTGCCCCTTCCCCAGCCCTGGCTTATTATTTTGAGAAGACTCCCCAGGTGATTTTTATGCACAGCTGGACATGAAATGTACTGAACTTTGGCAGTGCTTTATAAACTGGGGGTCATGACACATTTGTGTGTAATGAAGTCAATTTGGTGGTCTGCAGCAGCCATACCAAAATTAAACAGAATAAAATAGAAATTATCAAAGTTCATTATCTGCAGTAAAGGTAAATATTTTTACATGAAGCTTTTGCTTTAGTTTTATATATGTATGTACAGGATCTGGATGAACATGAATTTCTTGCTTCGATTATGGGTTCAAAACCATTTGAAAAACACTAGTTTGGGGTTATGAATTAGCAGCAGAGGCTGAAGAAGAGCAGAATGCACTGCTTTTGGAGGAGAGGTCTGTATTGTTGGAAGTACCTCCCTAACCAGTGTCTCCTTGGGGAATCTTTGATGAGGGGCAAGGAGGCAATTAAGAGCTGCACGAATAGGACAGGCTTCTGTAGTAGAAACAGCCTTGTAAGAAAAAAATGCCTCACTCATTTGTCCTTTAAATGTAGAAAGCCTCATGGTTTTTGTGGTTACATTTCTCAGCTTGTTACGCTGGAAGTTTTTCAGCTAACATGGCTCATGTAGAGACATGTGACTTTGATTTTTACATGATAAACCTGAGGGAGTCTGCATAGAGCAGGCTTGCTATGAGTTACACTCTAATCCTCTTGTGGCAACAGACAAGATGTTTCCTTATTTTTGCAGCTGCCACTGACTCTGGTTTGGACCAGACCACTATCAGCTGCAGAACTGACACAACTATAATTTTTAATACTAATAAAACTAATATGGTTCAAGAAGTTGGGCAAAGTAAGTTGTACCAAATGTTACAGTTTTGTTTTTTCTGAAAAATATTTCTTGGTACTTTGGGAAGTTGGCCTCACTTTGAGCTTTACTTCAAGGAGTTTCTTTGAATTATTCCCATTTATTTTTTAAAATTAATTAATTAATTTATTTTTGGCTGGGTTGGGTCTTTATTGCTGTGCACGGGCTTTCTCTAGCTGCAGCGAGCTGGAGCTACTCTTCCTTGCGTCTCATGGGCTTCTCATTGCGGTGGCTTCTCCTGCTGTGGAGCACGGGCTCTAGGCATGTGGGCTTCAGTAGTTGTGGCACGTGGGCTCAGTAGTTGCAGGTCTCAGACTCTAGAGCACAGGTTCAGTAGTTGTGGCTCTGCATTGGCAGGTGGATTCTTAACCACTGTGCCACCAGGGAAGTCCCTGAATTATTCCCATGTAGAAAGAACAAAGCTGAACTCGTAGAACCTGACATACAAGCCCACACTGTCAAACTTGCAGTCTAACAAGATCGCTGTTACTTTAAAACAAAACAAAACAATTGCCAAATGCCTTTTATTTACCTCTTCTTAGGAGAAAGAAGAAAATTAAAAGAATTAAAAGTGGTTTGTATAAAATGGATAAGCAACAAGGATTTACTGTATAGCACTATATTCAATATCTTGGAATAACCTATAATGGAAAATCATCTGAAAAAATGTGAATAATTGAATCACTTTGCTGTACACCTGAAACTAACACAATATTGTAAATCAACTGTACTTCAATTAAAAAAAGAAAAAAAAAACACCAGCAAGCTTATAAAAAAGAATTAAAAGTGATGTTGGGTAAATATCACTATTGGTGTCTTCCTAGAGGCTCTATTGCAAGTTCTATAGACATGTTGCCCATACTTTCTCATCTTGCCAAAAAGTGTCTTCTCTTCTAGCTTGGTGCATTCACAGGCCCCCAAGACTGCCTGCACATGTCTATTCTGACTTACTCATTTTATTAATGCTGGTGACTAGAACACTTCTTGTTTCCCCAGCAATGTTTCTCCAATGCTACCCATCAAATTGAGGTTTTCAAGTGGAGCCATGACAGGCAAAATATGACATCTTATTCTCGTATTTTGAAAATTGTTATTAAACTCTGGACATTTGGTTAAGGATTGAAGCAGTCAGAATTAGCCTGATCTCTTCTCAGAATCCTTCCTACCCCATCCCAGATGACACCATAAAATCACTGAAGATCTTTATATTATTTATTCCATTCAAATTGTGTTCAAGTTCTACTAGATTATCATGTACTCATTTCAGTTTATTTTTTATTGTATTATGGTCTCCGACATACTCATACACAATCGCACACAAGTAGAATGAGGCTCAACAGCTACCTGATAGCTAAGGCCAGTAATTTTTAGTTCCAAAAAATATATTAAAATCCTTATAAAGTGCTTTTTCTACCATTTCTCTCTTCCTCCTTTTGATTTAAACATTCTTAATAAAGATTCAAAATATAATACATTTTAAAGCAATAATAATTCCTTTGTTAGCAAAAAATTAATTAAAACATACCAAGTTTTCCAATTTTTATCAAAATTTCAGGTGTCAAAATACCCAATAATAATAGCCAAAATTCTCTGAACAATTCGCCTGTCAGTGTGTGGATGGGATTGACCCCATTTGGAGCATCTACTGTGGTTGCTGCTATAAGTGTGTTATATAGAATTATGAATGCCAACATGAAAGAAAAAAGAGTAAGATAAGCTTACTTCTCAAGGCTTGTTATCGAAGAGCCATGCAACACTTCCTATTTTTAAGTGGAGGTCAGCCCATGTATTGATAAATGATCTTGTTGAATGTAACAAATTGTGCTAGAAGTTTCAATTAAATTGAATACATTTAGACCAACCCCTCTGCAAACGTGTTCCCTGCACCATCATTACCAAAAATGTGACCTGTCCATTCATTAAAACTTTATAAAATATGTATTTATTGAGATTATACTATATGCTTTTCTCTATACCAGAAACAAAGATATAAGCATGAAACTAAATTGGAATATAATGTGTGCTGTTAGAAATAAAACTTAATAACAAAACAAAAAACTAAAACTAAAACCACAAAAGAACTCTGTGTGTATCAGGAATCCAAGACAAAAGAAGGAAATCGAGTAGTGTATTTCCGCCCTAATTATGGAGTACAATCTGCTGATAGCTACATAATTCTATTGAATTTCCTCCTCCATTGTAAAATTCATCCTTGAATGTTGCCCAGTATATCTATATTGCATGCATAACTCTGAAACAGTACTTACCATACAATATCATAATTGCTTTTTTATTTAATTTTCTAGTTTCTTGAAGAGAGAGATTATATTGCACCCTATTAATCTTTGTATCCAGTGTCTGGTACATAATAGGTACTCAATTAATGGGTATTTTCTAGTCAAATAATGAGCTCAAACCAGCACACATACACATACATACAAATACATTATATTATACATATGTATGTAAATATGCAAATACATACTTATATAATACCATATAAGTTTCTAAGAATGAGATAGCCCATCAAAGGCATTGCCCCACCAGAAATTAAATGTGTGTGTGTGTGTGTTTGTGTGTGTGTGTGTGTGTGTGTGTGTGTGCGTGCGCATGCTTCCTTCTCAAAGAGAAAAGCTACCAGTGATACCAAGGTGCAAGGAAGGGCAGGAAATAACTTGGGGGTTGCTGAAGGCAGTGTCCCTTTGAAGAGGAGTTCTAATAGTTCTGGGAATAAGGGATGGCCCCAGTGGAATGCGTGTGGTTGCCAGAAAGAAAAGGAGTATGAGAATTCTATTTCCCATGAGTGGTAGCTGCTGCAAATTTGAACTGAAAGAGGTGAGTGCTAAAATCTGCAACTTGGGAGCTCATGTGTGGGGCACCCTTTACGAATTTACAAGGAAATGGAATCATCCCTCACAGCAGTAGACAAGTACTGTCTGTCAGGATGTCTAGGAGAATAAAACAGCACATGGTAGTGAGAAATAAAGAAATGGTGGCTTGCTCAGATTGCTGTGGTCTTGTTGTCAGTAAAATGAAGTGAGCCTTTTACAATAGGCTCTAGAGTTTTTAGACAATTAACAAGTGGGTACAATACTGGACTTCCTGCTAATAGGGCATATAAGGACCAAAGAAACTTAAAAAATAAAAGGACTGTGATTGTACTTATAACTAAAAGTATGAAGCTATTCATATTGGATATAAGTGTATGTGTGTGTGTGTGTGTGTGTGTGTGGATGGGTGTGTGTGTGTGCGTATTTAACTTTAGTTACCAGTCAGAAATATACAAATAAATTTTGTGATTCATAATTTCACTTGAAGCAAGAAAGAAAGATAGTTTCAAAAATGTCTTTCTATATCATATTCGTGAGGAAGGTGAAAAAATTTTATGGCTAAATGTGGATTTTTAAGAAGACTGGAGTCTTACTTTCTGTAGGAATTGCTGAATCATCACTCATCTACTTGAGAAAAGTTAATCGTTTTGTCAGAGCAGAGAGCAGGTAGAGGAAGCCTGCAGTTTGCTGGGAATCTTATTTCCCTGAGACAGAAGGAAGTTAAAGAGCTTATGGTCTTCAATACATTTGACATTTCAAGAAACTTCATAATAAAAGAGGAAGCAATTAATCTGTGAAAATCATTTCATAGAAAGAAAAGCACTTAGATTTTTCTCAGGGAAAAAAATAGTTGTCAGACTCAACAGTAAATGGTCTGTGGATGAAATACACCTGAGCAGGGAGGGAAAAGAAGGGGAGAACTGGGAACAAGTGGTCAAAGGAGAGTGCTAAGGCCACAGCAGCTGGAGACCAGGAGGCTGGACGGAAGAGTCTGAGGCAGCAGAGCGATGCCTACGACACTCTCTCCAAGGAAGGGAACTGCGAGATAATGTCAACTGAACAAAACATTATCATTATAGCCAACTGCTGCCTACGAAAAGCCAAGGCAAACAGATGTCTACATCCCAGAGTAAAACAACCATCTTGAGTCTTATTCCCATTTTCACTCTCCTGTTAATTCTGTCCTATGAAATGAGAGGTAATAAGGGTGACATGTTCAATAACTATTTCAGAGAAAGTGAAATATTTACAAAAAATGAGTTCTGGGCTTCCCTGGTGGCGCAGTGGTTGAGAGTCTGCCTGCCGATGCAGGGGACACGGGTTCGTGCCCCGGTCCGGGAGAACCCACATGCCGCGGAGCGGCTGGGCCCGTGAGCCGTGGCCGCTGAGCCTGCGCGTCCGGAGCCTGTGCTCCGCAACGGGAGAGGCCGCAGCAGTGAGAGGCCCGCGTACCGCAAAAAAAAAAAAAGAGTGCTGATGGGGCATATTCCTCTAAGTAACACACGGGCAGTACTCAGCAATAGGGCATAGACTCAGTCAAGGGCATTTGAACTGAATCAACAGATCACTAAATGTTTATTGAGTTACGTAGTGAGATGGGGAATGGGCTAAGGTAAAATCCCATCTCTGTTCATTATACTCACACTGTACTTCCTAAATATTTTCAACATTCACTCTCTAACTTTGTTTTTCTTTTTCAAAATTGTTTGAAAAAGAGCTATCCTATGTTCTTCACACTTCCCTCTGTATGTATGTATGTATGCATGAATTTATATTGAAGTACAGTTGATTTACAATATTATATTAGTTTCAGGTGTATAACATAATAATTCAATATTTTTATAATTATACTCTATTTAAAGTTAGTGTAAAATAATGGCTATATTTCTCTATGTTGTATAATATATCCTGTTGATTATTTGCTTTATGCATAGGACTTTGTATCTCCTAATCTCATATCCCTATCTTGCACTTCCCCACTTTCCCTTCCCTAGTGGTAACCACTAGTTTGTTTTCTTTATCTGTGAGTCTATTTCTGCTTTGTTACATACATTTTTTGTTTTATTTTTAAGATTCCACATACAAATAATAATGTAGCATATTTGTCTTTCTCTGACTTATTTCATTAAGCATAATACTCTCGAACCATCCACGTTGTTGCAAATGGCAGAATTCCATTCTTTTTCATGGCTGAGTAGTATTCCATTTTATATACATTTATACGCATGTATATATATATATATATATATATATATATATATGTGTGTGTGTCACGTTTTCTTTATCCATTAATCTGCTGATGTACATTTATGTTGCTTCCCTATCTTGGCTTCCATGTAGATAATGCTGCTATGACATTGGGGTCCATGTGTCTTTTCAAATTAGTGTTTTGTTCTCTTCAGTTATATACACAGAAGTTGTAGGAATTGCTAGATCATATGGCAGTTCTATTTTTAGTTTTTTGAGCAAACTTCCTACTGTTTTTCATATTGGCTGCACTAACTTACATTTCCACCAAAAGTGAACAAAGATTCCCTTTTCTCCACATCCTCGCCAACATTTGTTATTTGTGATTTTTTTTTTTTTTGGCGGTACGCGGGCCTCTCACAGTTGTGTCATCTCCTGTTGCGGAGCACAGGCTCTGGACGTGCAGGCTCAGCGGCCATGGCTCACAGGCCCAGCCACTTGGCGGCATGTGGGATCTTCCCGGACCGGGGCACGAACCCGTGTCCCCTGCATCGGCAGGCGGACTCTCAACCACTGTGCCACCAGGGAAGCTCTTGTGGTTTTTTGATGATAACCATTTTGACAGGTGTAAGATGATATCTCTTTGTGGTTTTAATTTGCATTTCTCTGATAATTAGCAATATTGAGCACCTTCTCATGTGCCTGTTGGCCATCTGTATGTCTCCTTTGTAAAAATGTCTATTCAGATCTTCTGCCCATTTTTAAATTGGTTTTATTTTTTTTTGATGTTGAGCTGTATAAGCTGTTTATATATTTTAGATATTAATCCCTTATTGGTCATATTAGTTGCAAACATTTTCTCCCATTCAATAGGCTGTTTTTTCATTTTATTGATGGTCTCCTTTGCTGTGAAAAAGCTTTTAAGTTTAATTAGGTCCTATTTGTTTATTTTTGCTTTTTTTCCTTTTTCCTTAGGAGACAGATCCAAAAAATTATTGTCACAATTTATGTCAAAGTGTTCTGCCTATGTTCTCTTCTAGAAGTTTTATGGTTTCATGTCTCACTTTTAAGTCTTTAACCCATTTTGAGTTTATTTTTGTATATGATGTGAGGAATGGTTGTAACTCATTCTTTTTTTTTTTTTTTTTTTGCGGTACATAGGCCTCTCTCTGTTGTGGCCTCTCCCGTTGCGGAGCACAGGCTCCGGACGCGCAAGTTCAGTGGCCATGGCTCATGGACCCAGCCGCTCCACGGCATGTGGGATCTTCCCAGACTGGGGCACGAACCCGTGTCCCCTCCATCGGCAGGTGGACTCTCAACCACTGCGCCACCAGGGAAGCCCTAACTCATTCTTTTACATTTAGTTTTTTAGTTTTCTCAGCACCACTTATTGAAGAGGCTGTCTTCTCCATTGTATATTCTTGCTTTTATTAGTGAAGTTTAATTGTCCATAAGTGTGGGATTTTTTCTGGGTTCTCTATTCCATTCCATTGATCTATGTGTCTGTTCTTGTGCAGAACCATATTGTTTTGATTACTGTAGCTTTGTAGTATATAGTCTGATGTCAGGGAGTGTGATACCTTCAGCTTCTTTCTTTTTGCTCAAGATAGCTTTGGCAATTGGGGTCTTTGATGATTCCACATAAATTTTAGGATTATTTGTTCTAGTTCTGTGAAAAATGTCATGAGTATTGCATTAAATGTGTAGACTTCTTTGGATAGTATGACCATTTTAACAATATTAATTCTTCCAATCCAAGAGCAAGGGCTATCTTTTCACTTCTTTGTATCATCTTCAATTTCATTCATCAGTGTTTTATAATTTTCAGAGTATAAGTATTTCACCTCTTTGGTTAAGTTTATTCCTAGATATTTTGTTCTTTTTGGTATGATTTTAAATGAGATTTTTGTTGTTTTGCTTTTGCTTTTGGATAGTTCATTAATACTGTATAGCAAAGAAACAGGTTTCTGTATATTAATCTTGTATCCTGTAACTTTACTGAATTCCTTTATTCGTTCTAAACAGTTTTTTGGTGGAGACTCTAGGGTTTTCTATATATACATAGTATCATATCATCTGCAAATAGTGACAGTTTTATTTCTTCCCTTCTAATTTAGATGTCTTTTATTTCTTTTTCTTGTCTGATTACTATGGATGGGACTTATAATATTAGGTTAAATAGAAGTGGTGGGCATAGAAATGTGGACATCCTTGTCTTGTTCCTGTTTTTAGAAGAAGAGCTTTGAGTTTTGCACTGTTGAGTATGATGTTAGTTCTGCGTATGTCATAAATGACTTTTATTATGTTGTGATATGTTTCCTTTGTAACAACTTTGATGAGAGCTTATCATAAATGGATGCTGAATTTTGTCAAATGCTTTTTCTGTGTCTATTGAGATGATTGTGTGATTTTCATCCTTCCTTTTGTTAATGTGGTGTATCACATTGATGTGCAAATATTGAGCCATCCTTGCACCCCTGGAATAGATCCCACTTGATCAAAATGTATGATCCTTTTTCCATACTGCTGAAATCAGTTTGCTAATATTCTGCTTAGGATTTTTACACCTGTATTCATCAAAGGTATTGGCCAGCAATTTTCTTTTTTTGTAGTGTCTTTGTCTGGTTTTTGTATCAGGGTAAAGGTGGCCTCATAGAATGAATTTGCAAATTATTCTTCCTCTTCAATTTTTTTGGAATAGTTTGAGAAGTGTAGGTATTATTTCTTTATATGTTTGGTAGAATTCCCCAATAAAGCTGTCTGGTCATGAACTTTTATTTGCTGGGAGTTTTTAAATTACAAATTCAATTTTACTACTAGTGATTGGTCTGTTCAGATTGTCTGTTTTTTCCTGATTCAGTCTTGGCAGATTGTATGTTTCTAGAAATTTGTCCATTTCTTATAGGTTGTCCAATTTGTTGGCTGATAACTGTTCATAGTATTCTAATAATTTTTTGCATCTCTGTGCTACTGATTGTTATTTTTCCTCTTTCATTTCTTATTTTGTTTATTTGAGTCCTCTCTCTTTTCTTCTTAATGAGCCTGGCTAAAGGTTTATGTTTTTTTTTTTATCTTTAAAAAAAACAGCTTTTTGTTTCATTAATCTAATCTATTGTGTTCTTTTGGTCTTTATTTTATTTATTTCCTCTCTGATCTTTATTACTTCCTTCCTTCTGCCTATTGGGCTTTGTTTGTTCTTCTTTTTCCACTTCTTTTAAATGTTAAGTTAGGTTGCTTATTTGAGATTTTTGTTTGTTTGTTTCTTGAGGTAGGCCTCTATAGCTATAAACTTCCATCTTAGAACTGCTTTTGCTATATCCCATAGATTTCGGAAAGTTGTGTTTCCATTTTCATTTGTCTTGAGGTATTTTCTGATTTCTTCTTTGATTTCTTTATTGACCCACTGATTTTTTAGGGGCATGTTGTTTAGTCTCCACGTTTGGTTTTTTTCCCATTTTTTTCTTTCTATAGTTGATTTCTAGTTTCATACTGTTGTGGTCAGAAAAAATTATAAATTTTGAGACTTGTTTTGTGGTCTAGTATGTTATCTATCCTGGAGAATGTTCCATGTGCACTTGAAAAGAATGTGTATTCTGCCGTTTTTGGATGTAATGTCCTGTAGATATCTATTAAGTCCAATAATCATTTGGACTTATCATTTGTATCATTTAAGACCACACTGTTTCCTTATTGATTTTATGTCTGAATTAAGTGAGGTATTAAAGTCCCCTATTATTATTGTATTATTGTCAATTTCTCCCTTTATGTCTGTTAATATTTGCTTTATATATTTAGGTGCTCCTATATTGGGTGCATATATGTTAATGAATGTAATATCTTCTTCTTGTATTGATCCCTTTATCATTATATAATGCCTTCCTTTGTCTTTTGTTATAACCTTTGTTTTAAAGTCTATTTTGTTTGATATGAGTATTGCTACTCCTGCTTTCTTGTTTCCATTTGCATGAAATATTTTTTTCCATCCCCTCATGTTCAGCCTGCATGTGTCTTTACCTCTGACATGAGTGTCTTGTAAGCAATATATAGATCGATCTTGTTATTTTTTTTTAATTCAATCAGCCTATATCTTTAGATTGGAGCATTTAGTTCATTGACATTTAAAGTAATTATTGATAGGTATGTAGTTATTACCATTTCACTACTTGTTTTCTTGTTTGTTTTTGTAGTTCTTCTGTGTTTTTTTCTTTTTTTTGTTTTTGTCTTTGTGGTTTGATGATTTTCTATAGTGTCATGCTTGTGTTCCCTTATCTCCAGTTTTTGTGTATCTTTTGTAGGTTTTTGATTTGTGGTTACCGTGGGGTTTATATATGTTGACCTATAACTATATCTACTTGTTTTAAACAGGTAGTTCTGCAAGTTCAAGTGCATTCTAAGAGATCTACATTTTATACTCCCCTCCTCCACATTTTGCAATTTTTTATGTCATATTTTACAACATCTTGTTTATCTCTTTACTGATTAATGTACTTATAGTTGATTTTACCATTTTTTGTCTTTTGATATTCATACTTGCTTATTTATGTGGTTGATCCTCAGCCTTTACTATGTATTTGTCTTCAGTAGTGGGATTTTTTTCCTTTGCTCTAGATTCTTATCTCTTGTTTTAACCTTTTCTTTCCCACTTAAAGAAGTTCCTTTTCTTCTTTTAGGGTAGGTTTAGTTGATGAACTCTTTTAGTTTTTGATTGTCTGAGAATTTCTTTCTCTTTTCTTAAATTCTAAATGATAATTCTGCCTGGTAGAGTATCCTAGGTTCCAGGTTTTCCCTTTCAGCACTTTGAATATATCATGCCACTCCCTTCAGCCTGCAAAGTTTCTGCAAAGAAGTCAGCTGATAGCCTTGTGGTGGTTTCCTTGAATATGACTCTGTTTTTTTTTTGCTGCCTTTAGAATTCTCTCTTTAACTTTTGCCATTTTAATTATGATATGTCTTGGTGTGGGTCTGGGTTCATCTTGTTTGGGACCTTCTGTGCCTCCTGTACATGAATATGTTTCCTTCTTCAAGTTTGGGAAATTTTCATCCATAATTTTATCAAGTACATTTTCAACCTTCATCTCTCCCTCTTCTCCTTCTGGGACCCCTATAATGTGAATGTTGGTTTGCTTAATGTCCCACAGGTCCCTTAAAATGTTCTCATTTTTAAAATTTGTTTTCCTTTCTCTGATCTGATTGGGTGATTTCCATTATTTTATCTTTCAGATCACTTATGTGTTCTATATCACCTAGTCTGCTATTAATTCCTTCTAGTGTGTTTTTCATGTCAGTTTTTGTATTCTTCAGTTCTGACTGGATCTTTTAAAAAATATTTTCTAGTTCCTTTTTAAAATTATCACTGTGTTCATCTATTCTTTTCCTTAATTCAGTTAGCATTCTTACTACTAATGCTTTGAATTCTTTATCTGGTAAACTGTTTACTTCTTTTTTATTAGTTGTTTTTTCAGGAGTTCTCTTGCTCTTTCAATTGAGACAAATTTCTCTGTCTTCTCATTTTGCTTAACTTTCTCTTTGTGAAATTAAGTGAAACAGTTTCTTATGACAGTCTGAAGTTGTGTCCTTATGTGGGAGTATCCTTATACAGTCTCTGTGTGCCCAGTGGCTTCAGTGGGAGAGCTGGATTTGACATGAACGCAAGTCACATTTTTCCTCAGGGTGTGCTGCCAGCTATCGCCTTGGTGGGCAGTAGGTCTGGAGAAGCAGGGGCTAAGGTCAGAGGCAGGTATGAGCTGGAGCTTTTCCTCTGCTCAGTGGCCATGACTGCCCTATTGGGGGCAGAGGTGGGTCTCAAGGTTCTGAAGCAGAAGCCATGAGGTTTGGGTCTGAGCCAGGTCTGTTCCCTTTAAGAGTGTGTTCTCCCCCACCAGAATTGGCATCTTCATCCCAGAGGGGAGCAGTGCTGAAGCAAGAGGGGCTGGTGTGCGCACTCTGTGTGTCATGACACGGGCTGTTGTGGTTCTCAGTCAGCCATCTGGAATGTTTCTGATGCACTGTCCATGTAATTGCCAGTAATGGTTTCCCCCATGCTGCTCAGATAACACTTTGGGTCTGACCTGCTTCTGTGTCTCACAGCCATGCTCCCAAGTGGAGCTCGAGCATTCACTTGGCTCGGGAGAGGCCCACCCTGGGAAGTTGTGGGAAACCTACCAGCCACTAATGCAATTTTCAATCTGCCCCCTCCACCCTTCTTTGGGAGCAAGCAAGGATATGTGCCCTCTTCACGAGTGGAGTCCTGGCTTCCCATATTCCTCCTGTTAGTTCCACAAGCTCTCTAACCCACCAACTAGGCTCATCTTCCTTGTGTCAGACCACAGAGCTGGGGATCCCAATATTTGTCTCAAACTGCTGCATCCCCAAGAAGAATCTCTACCTGTATAATCTCCCTTTTCCTCTGAGTCCTCTCCCAGGGGCACAGGTCTTGATCCAATGGCTTTTCTTCCCCTCCTACACAATTCCATGTGGATTTTCTTACAGCTTTGGTTGTACAGGAGTCTTTTTGCCAGTCTACTGTTAAGTTTTCAATGAGAATTGTTCCACGTGTAGATGTATTTCCAATGTGTTTGTGAGGGGAGTTTTGTGTCTTCCTAGTCCACCATCTTAATTGACATACTTCCTTCCCTATGTATTTTAGATGTAATTTTCAAATTCTATAATATAGCTTTCTGGGAGTCTGGCTGGAATTAAATTGAATCCATAGATCAAAATAGAGATAAATGGCATCATAACAATATCAAGTCTTCCAATCCATGTACATGATCTATCCATTTATTTAGATCTTTAACTTGTCTCCGTGGTATTTTATCATGTACTGTATACAGGTCTTGCACATATTCTGTTAAATTATTCCTACACATTTCATATTATTGATGCTGTTCTAAAGGGTATTTAAAATTTGTAATTTCCAATTTTTGCTAGTACCTAGAAATACAAAGGGTTTTATATTAATTTTACATTCTATGAACTTGCTAAACTCTCTTACTATTACTAATGGGTTTCTTTTGGTGATTTCCTTAGGATTTTCTACATAGATGATTATATTGTTTTTGAACAAAAATAGTTTTACTTCTACTTTCCCAACCCATCTAGGAATTCCAGTACAATATTGAGTGAAAAGGCTAAGAGCTAACTTCCTTGATTTGTTCCTGATTATAGAAAAAAACCATTAAGTATGATGCTGTGGATTTATGTTTGATGGCATTTATCAAGTTGAGGAAGTTCCTTGTATTCTTAGTTTACTGAGATTTTGTATCATGAATGAGTGCTGAATTTTGCAAAAAGGTTTTCCTACATTTACTTAGAAAATAATATATATATATATATTTTTTCTTCTTCTTTAGTTTGTTAAAATGTTAAATTGCGTTGATTCTTTATCAACCTATAAAACTATCCCTGGGATGAACCCTACTTAGTAATGTTAAAACTTATTCTGGATTCTATTTGCAACATTTTCTTAAGAATTTTGCAGTTAAATTCAAAAAGTGTATTGGTCTGTAGCTTTCTTTTCTGTAATGTCTTTGAATGGTATTGGTATCAGGGTATTTTGGCCTTGTAGTTTGAGTAAGGAAGTGTTCCTTCCTCTCATAGTTTCTCATAGGATCATTTGAAGAAAACAAATTCTACTAGTACTATAGATTTAGAAATAAACAATATAAGGTGAGATTGGAATTCTGTGTTTTATAATGTTTTACAATATACACACTATAATGTTTCATATAGAAGATATATATGCCATAATGTAAAATTACAGATGAACATTAAATCAATAAAACATGTTATCTAAATATTTTTGTTATTGTGAATTCTACAGAAGTGAATTATAAGTCAAAACAACATGAAAGAGAAGCTCTCTTGTGTAAACAATTTAATAAAAATATTTTGAAAGCAAAGCTTATGTTACATCAACAAAGAATAGTAATGGGTAGGGTGTGGACAGGGAGAAAAATATATATTGGATTTCTCATCTTATATAGGGTAGAATTAACCCAAACCTTTTCATTCCTGGCTTTCAAATTTATAAAAAACAAGATTTAAAAATGTTTTTATAGTACTTAAATTTTATTACTAGTAGAACTAGAAGAAGTTTATATAACTACCAAATTTCTGCAGAGTTTGAAGGAAAATATAAATGGTCCATATGTTGTGTGTATGTATTTGTATGTGTGAGTGTGTATGCATCCACACATACATACCAATGAGAAAAAAGAAAACTCAAGATGAGACCTACAATTAGAATTTGAGAGAAAATCAATTTTATTCCTCAATTAAATAAAAAGATATTCATTTTTTTCAAAGAACAACAACAACAACAGCTATTTGGGTTGGCCAAAAAGTTCGCTCGGGATTTTCTGTGCCATCATACGGAAAAACTCGAACGAACTTTTTGGCCAATCCAATATATGCTTCTTAAGCAGATTTTCTAAAGACAAAGTGTCAGAGAATGTTAAACAACAACAATCAGAACAATGATGGATGCTCAAGAATTATCAAGCAAGGACAAATAAATGAAAAACATGTGGAAGTTAGAATGTAAAGCAAAAAACTTAAGCAGGACTAGAGAGACATCAATAAAATGTATACACATAAATGAAAAAAAAACAATGACATATATTAACAGAATGAATAAGTTAGCTTCAGGATAAAGGAAAACAAACAAACAGCAAAAAACCTTAGAAAAAAATTAACCAAACAGAGTTGTGTGAGTGACATTACATACCCATTTCAGCTTTTAACAAGTTAAACTGGCTTAAAAATAAATGAGTACAGAAATTTTAAGTTATATAGTTACTAAAGTTAAACCAAGGTGTCTATGAATATATATATGCCAATATATTTATATAAAACATATAGTGTCACAAATCATAGCCTATTACTTACTTAAATATTTTAAACTTTCCATTGAATACTGTCATAAACCTCCATGTACCCGTCATTCATCTTCAGTAACTGTTAACTCCTAGCCTATATCACGTCATCCCACTCTGGATTATTTTAAAGCAAATCCAAGGCATCATACCATCCAACTACTAACATTCACTTTTTATCTCTTGTACATAATTTCAATAACATTATTATGTTAAAAATGAACAATTATTTACTAAATATGATCAAATATATTTTTAGTGATGAAATTTCCCCAATTGTCTCATAAAATTAAAAAAATCTATTTGTTAAATTTAGGAGGATTGCAAGTCAAAAAGAAACAGCTACAATCAGAATACCAACTGTACAGTCAAACACACGAGAAAAATTCTAGAAGAAAATACATCACAATGGTAACAATATTTTTCTGTGTTTTAAATGGAAACTTTTAAAATTGTCTTTTTACATCATCTAATAATTTTCTAAATTTCCTAGTAAATATTCAAAAGACCATTGCAGTCACTCATTATCATGATTAAACTAATGATGTGTTTATTAAATAAGATCAGCTTAATCTGGTTAAGAATGGTAATCAAGTTGTTAGCTAACTGTTGGTTGCCTTTTTTTAGTACATTAATTTCTGAAGGATTTGTCTATGTGTAAAATACAAAAAAAAATGAGGGATTATTAATTTAAAAAAAGCACATTCTTTTTAATATTATTTTGTCCCTAAATGGAATTTTAAAGCATTGTCCCCGTTAGCCATCATGCTCATTAAGCTTCCAAAAGTAACTCTCCTTAACCAAATGCATTACATTTTCAGATTTATTACAAAGCTGAGTCCAGAAAGAGTTAAAGTGGTGTTAGTAAAAAGTATGTATATTTGTATTACTATGCTATTTATATCCAAGAAGCTCATTACAGGAAATCGTCTGGATACTCAGTGGTATGTTTGAACCATAGGTCTGTTTCATGTCTTGTCCCTGTTAAGCTGATGTTTCTGCATGAAGCTAACTGCACTTAAACTCTTATATTTATTTTTCTCTCTCTGGGCCCTGGCTGAGGCTTCTTAAGATAGTTAGAAGATCTTCTATATGGACTTTCTAGAGGTAGCTCTTGTTTCTGTGGTATTAAGAGGCAGAGTGATTTGGCAGATAGCAAAATTCAAATATGTGTAGGCTGTCCCTTGCCTCCTCTTCCTCTCTGTGCATCACACACACATACACACACACACACACACACACACACACACACACACACACACATACCACATGCAGCTCTTCTTTGTTCTCTGAGAATCTCTGATAACTCCAAGGATCTGAGGACATTTCATTTTATATTGGCCTCAACGTTTAGGCAGAGGAGAAATACTTCAGGTAGGAAAATAGAGACATACCCTGCATATTCCAACCTGCTTTCTAGATACCTAATTTTCTCACGATACTACTCTGTTGTTGGTAATTTAATGTGTTGTCTTCCCAGGTGTTTACAAATGTAAGATTTGGATTTGAATTTTCATTGCGAAGAAGACATTTAATAAAACTTGAGTTCTAGAATTTGATATTCAGTTACAAACAAGTGGGGGAAGGAGGTTGGGTTATCATTGGTATGTTTCGGGCCAGTAGGAGAAGAAATTTCCATAGTTCCCCCTAAATCATGCAATATCAGCAGTAGTACATTCTTCTGGTCCCGGGTAGGACAGCATGTTAGCTGGCCTATCCTCTGGAACAATGCTCTCTATTTCCAGTACATGCACTCACCCAAAGATAGGCACCTAGTGTTCAATAGAGTTTTGAACAAAAAGGTCTGGGTGACTTTCCATAGCCTGCCTAAGCAATTGCTTATGTGTATGATTTAAGGGGCACCGATAGATTGAAGACCCCTAATTGCTCTCTGGCCTGCCTTGGTGTCTATAATAAGCACCATTAGAGTAACTTCTTTGAGTTATGGCAGTTCAGCCCTAATGGGAGGAATAACATTAACCTTTTAGAAGCAGTTTAAATGTTTGTATTGCTTAGTTTAAAAGATTAGTTGACAGTCATCTAGAATGAATGGAGCACAAAACACATATGTTTCTGGGGAGAAGGAGGGAGTTTGGGAAATTGTGTGTTGTCAGAAGTGTCATTGCAAAGAAAAGCCCTGCCCAACCTGGACAGCATGAAGGTGGTGGCTTTCTTGAGAGAGTGTTGTCTAATTAATTAGTTACCTCACCTTCTTCTGGCAAATTCAATTCAGTGTTGTGTTTCTCTCCAAAAAATGTTTAAGGTTTGGTCAAATTGTTCTAGTCCCATTCTCCTGATGCCTTACATTTGGTTTCTCAGTTATGTTTCTCTAACATAGTTTGTGTTCTGGTGATTTTAAACCTCAGAATATAGTTTGAACATAGAACAAAGTAAATGTCTCGGGTTGTACAGATTGTAAATATTTCCACATAAAAAATGAGATACTTTTATGTTTTGAGTTCAAGTTATATGTAAGTTGTATAATAAGATGTAATAACCTGAATGTATAACATCCTTGTTCACACAACCGAGCTCTAAAGTCTGATGTATACAGAATACAGGTCTTAGGTGAGCATAACCTCTATGTTGGCTTGTTTCTGGAATATGATTATCTCCAGTCTGTGTACCTTGAATCTGACACTCAAAAAACCCCAAAAAGAGAAGTGTGGTGAGAGAAGAAAGTTAACTCCCCTGAAATCATTGCCTCAATTTTTCTCTGAGTGCTATTTAATGCATATTCACCAAACACGTAAACCTACAACAGACCTTTGAAACAATGACTTCTAGTTTAATATGGAAAGTCAGAAATGCTGGTTCATGGCTCCAATTCCCAATTCTAACTCTTTCCCTTGACTTCTAATCGAAACTTCTATGAATGTATATTTTAAAGACCAAAACTGGCGTCACCCCTAGGAAGTAAAGAGGAAACAACGTGTCAAAAATCCAGGGTAAATCGACAGTAATTGTATTGTTTTTGCAGCCCATGATTATATCCAATCTTCATGATTCTGAATAGGAAAGACAGCCACAAAGGCAACATGACTCTGAGATACTGACTGTCTGCACCCGACTCTGAAAATACAGGCAGAGCCCAGCTCACACAGACTTTAATCTGGGTCATTTAAAAAAATTTGGTCTTTATCTAAAGCACAGTGAGAATCTATTGAAGAGTTTTAAATAGGAGAGAGATTTTACACTTTTAAATAATCACAAGGGTTTCAGTGTAGAGAGTAGTTTGTAAAACAGCAAGACTGTGTTCAAGACTAGGAAGGATGACAGCACTGGAGATGGGAAAAATGGAGAGTTTTAGGAAATAATCTAGGAGGAAGTAAAATGGGGAAGCCTTGAAGATTGATCGACTGTAAGTGGGTGGCAGAATTGGAGAAGTAAAAGAAGAAAATAATAAACACATGCTTAGCTGTAAGAGAATTATTTAATTTTACCCAGCATCTCTTTCTATTTAAAAGCAACAAAAATGGAAAAAAAGTCTATTAAGTAAGGAACAGAAGGAAGCTTCCTTCTAGTCATAGACAATATCAGTCTTAAAATAATAAACAAGCTCATATAGTATAGTTTTATAAAATATAGTTTGACACAATATAGTTTCAATTCTAAGATGCCTATTATTTCAGGATTTAATGTTTCTGAAATCAAGTGTGTCCTACAATTACAACTTTAACAATTTCCTGGTCATCAATCAGAAGACTACGTCATGTGCTATCTACACTGTGTAGAATTGCTCAGTCTCTCATTTCTCTCTTATTTCCTTTCCTACCTTAGAGAGATAAAACCCCCTTTCTAAAGTCAAATATTCCCCTGTTAGTCTCCCAAGGCTATTTTCTTTCCATTGTATTTTCATTCTTCTGTTTAATAAAGTCAGACAGACGTAGATTCAAATTCCACATGCCCTCCTTATCAGTTATGTCACCTTGATCAGATAATGTAACCTATCAGAATTTCAGTTTCATCATCTTAAAGTGGGGATGAATGAACACTTATATTCCAGAGTTGTTTTGGTTTTAGGAGGGCTTCATATGTGAAACATCTTACATTATAACTGATGAATTATAACTGTTCAATAAATTATAGTTATTATTATTTCACCAAGGTGCCCCTCTTTCATGATATGCTACAAAGAAGGGAATGATGTTAAATCATATTAAAATCAACTTAATACGTACCAAACTCTACTCATATCATCACCCCCTCATTTTTTCCATGGCATCTTTATTTCCTGATTGCTTTATTCCAATTCATGTTGTAGATGTTCCATCATTCTTTGAATTGCCCCATCACACTAGAATTCTAACATCTGCTCTGTTGCTGTCTTATTGCTTCTATCTCTAAAATTTGCTTATATTTGTCTCTGTCTTTCCATTTTCATTTATTTTTATTCACATCTCCATCAACTCGTAACCATCAGCAACTTAAAATCACTGCAGTAGCCACCTAGACTGTGTAACCCACTTCTACTCTCTCATTATCATCTGCCAACATCTGTCCTTCCGCCCATGGCCATGTTGCTGTATACTGTCTCAAAAAAATTTTGGAAGTTTCCCAATAAATAGTCACACTCACCATTGAAGCTCTTCCATGTCCTGTTTACATTCAATCCTTACAATCTTACATCACATTATTCTCCTGAAAGGTGTTCGTAGCTCAACATTAGACTACCTGCTGCTACACAAACATTCTGCATTTTCTTTTGTTTGAAAATTCATATTTTCCTTCTGCCTGGACATCTCATTAAAATCAATGACTGAAATCCTCTTAAGGTTTAGCTAAAATGCTTATTCTTCCAGGATGCTTTTTCCTTCATTCAGCCCATTTGACCAACTATAAAGAAGTCTGCCTATTCTGAAACTCCATAGCACTTTAAACCTCAAGTGTACCCCTTAGCCTATAAGAACTTGCAGTATAACTTTACAATTTATGGAATATCTCTCTGACTCAGGGTTATTATGAAATCTGTAAGTGCCCTGGGAAGCTAATCATTTTGTGCTTGTTCAAGAAGACACTTTCTAGGTATGTTTTTACCATTTATTTGGAGAAGGGAATGAAAGTTGCATGGGGAATGAACAGAAGTAAACCACTATCATTCAAGATATTCTCTCTAAAAATTCAGCCTTGGATCCCCACATCATATCTCACTTTGTAAGCAAATCCAATACACTTGTTTTAAAATTAACATTAATAGTAACCTATTATTTAAGCAAGCGCCTTAAGAATGTTCCTCACCCTACACCCAGTCTGTCCTATCAAAAGTTTCTTCTGCCACTTATAAGGACTTCTGATATACACATTGTCTTCATTTTATTTTATGTATTATGCCCCAATGAAGTTTTAGTACCCTATTTAGACTTGTGTCCTAGGCAAATTACTTGACTATCTTATTTATACTTATTCTGATCTCTGGGGAACTTTCAGGTGCTGAAAACAATCTTTGTAAAAAAAGATCCCAACTCTTTGAAGCAAAATAAATTATGTCATAAGTAATTGCATGTTTTTAGTTCATACTAAATCAATACCTGTTTTGTGGGGAAAATGAGAATTCAGTGGACATCTGAAGAAGTATCTGATGATAATGAATGATGGAGGGGAAAACCAATTTAACTCTGAGTACCAATTTATTGCCTCTTTTAACAATTGTAAGCCAACCTGACACATCTTCTTCTCCTCACTGATAGTTACCATTTCAGTTTTTATTATTTTATTGTGACATTTAAATTTCTGGACATGAACTGTTAATAATGTCAATGTTACATGTAAGTGATAAACTACTCTGAAGGATTTTTAACGCGCACACATACAAGATGTTTATTTTAATTGGTGTACTGCAGTATTTGTAGTGAGATACAAAGATGAAAACAGTTCAGATTAATGACTCTCTCATCTCTCATTTTGACAGCCCCTTTTTCAAAGCACTAGTATTACCCACTTAGAAAGTGGATCGATGCCAATGTTTAGAGCATTACTTCTTCCTTCAGCGCACCAGATGGTACTAAAAATTCAAAATATTTTCTACAACAGCTGTATCTTTAACAACAAAATTAATACTAGCCGAAATACCACTGCTATGTGAAGAGAATAATGATCAGGCTCTTAAGTTTAATATAACTAGCTCCATTCTAGGGAATAGTAAGAAACAAAAGCAACTCTTGCTAGATGTCAATCAGGTGTGCTGTCTGGTATCAAAAACCTGAAGTGTAATCTGAGTACATTTATCATGGAACAGCTGCTCCTCTCGGAATGTGAATTACACCTTCCTCTGGAGCAACCATTAATCCATTGACACATTTTCAGCACTAACTCTTCCCAGAGAGCATCATAATTTTATTTAATCTCTTTCTTTCTTCATTTGAGGAAATAAATCTTTTAAGGAGGATTTGACTAGAAGTTAATCTTGAAATTCTTTTTTTTATATACAGCAGGTTCTTATTAGTCATCAATTTTATACACATCAGTATATACATGTCAATACCAATCGCCCAATTCATCACACCACCACCCCCACCGCCCCACGGCTTTCCCCCCTTGGTGTCCACACGTTTGTTCTCTACATCTGTGTCTCAATTTCTGCCCTGAATACTGATTCATCTGTACCATTTTTCTAGGTTCCACATATATGCGTTAATACACGATATTTGTTTTTCTCTTTCTGACTTACTTCACTCTGTAATCACAGTCTCTAGATCCATCCAAATCTCAACAAATGACACAATTTCGTTCCTTTTTATGGCTGAGTAATATTCCATTGTATATACGTACCACATCTTTTTCATCCATTCGTCTGTCGATGGGCATTTAGGTTGCTTCCATGACCTGGCTATTGTAAATAGTGCTGCAATGAACATTGGGGTGCACGTGTCTTTTTGAATTGTGATTTTCTCTGGGTATATGCCCAGTAGTAGGATTGCTGGATCATACAGTATTTCTATTTTTAGTTTTTTAAGGAACCTCCATACTGTTCTCCATAGTGGCTGTATCAATTTACATTCCCACCAACAGTGCAAGAGGGTTTCCTTTTCTCCACACCCTCTCCAGCATTTGATGTTTGTAGATTTCCTGATGATACCCACTCTTACCGGTGTGAGGTGATACCTCACTGTAGCTTTGATTTGCATTTCTCTAATAATTAGTGATGTTGAACAGCTTTTCATGTGCTTCTTGGCCATCTGTACGTCTTCTTTGGAGAAATGTCTATTTAGGTCTCCTGCCCATTTTTGGATTGGGTTGTTTGTTTTTTTAATATCGAGCTGCATGAGTTGTTTATATATTTTGGAGATTAATCCTTTGTCCGTTGATTCATTTGCAAATATTTTCTCCCATTCTGAGGGTTGTCTTTTCGTCTTGTTTATGGTTTCCTTTGCTGTGCAAAAGCTTTGAAGTTTCATTAGTTCCCATTTTTTCATTTTTGTTTTTATTTCCATTTCTCTAGGAGGTGGCTCAAAAAGATCTTGCTGTGATTTATGTCAAAGAAGTTTCTTCCTATGTTTTCCTCTAAGAGTTTTATAGGTTTGGTCTTACATTTAGGTCTCTAATCCATTTTGAGTTTATTTTTGTATATGGTATTAGGGAGTGCTCTAATTTCATTCTTTTACATGTAGCTGTCCAGTCTTCCCAGCATGACTTATTGAAGAGACTGTCTTTTCTCTATTGTATATCCTTGCCTCCTTTGTCATAGATTAGTTGACCATAGGTGCGTGGGTTTATCTCTGGGCTTTCTATCTTGTTCCATTGATCTATGTTTCTGTTTTTGTGCCAGTACCATATTGTCTTGATTACTGTAGCTTTGTAGTATAGTCTGAAGTCAGGGAGTCTGATTCCTACCACTGCGTTTTTTTCCCTCAAGACTGCTTTTGTTATTCGGGGTCTTTTGTGTCTCCATAGAAATTTTAAGATTGTTTGTTCTAGTTGTCTAAAAAATGCCATTGGTAATTTGATAGGGATTGCATTGAATCTGTAGTTTACTTTGGGTAGTATAGTCATTTCCACAATATTGATTCTTCCAATCCAAGAACATGGTATATCTCTCCATCTGTTGGTATCATCTTTATTTCTTTCATCAGTGTCTTATAGTTTTCTGCATGCAGGTCTTTTGTCTCCCTAGGTAGGTTTAGTCCTAGATATTTTATTCTTTTTGTTGCAGTGGTATATGGGAGTGTTTTCTTCATTTAACTTTCAGATTTTTTCATCATTAGTGTATAGGAATGCAAGAGATTTCTGTGCATTAATTTTGTATCCTGCCAACTTTACAAAATTCATTGGTTAGCTCTAGTAGATTTCTGGTGGCATCTTTAGGATTCTCTATGTATAGTATCATGTCATCTTCAAACAGTGACAGTTTTACTCCTTCTTTTCCAATTTGTATTCCTTTTATTTCATTTTCTTCTCTGATTGCTGAAGCTAGGACTTCCAAAACTACATTGAATAATAGCGATGAGAGTGGACATCCTTGTCTTTTTCCTGATATTAGAGGAAATGCCTTCAGTTTTTTTATCGTTGAGAGTGATGTTTGCTGTGGGTTTGTCATAAATGCCCTTTATTATGTTGAGGGAGGTTCCCTCTATGCCCACTTTCTGGAGAGTTTTTATCATAAATGGGTGATGAATTTTGTCAAAAGCTTTTTCTGCATCTATTGAGATGACCATATGGTTTTTCTTCTTCAATTTGTTAATATGGTGTATCACACTGATTGATTTTCATATATTGAAAATCCTTGCATCCCTGGGATAAATCCCACTTGATCATGGTGTATGATCCTTTTAATGTGTTGTTGGATTCTGTTTGCTAGTATTTTATTGAGGATTTTTTGCATCTATATTCATCAGTAATATCAGTCTGTAATTTTCTTTTTTTTGTAGTATCTTTGTCTGGTTTTGGAATTAGAGTGATGATGGCCTCATAGAATGAGTTTGGGAGTGTTCCTTCCTCTGAAAATTTTTGGAAGAGTTTGAGAAGAATGGGTGTTTAGCTCTTCTCTAAGTGTTTGATGGAATTCATCTGTGAAGCCATCTGGTCCTGGACTTTTGTTTCTTGGAAGATTTCTAATCACAGTTTCAATTTCGTTGCTTGTGATTGGTCTGTTCATATTTTCTATTTCTTCCTGGTTCAGTCTTGGAAGGTTATACCTTTCTAAGAATTTGTCCATTTCTTCCAGGTTGTCCATTTTATTGGCATAGAGTTGCTTATAGTAGTCTCTTAGGATGCTTCGTATTTCTGCGGTGTCTGTTGTAACTTCTCCTTTCATTTCTAATTTTATTGATTTGAGTCCCCTCTCTCTTTTTCTTGATAAGTCTGGCTAATGGTTTATCAATTTTGTTTAACTTCTCAAAGAACCAGCTTTTAGTTTTATTGATCTTTGCTATTGTTTTCTTTGTTTCTAATCATTTATTTCTGCTCTGATCTTTATGATTTCTTTCCTTCTGCTAACTTTGGGTTTTGTTTGTTCTTCTTTCTCTAGTTCCTTTATGTGTAAGATTAGATTATTTTTTGAGATTTTTCTTGTTTCTTGAGGTACACTTGTATAACTATAAACTTCCCTCTTAGAACTGCTTTTTCTGCAACCCATAGGTTTTGGATTGTCATTTGTCTCCAGGTATTTTTTTATTTCCTCTTTGATTTCTTCAGTGATCTCTTGGTCATTTAGTAAGGTAGTGTTTAGCCTCCATGTGTTTGTGTTTTTAACATTTTTTCCCCTGTAATTCATTTCTAATCTCATAGCATTGTGGTCAGAAAAGATACTTAATATGATTTCAATTTTCTTAAATTTACTGAGGCTTGATTTGTGACCCAAGATGTGATCTATCCTGGAGAACATTCCATGCTCACTTGGCAAGAAAGTGTAATCTGCTGGTTTTGGCTGGAACGTACTATAAGGATCAATTAAATCTATCTGGTCTGTTGTGTCATTTAAAGCTTCTGTTTCCTTATTTATTTTCATTTTGGATGATCTCTCCATTGGTGTAAGTGAGGTGTTAAAGTCCCCCACTAGCACTGTGTTACTGTCGATTTCCTCTTTTACAGCTGTTAGCAGTTTCCTTATGTATTGAGGTGCTCCTCTGTTGGGTGCATATATATTTATAATTGTTATATCTTCTTCCTGGATTGAGCCCTTGATCATTATGTAGTGTCCTTCCTTGTCTCTTGTAATATTCTTTATTTTAAAGTCTATTTTGTCTGCTATGAGAATTGCTACTCCAGCTTTTGATTTCCATTTGCATGGAATATCTTTTTCCATCCCCTAACTTTCAGTCTGTATGTGTCCCTGGGTCTGAAGTCGGTCTCTTGTAGACAGCATATATATAGGTCTTGTTTTTGTATCCATTCAGCAAGCCTGTGTCTTTTGGTTGGAGCATTTATTCCATTCACGTTTAAGTAATTATCGATATGTATGTTCCTATGACCATTTTCTTAATTGTTTCAGGTCTGTTTTTGCAGGTCCTTTTCTTCTCTTGTGTTTCCCACTTAGGGAAGTTCCTTTAGCATTTGTTGTAGAGTTGGTTTGGTGATGCTGAATTCTCTTAGCTTTTGCTTGTCTGTAAAGCTTTTTATTTCTCCATCGAATCTGAATGAGATCCTTGGCAGGTAGAGTAATCTTGGTTGTAGATTTTTCCCTTTCATCACTTTAAATATATCATGCCACTCCCTTCTGGCTTGTAGAGTTTCTGCTGAGAAATCAGCTGTTAACCTTATGGGAATTCCCTTGTATGTTATTTGTTGTTTTTCCCTTGCTGCTTTCAATAATTTTTTTTTGTTTTTAATTTTGCCAATTTGATTACTATGTGTCTCAGTGTGTTTCTCCTTGTGTTTATCCTGTATGGGACTCTCCATGCTTCCTGGACTTGGGTGGCTATTTCCTTTTCTATGTTAAGAAAATTTTCCACTATAATCTCTTCAAATATTATCTTGGGTCCTCTCTCTCTCTCTTCTCCTTCTGCAACTCCTAAAATGCAAATGTTGTTGCATTTAATGTTGTCCCAGAGGTCTATTAGGCTGTCTTCATTTCTTTTCATTCTTTTTTCTTTATTTTGTTCTCCAGCAGTGAATTACACCATTGTGTCTTCCAGATCACTTATCCATTCTTCTGCCTCAGTTTTTCTGCTGTTGATTCCTTCTAGTGTAGTTTTCATTTCAGTTATTGTATAGTTTATCTCTGTTTGTTTGTTCTCTAATTCTTCTAGGTCTTTGTTAAACATTTCTTGCATCTTCTCGATCTTTGCCTCCATTCTTTTTACAAGGTCGTGGATCATATTCACTATCATTATTCTGAATTCTTTTTCTGGAAGGTTGCCTATCTCCACTTCCTTTAGTTGTTTTTCTGGGGTTTTGTCTTGTTCCTTCATCTGCCTTTTTATCTTGTCTATCTTTCTGTGAATGTAGTTTTTGTTCCACAAGCTGCAGGATTGTAGTTCTTCTTTCTTCTGCTGTCTGTCCTCTGGTGGATAAGCCTATCTAAGAGGCTTGCACAGGTTTCCTGCTGGGAGGGACTGGTGGTGGGTAGAGCTGAGTCTTGAAATTCTTTAAGTTGCAATAATATTATCTTTTTTATTATAAGATATAAAAGATCTTGTGAAGAATATGAGGACTTTAAGTCTGGTTTAAAATAAGGCTTGACATATATAACTTAAATCCAACAGTCTGATGAACCTATGCATTTGATTTGTGCATACCCACAAAAATATTAAACAGGTTATTAGTTAGAAAGTCATAGAAACAGAAGAAAGAGATGATGATGAGTATTAGTCTAAGTGTAAAGGGAATTAACTTAAAGTGTTAATAAACACCAATAGGAAGATGAAATAATAGTAACAAGGATTTTATTCTTTTCATTCATTTAAGTGAGTAAAATAACACACTAGGTAAGTATTTTATATAGTTTTAAGAAAATAAAGAATGCAAAAGTAATGTTAGGTTGATACTATTAACTTTTCAAGAGAAATTTTGCTTCAACATAAGACTAATTATTAGTTTATTTAGTGATCTGCCCTTATGATTTTAAGATATATATGTCTCTCCTGAAGTCAAAGCACATTGTTATGGTGAAATAGATTATTTTAAAACTAACTTCTATCCAATAGAATCTAAAGAGAGGAAGTTTACTGAGGGACTACTTAAAGTATAGATTAGGAAAGTGTCATTTGCACTTTTGTCATTAAGAATCAGAGAGATCAAACTCCCTCAGATATGCTTTGAATGATAATTAAAAGGCAGTCAGGTGCTCACTTCAACAGCAGATATCCTAAAACTGGAATGATGCAGAGAAGATTAGCATGGAACCTGCACAAGGATGATAAGCAAATTTGTGAAGTGTTCCATATTTTTGAAATCAGAAAGAAAAAAAGCAGTCAGTAAAATATTCTTGATAAGGGGAGTGAAGACAGCCAATTGCAATTTTAAAATCAAGGTTTCTCAACTTCAGAATAATTGATTTTGTGGATGTATAATTCTTCATTGTTGGGGAGAGAAGAGCTGCCCTGTGCATTTTAGGATGTTAAGCAACATCCCTGGTTTCTCCTCACTAGATGATAGTAGCACCCTTAATTGTGACAACCAAAAGTATCTCCAGGCTTTACCAAATGTCTCCTAGGACACAAAGTCTTTCTCATTTAAAAACCACAGCTTTAGGCTGACAATTTGCAGCCTTTAGGTATGGAATTTATTTAGGTAGCTCAAAATAATGACAAGGAATAACATCAGATGTAAACTCCTTGAGGGTGTAGACTATCATTTTATCATGACTTCTTAGTACGGCTCTTGTAAAAAAAGAGGCAACTAATAAAGGAGGAAAATTACAAAATCAAGCTTAAGGAGAATTGCAAAGAATTCTAATTTACATCAGTAAATATCTGGGGCATAGTTGTGAAAATGGATTAAAAGGATGCTAAACAAATGAGGAAAAAGCATTAGTTCAGGGTGAATTTTACATGTAGGAACACTTATCAGAGATTCCATGCACAATTTTAAACAGTTAAAAGTAGTTTTAATTTACTTAGTCTGTTGACTAAAACCTTGATTCATAGCTAGTACTAGCTGAAGATGACAATATGATACACCAGGAATATCTCCCTACTTAGAAAAAAAATTGCACTGTCAGATGTAACTATTTTGAAACTCTAGAGCTGCTGAAGGCTTACAACTTCCAGGGGAAAACTTGGATGGTAAGTTGTAGTTAATTTCAGTCAATTTTAGCTCTTAGTACAGTAGAAGCTACCCTTCACCTCAACCACCACCCCAAGACACGTGGCAGGCAACGCACATACAAAAATCAGGAAAGTATGACCTACTCAAAGGAAAAAGAATAATCTACAGAAACTGTCTCTGAAAGACCTAATGGCTGATATACTAGACAAATACTTTAAAACAATTATTTTAAAGATGTTCAAATAACTAAAGGAATATGTAGAGGAAGTCAAGAAAATGATGTATGAACAAAATAGAAATATCAATAAAGAGAAAATCTAAAAAGAAACCAAAAAAATGCTGAAAAGTACAATAACCAAAATGAAAAATTCACTAGAGGGATTCAAAGGCAGATTTGAGCAGACAGAAGAATCAGCAAACTTGACAATGGAAATTATCAAGGCTGAGGAACAGTAAGAAAAATGGTGAGGAAATCCAACAGAGCCTAAGGGACCTGTGGGATGCCATCACATATGCACCATGGGAGTCCCAAAAAGAGAAGAGAGGAAGACAATAAAGGATAAAGAGAATATTTGAAGAAACAATGGCTGAAAACTTCACAAATTTGATGATAGACGTGAATATAAACATCCAAGAAGCTCAATGAACTTTAAGATGAACTAAAAGACCCATGCTGAGAAACATAATAAAAATTTTAAAAGCCAAATACAAAGACAGAACCTTAAAAGCAGCAGAACAAAAATGAATCATCATACACAGGGGATATTTATTAAGAATATCAGTAGATTTCTCATCAGAAACTTTGGAGGCCAGAAGACAGTGGGTCAATATAGTCAAAGAACCAAAAGAAAAAAAACCTGTCAATCAAGAATCCTATATCCAGCAAAACTGTCCTTTAAAATTGAGAGAGAAATTAAGACATTCCCAGATAAACAAAAGCTGAAAGTTTGTGACCACTAGACTGTCCTGCAAGAAATGCTGAAGGGAATCATTCAGAGAAAAATGAAAAGACACTGGACAATGACTTGGAGCTGTATGGAGAAATAAAGGTAAATACATGGGAAATTATAGTTATCATTACTGTAACTTTTGTTAGTATATCTGAATCCTGTTTTACATAATTTAAGAGACTGATACATTTAAAAGGATTATTAGTTTATGTGATAGGGCACACAATATATAAATATGCAATTTTGTGACATCAACAACCAAAAGAGGTGGGGATGGAGCTGTAAAGAAGCAGAATTTTTGTGTTATTGAAGTTAAGCTGGTATAAATTCAACTTAGAGTGTTATAACTTCAAGATGTTAAATGAAATCTCCATGGTAACCACCAAAAAAATAGCCATAGAATATACACAAAAGGAAAGGAGAAAGAAATTTCTCCCTAACAGTAATTGCTTTAAATGTAAATGAATTAAACTCTCCAATCAAAAGAAAGAGATTAGTAGGTAGATAAAAATGCATGATCCAACTGTATGCTGTCTACAAAAGACTCACTGGCAATCCAAAGTTTTGTAGGTACCCATGGCTTACAGTGCTATCCCTTCAAGCTGTGCTCACAGGTTGTTAAAAATAATAAGTGGCAGGCTAGATTTGACCTGCAGGTTGTAGTTTGCCAACCTCCAGTCTATATGACTAAAGCATGTAAAGATGTCCCCTTTAAAGTTAAGAAGTTGCTACTGTGCCATTAAGCACCATAGCAATCCATGAGTTTCTTTGCATTTTGGAGGCAAGGTGTATTACACTGAGGTATAAATATAATATTTTTACCTTTAGCCTGAAATGCTGGTTTTGACTGGGTCCATAGAAAGAAAAAGTGGTTCAGACGACAATGGATGCAGTTCTGCCACTCACCTGACACAGAGATTTCAGTGGTTCTCATGGTGTTTCTAGCAGATTAAAAGACCATGTGAAGAATATGGCATAGTGGAGGGTCTTAGGATTTCAGAGCACAGCCTTAAATTCTTTGGCAAGTATCTGCTTTCGAAAAACTTTAACCTGGTATACATTGAATACTAACTATATGACTATGTAATCCAAAGTGCCCATCATGAACTGGATGCTCTGTAATCTACATAGACATAAAGTCAAACATTCCAAGCTGTACTTCGCCAACAAGTAGAAGTAAAAAAAAATGAGGTTGGAGCTGAACTGATTCTGTAGAAACAAATATATGCATGAATCAGTTGCTTAAATTTCTTGCCTTTCTATATCTGCTTTGCCAGCCCTTATTGAACACAACTTATGGTTTCATGGGGGCATTCTCTATGATGAGAATGAAGTGAAGACGGAATAATTCATTTGGCTTATTTTACAAATATATTTTTGTGGTATTCTGGCACCAGCTGAAAATGGTCTGTGGATACATTAGAGCCCCATTAAATTATGATCATAGTAAATAATGAAGAAGTGATATTTCACCTGTATAAAAAATCAGTTGAAGTATCTCTTTTTTCTCTTATAGTGGAAGGAGATATGATGGTCTAAATCAAGGATACATATAAATCTTAAGTCTGTGACTCATGAACTTTTAGGAAGAGATATGGAGATAAAACTCCTAGAATCATCTTATAATATGTCCCATGTGAATGCCCACCAAAAAGCTCACACTTGTTGACAAATTCTGTAGATATCCTTGAGCCCCATTTCACAGTCATTGACAGTGGGTTCATGGCACAGTAGCAGAAGGTCATGCATTGCAGTCTGGACTACATAGACCTCCTCTAGCTCTGGATCCAATCAAAATGATAGCCTTTCAGCTCAAAGGTAAAGTATTATACTTTATGTATTATACATTGCCTCCAAATGCAAAGAAATCTATTATTGTGTCTCGTAGAAACAGAGGACCTTGATGAAAAGGGTCATATTCTTAAGGATAAGTGATTTGCATGGACTAAAGTAAAAGGACTTGCTTTCACTAAGGTTGACTCAACTACTGCCATCACCGACTTCTCATTTTGCAAACAGCAGCAACCTGCCATGAATTCTCATTTTGTTAAGTTAGCTAGTTAGTTACCCAGTGGCTGGTTGATTGTAATGGAATGCTTTCTTCATGGGTGCAAGTACCTATTCCAATTTGTTCTCATTAGAAGATATTTATTCTAAATGAAGTTTGCTCCTCCTGTTTACCATACTTCTTCCAGCACCATTATCAGCAGACCTGCTAATGCTTTGTATGCCATCATCATATCCTGTACCAAATGTATTCTCCTCGCTTTACAATGAAAGATTCAAGACCTAGAGCTAATGCCCATAAATTCACTGTTCTTATGAAGACTCCATTTCCCATAAGCAGCTGGCCTTACAGAATGGTTGAGTGCTTTGTAAAAGACTCATTTACCTCACCATTTGGGGACCCTGTGAGGTTGAGATGCTGTCCTGCAGGAAAGGACATATGTTCTGAACCAGTGGTTCTGTTTCTTCTGTAGCTGTAACACAAGAGTCTGAGAATTAAAAGGTAGACTTGGGGAGAATTTCTCATATCATACCAAATAACTCACTCACAAAATGTTTGTTTTTGCTTTCTGTTCCTAAAATTCTTCGCTCTTTTGTCTTATTTTTTCACCGAGTGACATAACCCAATGGCTCTATTGAACTGGAAAATAAAACTGCTAACTTATCATTTGGGAATTTTCACACCATTGACTGAATAGGCAAAAGCAGATTTAATTTATCCTTACTATCAGGAAGACATGAGATTGTTGCTACTCAGTGGGGGCTGGAAGGACTGTGGATGGAACACAGGTCATTCTCTGGGGATACTTCCTTTTACTGCCATGTCTGGTAGTAAAAGTTGAAGACTACTACAAGAGGCTTAGATCCCTAACCAACTGAAATGTATATCAAGGATAGAGGAACCTGGAATATAAAGTAGAAAAGGGAAGTCAGATATTCAGCTAATACCTATGACAAACTGTGGAAATGACAATTGTAGTCACTTCTTATGTGTATGTGTATATATATACATACACACACACGTATGTGTATGTCTACATGCATATATAAACATGCAGATGTATGTATATATTCATGTGTGTGTACATAAGTTTATATACAACACATATGTGTATTTCATTGTTGTATATAAGGTACATATTGGGATAGTTATTAACTAGTTGATATGATTGAATCAGCATCTTGATGGGACTAGAGGAGGAATAGACATCACTTTCAAATTCTGAACATTGCCCTAATGAGAAATTGAGGTGCTCCATTTGTTGAGAGGGTGAGAGCACTTGGTTTGTATGAGCAATGTTTGCATTTTTGTTAGAAAGTCATAATTTTAAAAATTTGAAGTATGAAAAGAGGATGATTTTAATATTGTGCTAGGATGGACTGAAGTGGATATTTGTTGGCTTTTTATGGGGAGAGAGAAGTTAGTTGTCGCCTACTACAGAATCTAAAATTGCTTCCTACTCACTTTCCCAGGCCCCTGTGCAGAGATAGTGGCAAATTCCTTTGGGTTACTGATGTTAGAAGTAGTCTTCAGTTTCTAGTGGTTAAGTGACAGGAGTGTCCAGAGTTACAAAGGTGATGTCCAGGGTGTGGCATCAGCTGTACCAGTGAGACAAGCTAGACATCCAATGCTCAGTGGTGCAACTCTGTTCCCCCACTGGCTAATGGTGTGGCATGATATGCCTGGGGTTCTAGCTACCCAGCTGTCTTTGATTTGGGGGCCTAGTTCTCTAGCCTTCCATACAATTATGAGTATGTCTCAAAATTGTTTAAATAAATTATTTTTACTGCTTTAACAGGCTGGAATCAATTTTTGATAGTTCCCTTAGGACCCTGGTGAGCATACCAACTTTTTTTTTAAAGATTTTTTTTCCAAATGTTATGTCATAAAAATGAAATCACAAAAAAAATGTATTTGGGTTATTTTCAAGTTTTCTAGTATAGACTTTTATTTTCTGCTCAGCTGTACTGAGCAGTGACTGTATGCTCTCTCTCAATGTAACATTCTATTCAAGCTCCATTTTGCTTCATGGTAAAAATTCTTCAAAGATGAAGGGAGTTACATACTTCGACTTAGCTTCTCTGTGTCACAAACAAGAAACGTAAATTGTGAAGTCAAATAATTTACTTAGTATATCTGATAAAACATAAATCCACTTGAAGTAAAAGTAATTATTAAGTTATATTTGGCAATTATTGTGTCATTAATCATTTTTTCTGATTTCTGGAAGTCTTGGATTCCTCATTAAAAGGGAAATAAAAATGAGCAAGAATGAATTAATTCTACAATTTAGCAATTAAAAAACATGTATTGTTTCAGTAGGTGGTCTGAGATTAAGCAAAACAAGTTATTCATTTCTGAAATTTCCTGGCAGAGTTTTTCTTTGACTGCTGCTTAGAAATATACAGTAGTTCTTTCTGTCATCTGCTTTAATGCTCTTGTTTCAGGGTCACTTTGTTGTTTTCATTGAGACCCTAACTAGTTTGTTGTCGTTGCAGCGGAGGAAGTTGTCATAACCTATCTTTGATATTAATGACTATCAACTTTGTGAGGACCTCAAAGCTGACAGCATATCAATTTTGAGATCCAGACCATTGTCATCATTCCAGACTTAATTGCTTTGCTTCAATTATTTTTCATGAACATGTAGGACCACCACTCTCAAATTTTATGGGTTTGCACCAGTGACACAAGAACAGATTGAGCACTTTCCCTAAAGTGTCCATGATAATAACACTTGCACACTGCCCTCCATCCATCCAGACAACGGGCACTTTTTACAGGCTCTTTGGGGATTCAAGACAGAGCCCCAAAGGCAACGGCCGAGGTGAAGACATTATTGTTTCTTTCTCACAGTGAATGGTATTTTATAGGGGAGGTTCAGGAGAAAGATGAAACACACACACACACACAGTCTCTTAAAACAGCTCAACAGTGAATGTATGTTCTCTCTCTATTAATCATTTTTAACCTTACTCATTTAATAGGTTATGCCTTTTATAACAAAGCAAAATGCAAAGTTCTTTTGGCCCCATAAGAGTGTGACTCCTAAGTGAGCAGATAGTGGATATGACACCAGTGGAAATTAGTTGCTTTACTTCAACAAATAGAGTAAAGGGGAAGACATTTTACACCACCAATTTTCTTTTCAAATATTTTATTTTACCCTATTCTTTCCTGTTTTTAATCAGTTTGCAAAAATTGGTTATCATGACTACTTTAATATCTTAGGTGGGTAAGGGATTACACCATATTTTGACCAATATGTCAGAGACCAGGGCCCCAAAATAAAATGTTAGTGTCCCTGCTCAGTTCCTCATTCGTCAGCTCTGCTGTAATTGTGTATGCATGTCTTTACTGTGAAGTGAAACCTTTGAGGAATTATGATATTCTGTTCCTGAGATACATATTCAATCAAATGAAGAGTTAAAGTAAGTATTGTAAAGACAATATTTTAATAGGCCAGACTAATTTGTTATTTCTAGGTATGAGCTTACACTTTAAACACAATGGAAGGAAATCTTCATCATTCATTTAATTAGGTAGGTGAGGCTGCTGATATTGGGAATAAGCAGGCAACTACACATAACTTTCTCTGGGACATTTTTAGGTTCAATTCTGACAACAACTCTAGGAGGGAGATTTTATTAGCTCCATCAGAAAGAGACATATAAAGAGTTAAATAATTTATCAAAAATCACAGAGCTAAGAGGTGAAAGGGTCAATATGCAAACCTAGATGTAGTTGACTTTAGTTATATGCTATGTCTACTCTACCATTCTGTCTTATCATATCCTGAAAAAGTATTTTTACTCCATGCCTAAGGAACTTAATCATTGTTAAATTAAAAGAACAAAAGCACAGTTAATAGTAAACATAAAAGGTAAGATAAGAGAGGAAATTGATATGTATTAAATGGCAAGGACCTTAGGATCTGTTTTGACATATTGTTGCCTTATTTAATCTTAACAAAAATCCTGTAAGATGGATAATATTAGGATTAGAGAGTTAAAGTTACTTTCACAATATTAGATAGCTAGTAAGTAGAAGAATCATAA
The DNA here is from genome assembly GCF_937001465.1 of Orcinus orca. Taxonomy (NCBI): domain Eukaryota; kingdom Metazoa; phylum Chordata; class Mammalia; order Artiodactyla; family Delphinidae; genus Orcinus; species Orcinus orca. The sequence goes on along the minus strand of NC_064569.1, from coordinate 34,402,939 downwards.
CTAAAAGACTGAGCTCTTTCCACTAATGATACCGTTTTCATTAATTTTTTAAAAGCAATATGGAAGAAAAATTTTCCATAGGAATTGACACAGAACCAGTGTGTAGAGAACTGGAGTAATTTGCTTACAAAGGAATCTGCAAGATGTTAAGGAAAATGTAGAGATTTTAGGAAAGGACCAATACAAGCTCAGAGGATACGTGGTAGATTTTACCCATGTGTCTGAAATTGTTTTGTTCCACTGTGATAGGTGGTATAAGAGTGCTGGTGGTAAGCATTACAAGATTAAAGCAGAGAAATAAGGATACTCTAGTGAAGACTCAAAAATTGTAGTAATGACAATGACAGTGTATACTTTTTCCATTTAGTATTTAGATATATTATTGAGGACCTTTGACGTTCATATGTTATCACAATTAATGTTTATAGATATAATGGACAGAGAAAAACCTGATTTTGAATATCCAGTCTACTAAGTCACTAGCTTGGTGACTGGGGCAATAGAGCTACTGCTTTGAAGCCCACCTGAAAAACAAGGATTATAAAAATTGGTTCAAATTTTCAGAATGGTAGTTTGGTAATGTGCATTAAAATGTAAATGGCAAATATCCATTTATGCAACAGCTTCACTCTAAGAAATTTCCCTAAGAAGTTAAGCATACAAGAGCCAAAAAATGTGTATCAGTATGAAAATGTACTAACCCAAAGGACATAATCATACCATTTTTGAAAGTAATTGCCTATCCTTTAAGAAAGGGAACTGTCTGATAGAAAATACCATAATAATTTGTTCAAATTGAGGATGGGGAGGTACCAGTGAGAAAGCCATCTGTCACATATCAGGAATCAACAGTTGTGTGGGGATGAGGGATGGAGTAGCATGATGGGAAGCTGGAATCTGAACTTAGAATGGCCAAGATATTTTTAGCAACATTAATGCATAATATAAAGTGTGGATTATTTGCCGTGCTATGATGCAGTTCCCTTCATCTTCCCAAATCTTCAATGCCTCACACAAATGATTTCTGTGTGTAGGAGATTTTTGGAGGATATTCAGGAAGACTGGATTTCTGACTCTGAACAGAAGAGGACTAACATAAGCAGAGTGATGAAATGTTCATTAAATCAAATCAGTGGGAAAAGGAACTCAACCCACCAGTAATGATGAAAATAAGCATCCCCTAGGAATACACAGAAATCTCTGGAGAAGCACTGAATTTCCCATAATTTGTGGACTAGAAGTTGAATCAATTATGTCTAAATCTTAACATGAAAGTTGACACCTATTGACCTTTGAATGATACATTATGCACAAAGGTGATGATCATATATATTAAAACAGGAAAAAAATCACAAACATTTTAAGTTTCCATTTGCTAGGGGTTGGTAAAGGTATTTATATTCAATATGTTTGTTGACATATTTAACATATTTTTGAGTAAAAAAAACACTCAGCATGTTAGAATACTGCATTTATAGTCTGATTCCAAGTAAAAATAGTTCTACAAATTTATCTACATATGAATGTGTACATGAATACATGGCCAAAAGATGGTTCCTCAAAGTTTTAACAGTGTGTATTCAGGACGGAGAATATAAGATAATCAATAAAGATTATTTTAATTTACATTATTTTGCACTTTTTGAAATTTTACAAACAGTATGTATTTTATTTACAAATTCAGTATAGTCATTTTCAAAAATAAAAAGAACGGAAAGCCAAAAAAGATTTACTTCACATAGTTGGTAAGGGAATTGTATGTTAAGGGAAATACGGGACCCCAGTACCAGTGCTCAGTTCTTTATAGTTGCTCAGTAAGTGTGAATTTTCTTTGCTTTTCTCCTCTGTATGTCAGCCTCAGCTTTCCTTTCTGTAAAATGGAAGAAATCAATAGCTATACCCTGGCAAGTTATCAGAAACTTCTGGGGAAATTAAAGAGCAAACAAACTAAACCAAACATCAGCAATAACAACAGCAGCAAAAAATGTTTCCTAGGGCTATATGCCTGGAGATTCTGATTTTGATAATAATTCACATGGGGAAAATGTTGACTCTGATGATTCCTAAGATGTCATTGACCTCTAATATTCTAGAGTATATTTATTATATTGCTATCCTATTTGATATGTTCAATTATTACTTCTACCTGGTAAAGCATTATAAATTATAAGGATTCTTTGAAAACAGGTTGATATATATTAATGCCTTGGATATCCCTAATTATAGTAAATATGAACACGTATAGTATATGCTACTTAAACACTGACAGAAGAATGATTACCAATTTAAAGGAGAAAGGGACTAAGCTGAAATGCAGCTCTATTTGTAAATCTATTTTGGTAATCACATATTAAACTTTGCATAAAATATGTTTTAACTTGATAGGTGTCTCTTTAGCAGAGTTTAGTATTCTGAATTAAATATAATAAATCTTTGGAAAATAATAATGTTATAATCTGGAAAACCTGTTTTTCTTAACAGTTTTATTGAATAAATGCAAATAGAACTGCTTATCTTTATAACCTTTGAAGCTTTATCAATATTGTGTGCTCCAGTGTTAGAAGTTAGGTATGGCTACGCATGAGCACCGTAGAAACTAGAGGCAATTTTAAAGGTAATTTAGCTGCCAATAAAGCAGTTCTATAAAATATTTTAAAATTTAAACAAATAAGACTTTCATTGACTCATATTTCTCATTTTTTATTGTAGATGCTATTATCTAAACGAGTTCATATTGCTAGGAGCATAGTAGGTGTTGTATTAATGATTACTGAATTGAGCTGTGATACACTACCTGCAGTTGATACAGTTCTAGACAAAGGAGTCACATATTAAATAATCTCCAACAAGCAGGTGCCTAATGCAAAATTACAGCAAGTATTTACAAAAGGACCCAGATTCTTGACAATTTCTATGACGTAAACAAATGCTTATGTACGAAATGCCACATTTTCTAGTTTGGGCAATCAATTGCTTTAGTCCATCAGTAAAGAAATAGTCCTAGCAAGATTGTCTCTGTAGATGACTGAAAATTCTGTGTAGCAATGATTTATACATCTCACTGTTCAAATGACCCTCCTAGCCATGTTCAGATGTGGAAATGCACATCTCGAGAAGGTGTTCTCTGATTTCCCCCTATCTGGCCTGGATTAGGATTCCCCCATATAGCAAAGTTCCAAGTATTACTAGATAGTAAGGTCTCAATACATATATAAAGGAGGGAAGGAAGGAAGGAAGGAAGGAGGGAAGCGGGGAGAGGGGAACGCCCCTTATTTCTTAACTATATGCTCAGCATAAATATTAACGCTGACCTTCTGGTGTTACCTCTGTTCCTAAGAAAAGAAGGACTTATCTTAACCAGGGCTTACCATTATGTAAATAAGATTTAATGGGTTGCTGCCTAGGCTTCTCTACTTACTGCCATTATTCAAGCAGTCTGTGATTCTATTTACAGTATTTGGTCACACAGATATACGTTACAACCTATAGCCTTTCTTTAGTTCTTTATAGTCTGAGGTACATCACAGATTAGATAGACGACGGGTAGATAGATAAACAGATAAATAGATGAATATAAAATTATATACAATTGTGTAAGTGGTAAAGGGAAAAAACGAATATTTCAAATGATATTTAAAGTGTTTTAAGGGATCATAACGAAGAACAAATTTAGATTGGAGAAAAAAAGATCAGGGAAGTCTTTGCTAAGAAATCATGTTAAAATGACACATAAAGGAGTAGGGTAGAGGAAAAACATTCAGACAAGGAAACAGCGTAAGTGAAGCCTCTGATGCATGAGGTAGTGGGGTGTGATTGAGACACTGAAAAAGTTTTATATAGTTGATACGACAGTCAACACCAATTGGAGAGGTAGAAAGAGGTCAATTCATGCAGAGACTTTAAGGCATGGCAGAGGGTGTTTGTTAGATTTTACGTGAAGGTAAATGGGAAGACATTACAAAGTTTTGAGCAAGGGAATTAGTTTTAGTAGCAGAAGTTCTTAATTCTTATTAAACTTAACATCTTTTTTTTTCTTCAATTTTATATGTCTTAAGAAATCTTTATTTACCCTAAGTAACAAAGATAATATCCTATATTTTCTTCTTGAAGCTTTATGTTAATATATTTTATATCTAGGCATATAAACAATTTTCAATTAATTTTTGTATATACTGAAAGATAATGGTGGGCATTCATTGTTTTCCCATATGAATTACCAGATATTCCAGCACCATTGTGAGAAACATTCCAGCCAGAAGACATTTAGGTGAGATATAGGAACATGGATTGACCTTAAAAATTTATGACTAACTCAAACAAGAAAGAATCAAAATAATAATTTTAGATCTTAGCATATGACAGAATAAGCTCTCTGAGTAAATGTCCCGATGGGAAAAACTGCTAAATAAAATATATTTTAAAGTGTTTTACTTTAAATACATAGCTGAATTAGAATGCAAAGTAATCTTCAGAAGCCAAAAATAAAGTAAAAGTTCGGTAAGACAATTAAATACCAAAGAATGCTTTTGCCTTAAGTGTTTCAGCTGAGCTCAAGAAAACGTTAGCTTCTACAACTGATAGCTGGAAAGGAAAGAGGAGAACTGATAAGGATTAAGGCCCTTGCAGGATTAAGATTCTAACTAGGGACCTCAACATAAAACTAGGGCCTAGAAGGACAATACAGTATCAGAAGTAAACAAATTGTGCAAAAGATACACTGAGGAAAATGACATTTTTTGGCCTAAATGTTGTCAGAAGGATAATACAAAGCATCCTTGAGAATTCATAGCCAGAAGCCAACCTTCAAATGAGTTTATAACCTGAATCAATACTACCTGTATGTTCTGTGAAAGTTGAGGATTAAAATTCACTTTAAAGTTATGTTCGTTTGGTTTAAAGTCCATTTTCAGAAGCAAAGGTGAATTATATTTACAGGAGCACTGTTTCTAAAGTTTAAAAAGTTCTAAAGAAAACGAACATTTTACACTCAAAACTCACAAAACACAAGGAAATAAGTCACTGAGTTAAAGGCATTAGAACAGAGCAAAAAATATCTGACTCAAATATTAAAAATTGAAATTATGAGAGAAAGATTTACTTAATATGCTGAAAGAAATTAAAGGGAAGTATGAAAATATGAGCTCAACTTCCAGTTCTCTGTCTCTAAGTTTAACTAGCTCTTTAGCCATTCATATGTTATCTTACCATTATAGTTTTTTAAATTTCTAGAATATTCTAGTTCTTTTCCAAATTTTCTTTGTGTTTTTGTTTGAATCTTTCTATCTTGCCTTGAATAGTACCTGGCACATAGCAGACAATAAATAGTTCCCAGTACAAAGCAGACGGTCAATACAAATGTTCTTGAGTGAATGAAAAAATGCCATAAAATTTTTTGGATATGAAGAGGAGTAGGTTTAGTAAGAGAATGATGTAGGACCAGGACTGAGTTTTTAAAATAAATATGGGAAACACTAAAGGTTTAAGAAGGTTAAAGAAGCATGAGTTAGAGATTTAAAATGAAGTGAGGTCCCTGAGGAGTCAAAGGTGGTAGGACCTTGCTCATGTGGCAAAGAAATGGCCTTTGAATAGAGGAGGGAAACTCCCTTTGATTTGAAGGGGAAAAAAAAATGATCAGGTACATGTTGGTGTGTACATTTGATGTTTGTAGGTGAAAAGCAGGGAGGGGAAGGAACAAATTGCCAATCGTGTCTTAAAAATATGTAAGTTGGGCTTCCCTGGTGGCGCAGTGGTTTGGAATCCGCCTGCCAATGCAGGGGACACGGATTCGAGCCCTGGTCCGGGAAGATCCCACATGCCGCCAAGCAACTAAGCCCGTGAGCCACAACTACTGAGCCTGCGCGTCTGGAGCCTGTGCTCCGCAACGGGAGAGGCCGCAACAGTGAGAGGCCCGCGCACCGCGATGAAGAGTGGCCCCCGCTCGTCGCAACTGGAGAAAGCCCTCGCACAGAAACGAAGACCCAACACAGCAAAAATAAATAAATTTGTATTAAAAAAAAAAAGTAAGTTATATGGTGGAACTTAGATTTGATGCCTAGTTGTGGCCCTTAAGTAAATTCTGTAAACTGCTACAGGAAAAAAAAAAAAAAGCAAAAAACCCCCAAACCACAACGTTTTTTCCTAAGGAGTCTTTTCCAATGGGATAAAATAGAGAATCATTCTCTGGAGTTGAGGAAAGAATAGTTCATGTGCTAATTCATCTACCAGGCACTGAGAATTTTTTCCTTGGGGAGCTCAAATCTAATTATATTGGTGTCAACCTACAGTGGGTCTGGAATTCTTTATTTCCATGGTGGCAATGTGTCACACACAGAAGCAGCAAAAACATCCTTATAAATTGTACATCTCAAATAGCTCAGGCTCAAGAAACTTTGGATTTCTTCAATCACCACCCAACAAGAGAAAACTCATAATGAATGTCAGAAAATATTTTTCATCTTTAATGATATATTTGAATAAGTGTTGAAATTTGAAGATTTTATCATCATAATGATCTTTTCATGCTAATCATTTCAATTTTTTTAGATAGAATTTAGATTTCAGCTGGTTAAAATCCAAGTAATATTTTTGTGAGGAACTTCAAACTTAATCAGTTCTTTAAAAAATAAAAAAGGTAAATGATCCAGTTTGTAGAAAGTCCTGAATTTCTGTTAGAAAAGAAGTTACTGAAAGAAACCATTTATGGGACAGGTAGTTCCTCATGAATATGATTCCACAGCTGAGTGATTAAAAAGTGCACTCCACCTTGGAAAACAGATATGGAAGAGCCCTATGGAGAAAGGGTAGGGGGAAAGCTAGAAGAGAGATGTCTGCAAAAGCCTACCCCCAGGGAAAGAGATATTTCAAAGTACAAATTTATCCAAAAGAAATGTATAAAATTATTCTGCATTAATACAGAACTCAGCAATAATTTGAAAATCTATATGCTGGTGGGTTTGAAGGATGAGTGTGGAACAAAGCTGGATGCTCTAACATATGCACAAAATATTTAGAAATTATCACTCTGTGTAGGAAAAAAATATAAATTATTAAATCAAATTTGAGGCAGGATGCAGTAATTATAAGTTGTTCTTAGGTCCTTATATACTCTGCTATGTAAAAAACGTTCTCCCTCAACTTTTTGATAATAAACTAATTTGTGATATAGGTAAAAGAAAAACATAAAATATTTTTGTTGTAAGCATTTTTGCTCTTGTTGGGTACAAAGTACCATAGGTTCTTATGTATTTGCTCTACCTTGTCAATATAGAACTAGTGGGACTCAGGATTTCCTTGCTTCCTGATGTTTTGAGTTTTTGAGTTGCTTAATATTAATAAAAGTGCATATTCAAGCAAAGGTCAATTGTATCATGCTCATTTATTTCAGTCCATTCATAACTGATATCTGTTTTGGTTTATTTATTGTTTTGAAAAAACATAGATGTGACAGATCGAAAATACAAACAGACAATGGCCAAATCACATATCAAAATAGAACTCTGATTCTTCTAGCACCAAGAACTTCTCCTTTAAAGGTGTTAAAATTGGAGGCTTCCCTGGTGGCACAGTGGTTGAGAGTCTGCCTGCCGATGCAGGGGACACGGGTTCGTGCCCCAGTCTGGGAAGATCCCATATGCCGCAGAGCGGCTGGGCCCGTGAGCCATGGCCGCTGAGCCTGCGCGTCCGGAGCCTGTGCTCTGCAACGGGAGAGGCCACAACAGTGAGAGGCCCGCGTACCGCAAAAAAAAAAAAAAAAAAAAAAAAAAAAAAAAAAAAAATTGGGGGCTTCCCTGGTGGCGCAGTGGTTGAGAGTCCGCCTGCTGATGCAGGGGACACGGGCTCGAGCCCCGGTCTGGGAAGATCCCACATGCCGTGGAGCGGCTGGGCCCTTGAGGCATGGTCACTGAGCCTTCGCGTCCAGAGCCTGTGCTCCGCAACGGGAGAGGCCACAACAGTGAGAGGCCCACGTACCGCAAAAAAAAAAAAAAAAAAAAAAAAAGATGTTAAAATTGTTTGAATGAAATTAATGTCAATCTCTCCTACTATATTTTAAGGTTCCCAAGGGCATATTTTGCTCACCATTGTATTCTGAGAGCCTAGCCTCCACATAGTAGATGCTCAATAAATATTTGCTGACTTAAATGAAACAGTGATTCCTACACTACTACTTCGTAAAAGAAATATACCACTTAATAATATGGTCTTAGAAATGGTTAACTCAGGATGCTCCAATATTTCTGAACCACATACATTTTATGGTTAAACCCATGAGTTTAACCCCTCTCATATATTGTCCTATTGGAAATTTTCCTCACTACCTCCTCTTAATCCCCATGAGTACCTTCATCTTAGGTATTGGACAAACTCCTCATTTAAGACTGTAATAAAAATGGTACTCGCTCAGATAGCTTTGATGCCTCGAGACTGATTGGGGTCCTCTGTGGTCCCCTTACCTTATTCATACTTCTGTTTTACTGTAATTATTCATTTACATCTTCTTCCCTTCAGACTCTGAACTTCTCAAAATAAAAGCCTATATATTCTATTCATCTTTCACAAAAAGGAAGCACTACATACTTATTGTTGAATAAATTACTGACTCACGACAAGTGATTAGTTTTACTGTGTGCTAACCAGGTACCACGAGAACCTGCTTGTTTTATTTATCCTCAAAACAACCCTGTGAATTAAATAGTATTACCTGCCTTTTGTAGGTAAGGAAGATGAGTCTGAGATAAGTGAAGGGTCTTGTTGAAGTCACACTTTAAGTGAATAGCAAAGGTAGATTTTGAATTCTATGTCCTACTCCAAATTCTGAAATCTGAACTCCATGCTAAGTTACACACAGACTCTCTATTCAATTCAGTTGCTTAAAGTCCTAATCTTATCTAATTTTCTCTTTGCCATATAATATAGTTCCTGTTTATCCCTGAAATTCTCCTTTCATTGTCTGCGGACACCATGTTTAGGGAGCACACATAAATTCACCAAATGAAATATTCAATCCTATGTCATCCTCTATATTTACATTAAAAGTATTACTTAAAATATAATTATTTTAAAAGTTGCACTCTTTTTTAAAACATAAACTGTCCTTCCTTAACATTCTGATTCCTATAGAAATTTATTTACGTTTAAAATGCATATACTAAATACTGCATTTTAATCCTTTTTATATTATTCTGCATTTTGTAATTTAGAAAGTAGAAGTTGCTAGTCAGTAAATCATTCTCAGATTTATTTGCCTAAATTCTATATGATGGTTCCATGGTAAGTTAAGGCCTTAGAGGTGATTTAACACCATAACACATCAAAGCTCACTGTTGACATTAATGTGATGAAATAAAAAGCAGCAATGTCTGACCTGTTCTCAGTGTACTATTTGCAAAATGTAAAATACTCATTAAATGTAACCTAGAGTTTATAAATTGATTTATGTCAACACATGAACCCAACACTACCATTTACTGCTATGTGCTTTTTATTAAACACATCATGAGATCAAAATGGCCTTTCTTAGTAAGTGGAAATATGAAGCTGTTGCCTGTATTTAAGAAGGTAATAACAGGCATTTTGCATTTATTTTGTAAGCACAGTACATCAGCTAGAGCTCAACTAGTATCTCCTACTAAAAATAAACATCAATATGAAAGGGGAAGAGGCAAGGAAAAAACAACAGTGCTTTCTTCTTATAGAAAATTACATTTCTTGCACTCCCTTGTCCTAAGTAAAATGAGAATCATGTAGATTTTGTATTCTTCCCTTTATATATTGGAACTTTTAAGTACATTTTAACTCTTTCTCCCAATTACTTTCTTAGCATAGTGGAATTTATTTATATATATTTTTTCATTTATGTAGTTTTAAGCATATGGTAAGGGTTATAAAGAAATAGTTTATACAATCCTCAAAGAAAAATAGACTGAAAGTAAACTAGAAATGTATTCACTAGCCAAATATGTGAATGCCAGACAAAAGCACCTTGGTGATACTTTCCCTTTTTTCTTTTTTCTATTCTTCACTTTTTTTCCCATGATTAGAACTAAAGTCAAAGACCAAGTATCTGCATATATGCAATATATAGCATTTGGCACACACTGTATGCTGTCCAGAAGTGAAGAATAATGAGATGTTTTGTTTTCTGCTTACTAAGCCCTTAAGTAAACTACCATAATAATGACTTGGCCACTGTGCCCAATGTCCATGTTTTAACATTTTCATTGTTGAGAGGAATGAAATAGAAAACCACTGGAGGACAGAGTAATGCAAGGAAGATGTTGTAAAAAAAAACTTTTGAGTCCATGATCCCATTTGGTAACAGATAACTCAAGACAATAGAAGGTTTTTCTTGACCTAAACAGTGTTTTGTGATTTTAAAACAGAAATTTTCACATCCTTAATTTCATTGAATCTAAGAAGACACATCCTAATTTCAGAGTTGTTAAAGTGTGAAAAAATGTTTTAGAAACAATGAAATATGGTAAATATCTGGATTTCTGGCTTCTTTCAGAAAATTGAAATATTTGACACTCTAGGGCTGTGAACCCAGGTGGCAACAATAGCTCTGTCAAGTAGTGGCTGTTCCATCTGGTCTCCCTTCCTTTTCTTTGTTTTGTTTTGTTTTGTTGCGGTATGTGGGCCTCTCACTGTTGGGGCCTCTCCCGTTGCAGAGCACAGGCTCCGGACGCGCAGGCTCAGCGGCCATGGCTCACAGGCCCAGCCGCTCCGTGGCATGTGGGATCTCCCCAGACCGGGGCATGAACCCGCGTCCCCTGCATCGACAGGCAGACGTTCAACCACTGCGCCACCTGGGAAGCCCTCCCTTTTCTTGATTCCTCCCTCTCTCTCATTTTCTTCCTTATTTTGTCATTAATTTCACACATATTCAGTTAATGTCTACCAAGAGCAGGACATAATCCTAGGCTTTGGGGAGACATTGGTTAACGAAACAGGCAACATTCTTGCTTTCAAAGAGCTTACCTCTCAGCTAGGAAAGATAGACTGTAAATGAGTAAATCAGTATGCTAATTTCGAAAGTAGAAAGTGCTATGAAGAAAATAAAACCAGAGCATGGAATAAAAAGTTATTGAGGAGGTGTGTATATTATTTTTGATGATGTGATGAGATAAGACCTCCTTGAAGAGGAGACTTCTGACCTAAGCATTTGGTAATGGGAAGGAACCAGTTTTGTAGAGATCTTCTCCTACCTTTCTGGCGCATCTTTTTTTGTGTGTTTATTATTGTTTCCTTTGGAAGCCCCTTTCTTTGCACTGACTTCTTAATATCCCCAAGCTTTTCCCTTGATCCTCTTCTCATTTTCACTGTTTTTTGATGATTTTATCAAATATTTAACCATGACTTAAACTTCGAGGATTTTGGTATTTTTATCTTAAATCTAATCCTCTATCCTGAGCTCTAGAACCATTTTTATAACTGCGGAGAAACGGCCATTCTGCCTGGAAAGTTGACAAGCACCACGCACTCCGAGAAGGCTCAGATTGACTTAATTACTTGTCTAATCCTTATTAAGTTTCTCCTTCTTCTGAATTATAGTAATGATTATATTGTGTGCACTATATTATTTTAATGAACACTTTTACTGTTCTTACTATGTAGCTGAAAGTATTCCAAATGCTTTGCAAATACTGTATGAGATTATATATTCATTGAAACAAGGGACTGTGTTTTTTTCATTACTTTATTTCCTGCTCTTTGCATAAAAAGGACAATTCAATAAAAGCTTGGTGAGGCAAAAAAAAAAATAATAAATCAGTAAATGAATAAATGAATACAATGAATGCAATTATAGAGATTTAGCTGTTATTGAGAGGATTGAAAAAGATTGCTTATCAGACACAAGTTACATGATTGCCAGGCAGCAGAGGGTCGTGGTGTTTGTGCTCTGAATTTGTAGAAGTTCCAATTTACATAGTTATTGCTGTTCTCTATGTATGCATATAAAGAAAACCAATGAGTGTAGCATTGATTTAAAGTCAGATTTTGTGGAGTGCACATGGTGAAAAGATAACAGCACATGGGAATAGCAGGAACTGGAGAAACTGGAGGTCAGATCATTCCTGGGTTCAAGATGAGTTGAAAGGAAGCATCAAGATGACTGATAAGGAGAAATAGAGAAATAAAGAGAATTAAAAGAAATAAAAGCTATGAGCTCAGAATAGGATAAGGAGATAAATGTGAAATGTGTATAACACTTATACACATATACATTCTTTTTTTTAATTGAAAACTTAAAAAAAAATTCTGATACTATTTTTTATTGAAGTATAGTTAACTTATAATGTTTCAAGTGCACAGCAAAGTGCTTCAGTTATATATACATATTCTTTTTCAGATTCTTTTCCATTATAGGTTATTATAAGATATTGAATATAGTTCCCTGTGCTATACAGTACATCCTTGTTGTTTACCTATTTTATAAATAGTAGTGTGTATATGTTAATTCCAAACTCCTAATTTATCCCCCCCACACCCATCCCCCTTGGTAATCATAAGTTTATTTTCTATGTCTGTGATTCTATTTCTGTTTTGTAAATAAGTTCATTTATATCATGTTTTTTAGATTCCACATATAAGTGATATCATGTGATATTTGTCTTTCTCTGTCTGATTTACTTCACTTAATATGATAATCCCTAGGTCCATCCATATTGCTGCAAATGGCATTACTTCATTTTTTTATATGGCTGAGTAATATTCCATTGTGTATATATATATCACATCTTCTTTTTTTTTTTTTTTTTTTTTGCAGTACGCGGGGCTCTCACTGTTGTGGCCTCTCCCGTTGCGGAGCACAGGCTCCGGACGCACAGGCCCAGCGGCCATGGCTCATGGGCCTAGCCGCTCCGCGGCATGTGGAATCCTCCCGGACCGGGGCACGAACCCGTGTCCCCTTCAACGGCAGGCGGACTCTCAACCACTGCGCCACCAGGGAAGCCCTATCACATCTTCTTTATTCATCTTTTGATGGACATTTAGGTTGCTTCCAACATACATACATTCCTAATCATGTAGTAGTTCTCTGGAATAGCACTATCCATAAAAAATATAGTGTGAGTTACATATTTAATTTTAAATTTTCTATTAGTTATACTAAAAAAAGTAAGAAGAAACAGGTGAAATTTGATAATATACTTTATTTAACCCAATATATTAAAATATTATTATTTCAATATATAATCAACATATAACAATACATATAATATGTAACAATAATGAGGCATTTTATATTCATTTTTCATACTAAGTCTTTGCTATCAGGACTGTATTTTACACTTTGCAATCCTCGATTAGAGCCAGCCACATTTCTAAGCTCAGTAGCCATATGTGATTAGTGGCTATCACATTGGACAGAGGAGATCTCCATCTAAGGAGGTCAGGGAATGGTGAAGTTAGGGTATTGCCTACAAGGTTGCTAAAATCTCCTTGGATCTTGATGTAACACAAATATCACACAAGAAGACTATGAAAGATTTTGACCTGAAGGAAGGGAGGAGATTAAAACAATCAGGTATGTCTCCTGGTCTTTTAGAGCGTTATTGAAAAAGGATGTTGCTTCTATTTATATAATTTGTCTTCAAGATATTTATATCAGTAGAAGAGTATAAGTACATATAGGGATTTTTTTTTTTACAGGTTTTTCAAGGTATTTTTTTGGGAACTAAATATTACAAATGTCATTTTGTCTTGTTCTAACCATCTCAAGATTATAAATTTACCTTTTGCTATAAGGAAAACATTGTAGAAAAACTTCTGCTGTTAATTTTAAAAAATGGTCTCTAAGCATTTCCACATATCTGAAGGGTTGTGCCCCTGCTGTCAACACAAAAGCCTCATAGAAAGGTGTGACTGTGAGAACACATCTGTCTAGTGAATAAGACACTCAAACAGCTTCATCTTCTGTACCTGTCTACTACCATCAATCAATGTGATGCCATTTTTCAGGAGAAAAATAAATGTTATATGGCCAAGTGTATTTAAAATTGGTTTTTGGTATATGGCTACATCCACTTATTATCTTCCAGAATAAAAGCAATAACCTAAGCTCCTTCAGTACAGAATTTCAAATGACTCTGGAAGATGAAAATGAGTTCTGCTTCCTCAAAACTACAGTTACGATGCTGTAATTTTAAAATGTCTTGGTCATGCTGCCAACTGCAGGTCATCTCCAAAAAAAGGGTATTTGTTTGGATGTCACATATGAGGGTTTTCATGTCCTTGTTGTTTATCATTGTATCTCTGATGCCAATAATCAGTTCTAGGCCCTGTGATCATAAAGGGAACTAAAACTTTCTAAAAACACTTTTTAGATGACAGCGTCCATAAATTAACCCTATTCAAGAAAGTGTGCTGATTCCAAAAACAAAGACAGGTCTACTAAAATTCTACCGTCTTTTTCTCTTCAATATCTGATCATTGCTGAACCACTTCATTGTCTACTGACGTCAAAAAATAAAGACAAAGCAAAAGCAAAACAAAAACAATAAACATTAAGAGAGATTTGGGAGACGTTAAGCAGGTACTAGCTTCTGGTTCTGTGCTAGACATTATAATAAATACTAACTATTATTTGTTACCCCTGGTATCTTGCCTTATGGTGTTGCATCTGTGTTTAACCAGAGAATGCCAGATGGCAATGAGAAACCGATTGCTCACTATGCAAGAACAATGATGTACATTACACATACACTAACAAAGCTCCAGCGATTATCAAGGGAGCCCAAAATTCCCACAACCACTTTTGTCAACCTTTAACAATTAATGGAGTACAGATGCCTTTGAATATTCTTTGGCGATTCCTCTCTAAGGAAATCATACACCTTTAATTATGTAAACAGAAATGCCACTTGAATTTTTCTTGCCACCTACCTCCAAGCTTTGAAGAGCATAATTTCTAAAGCTCCTTCTCTGGTCACCAGCTATTGCTTTCCAACTATGTTGTCTTTCTCCCATAGAGTGGTAGAAGATAGTCCTTTCATACTACTTCATGACTATGAAATGTGAGTAGAATAACTACCCAAGGAATTCATGCATGCTATAATTTTTCACTGATTTTCCCACTCATAACTGAATCTGTTTTTTGGAAAGTCTTTTTTCTGTGGTTCTAAGAGGTGATTTTTATGTTAGCTTGGATATATTCAAACAACATATTTAGAAACTCTTTGCATTAAAAAATTGATTTAGAATTAGGTCTGGTGACGTACAATAGATTAAGATATTTAAAAGTAATCTAAATGTTTGTAGTATATGGCACATGATGACCCAATAAAAACATATTGGTCAACGACTTGGGCTTTCCCTAAATCGTTCCAAAGAAAAAACATTTATTATTTTTATAGATAACTTTTTCTATCATCCATTGTAAACCTGACACCACCAACAACAGGTTCCTGACAATTATTTACGGCACTTGAATTATCAAACAACCTTATGTTGTGCAATAGCCTTTCACATACTTAAATTGAGTTTAAATAATTTTTCAAAGATTTCTGGTCATGGTAGTACTATGAATTTAGGTTTTAAAATCTCTCCATCCAAACCCAAACATATAGCAATGATAAATAAATTACTAGAACTAAAATGAAAAGAGATACAGGTGTATCTTTAAGTTAATATCTCTTTGAACCAGAAACAGAACAAACACAAGCTGCATGGAGGATGAAGCCATGGGCTTGCTGGACCCTAGGTCTAAAAGAGCCTGGGAGGTGGATTCCTACAGGGTAACAAGGACAAAAAGCACCATATACAGGTTGGGGAACTGGATCCAAGTTCATGACAGGAAACCTGGGACTGCTGTAGGACTTTGCTACCCTTGACAAGAGATCAGAGAATGCTGCGACTGTTGCCTGGGGCCGTGGCTTCTGAAAGCTTCTGGAGAAAGAAGCAGCATCTAAGCAAGCAGCACCTGGGCCAAACCACCTGCTGATTCAGTGACTAAATCTGCAACTTCTCCAATGAAACCATGGGACAGAGGCCACCAGTAGGCATAAAAGGGGATGGGGAGGAATGGAATGGGAAGTAGTTTCCACCAATTATGAGCCCAAAAGTGAACTTTCCAATCACATACAGAAAATGTAACATTAAGGAAGAGGAGGAACAAAATCGATAAAAAGGAGTCGTATTCACTTTTGACAAAAATGAAAGTAATATAGAATTTTAAAATGGCTTAAACGTATGTTAATCATCAAACAGGTAAAGAAAGGAAAATAACCATAAAAATGAATTATAAAATACTGGTAGATAGCTATAAATTAAGGTAAAAAGTAACAAGTTAGAAATCCTTGTAATAAAAAAGATAGCTTTTGGATTGAAGAGCTCAATAGATAGGAATTTTAAACTGGACCTACTCACTGAAAAAATATGATAGTACTTAAAATTCAGCCAAAATGAAGCACAGGGAGATAACAAGAAAAACAAGGAAACTGGAGAAATGATGGTTAGATGGAAAGGCTCCAGTATAGTTCTAATAAAAGTCCCAGAAGTAGAAAATAATGGAAAGTGTGAAGAAACTGTCAAAATGATAATGGCTGAAGATTTCCAGAACTGGAAGAAAAATAAATTCTCAGGCAGAAATAATACATAAAGAGAAGGGTAGAATGAATAAAATCTAAACAAAGACACATCCAAATGAAATTTCAGAACATCAGGCATCAAGAGACCATCTTCAAAGCTATGAGAGAGAAAAGGCAGGTGCCCTATAAAAGATCAACAACTAGACTGACAGCAGATTTCTCATCAGCCAAAATATACTTCAAAAGTACTTTGACATCAAGTTTTGTTTATTTTTTATTATTAGTGACTTCATTTTTTTACAACAGTTTAGGTTTCCAACAAAATTGAGAAGGAAGTACAAAGATTCCCCTGCCCACACACATACATAGTCTCCACCATTATTGACATCATTCACCAGAAAGGTACATTTTTTACCAAGGATGAACGTACAGTGACACATTATAATCACCCAATGCCCATAGTTTATCTTAGGGTTTGCTCTTGTTGGCTTCTTTTACTTAGTAGAATTCATTTAAGGTTCTTCCATATCTTTTCATGGCCTGACAGTTCATTTCTTTATAGCTCTGAATAATATTTCATTGTCTGGATGTACCACCGTTTATTCATCCATTCACCTGCTGAAGGACATTTTGGCTGTTTCCAAGTTTTGGTAATTATGAATGAAACTGCTATAAACATCCAGGTGCAGGTTTTTGTGTGCACATAAGTTTTTAATTCCTTTGGGCAAATATCAAGGAACATGATCGCTGGATCGTATGGGAAGAGTATATTTAATTTTGTAAGAAACTTTCACGATCTTTCAAAGTTGGCTGTACCATTTTGCATTCCCATTAATGTATGAGAGTTTCTGTTGCTCCACATTCCCACCAGCTTTTGGTATTGTCAATGTTTGGGATTTAGTTTATTCTAATAGGTGCACAGGGGTATCTCATTGTTTTGATTTGCATTTCCTTGATTACATACGATGTGGAGCATCTTTTCATATACTTATTTGTCAGCTGTGTGTATTCTTTGGTGAGCCGTTTGTTAAGGTCTTTGGCCATTTATTAAATTGAGTTTTTTGATTTCTTACTGAGTTTTAAGAGTTCTTTGTATATTTTGGATAACAATATTTTATCAGATGTCTTTTGCCAACATTTTCTCCCAGCCTGTGGCTTGTCTGTTCATTCTGCTAACATTGTCTTTCACAGGAGGTGAGGAAGCATGTTATAGTGCTAGGATTAGGTATCAGTGTTTTAGTGAGCCTATGCTCCCGGGATGTAAACTTCACAGGTGTTTCTTAGTTTTTTTCTTTCTCCCTCTAGGTGGGACAGGATGGCTGGAGTGGGCTGGAGTAGGGTCTTTCCCCTCCCCAAGTCACGTAGGCTCTGGTAATACTCCAGCAGGTTAGGTTCTAGTTAACTAGTTTCCCCTGAGAGCAGGCTTTGTTAAGAACAACAGAATGCTTTGGCATGTTTCAAAATGGTTCCTTTTCCCCTCACCTTCCAGAGTGGGAGGCGATTTTTCTCTGATATTTACTGTGGGAATCAGGTCGAGCATCTGGAAGTAAATTTCACAATTTTGTGGCAGTCTCTTTATGACTGGGTACCCCAGCAATTTTTAACTCTCAGACTTGTCCACACTGAGCTTCCAGCAGTTCATCAGTGACAGTTCGGGTTTTCCTACCCCAGAAGGTTTTTGCTCCCAAGTCTCTGCTCTGGTATGCCATGACTCTGTGCTCCCTTCTGACTCTCCAATATTGGGAGCAGTGTTTTGCCTTGTGTCCTCCCTTGACTTATGGATCCAAGAAGAATTTATTTTCCAGTCTGTTCAGATTTTACGTGTTAGGACAGAGTGGCCATTTCCAAGCTCCTTATAAGTGGACTGGAAACCAAAAGTCTGAAGTCAAGTTTTTGTCCCAAGAGGACTGGGCAAAAGTAGCGGCATCTTGGTGCAAAATCAAATAAGCCAGGCACAAAGGGTGGCAGTTGAAAGGAGGGAAGGTTTGAGGTGGTCAGTGATTCTGGAATCATTTCTGAACTGAAGGGCAGGTAGTTAAGGCAGATTTAATTCAGTTCCTGCTGCTATGAATATTGGTGTTCCATAAGTGACTCCAGGCAAATTCCAGAAGTTCACTTCCAGAGCAGCATTTCCCCAGCCTATCCCACGGAACATGATGAATGAATAAAAATCTCTGTTAAATGAACAGAAAGGTTCCACTGTCAGATATGATTAGAAACTGCTGGGTGAAACAAAATTAGGTTTCTTCACAAAAGAATTTACCAGAAACTTTGTTATATCAATATGCCCTGTGAATCTGTAAAACGGGTGTTTAGAATGCAGGGTGCTTAGATTTTCAAACTTCTTTGAATTTAGATTGCTATTTCCTTAGAAGAGCTAATGAGATAATCCGCCACACATGCTTTGGAAGAAAAGCTTCTTTAGATTTATCTAGTCTTAACATTTTCACGGTATTGTCTGACAAGTCTCTGGAGACACAAAGTAAAGTAAGCAAAAAAGCATTCTCCAGTCACTATAAAACTCACCACAAAATGCCCACCCCTGATGATTAAAGACCATGTCAGTTAAGGTGGAGTCTTACATATGCCAGATTGCCCTGTGGTTCAATCATACTTTTGTCCATTTTGCCTTCCGGTCTTCTCTGTTTTCGCTGATTCAGGGTGGAGTAGTTTTTGCAGCTACAAAGGTCACTTGTTAAAGGCCTGGTCCTTTTTTACCTGTTTTATTGCTTCAGGAACCTGCCAAGAGTGTGACTTAAAGCAATCCCAGAATCATGTGTTAAGCTACACACAACTGGTTTGTTTAATAATACTTTGTACCACTACTGCACAGAGTCCACAAATAACAGAGAATTCATCTGGTCTTCTTGTTCGGGGCCTAAGAGGTGCTTCCCTTGAATAAAGAGCTAAGTGCCTCATGGAAATGAACAAAATTTTGATTTGTTATCATCTTAATGACAAATGGTATTTTATGCAATGGCAACACGTTTGATCACCAGTGAAAAATATGCTCGGTTAGGGTAGCATTCTATTAGATGGACCACGCCTATGATCTACCCATTCTGGCCTCTAGAATAACAACTGCGAAAGTCAGGTGGATAAACCAGTCTAAACATCCTCATATTATTAAAACCACAATAAAGAGTAAAAACTAAGTCCACCTTTCCATGTAAATAACAGTGATAGCACCTAGCACTTATATAGTGCTCACCATGGCCTAGATGTCTCAGCACTTTGACACCTGAACACATTTAATCTCTCTAAAAACTCCATGAGACAGAGAAGGTGACCTTAATATCTGGAAACACAACAGACATTATAAATGACTTACAGATATCACATTAGAGCATATGATATGTTTTATGTGCTGTGCAAAGTTGTGATGAATGTGGTACATTAATTCATTTCCATCAGTACTTGCTCATGCATCTGTGATGTGTTGCCTCAAACGATCTCTGCTTTTTCACTGAATAAACCTGTAAAGTAAATCAGAGGGGTTCAAAATATATTTAAAAAATAATAACATAATAACATCTATGCTGCTGGATCTTATAGCTGCTGTGTACTATTATCTCCATTTTAAAGATGAGAAGGCTCAGAGAAGTTAAGCCATTTGCCCAAGGTCACAGAGCTAGAAGTGGTGGAGAAATAATTTAAATCAAGGCCATCTGACTTGAGAGTCCATGCCCTTATTGGGACCATAAATAAATAAAACAACCTATAAATAGTATATAGTAGGGTTTGGAAATGAATTTGTGTTCTCTATGCTGGCCCAGTGCAAATTTCTTGTATTTTATTTTCCAAATTATTTATTTATTTGTGTCCCATTCTGTTCTATAGCAAGGAAGTCGTTTCTCTATATCAAGGCTTTTATTTCTTACAATTGTAAAATATTCTCAGACTTTCTCAGTTGCAGTCCTAAGGATGTTTGTAGCTCAAAATGACCACCACAAATTACTCATGAGTGAGAGTACTGGCCTCTCCTGCTACTTTGCAAACTGCTACAGTAGTATTCATTTTGTATGGAAAGAATAACTTCCAACGGGGGGGTGTCCACGTTTAGCAAGAACTGAGTCTGTGTGGGTTTAATTATATTTTCTGTTAGACTCAATTAAATGGCCACCAAGTTTCTGATATCTTAGGTATTAGGTTGACTATTAATTTCATGACTGCTGCCATGAAGGTCGGTCTCCATGTCATTATATTCATGGTTATATACATATACATCTATGGAAAGAATTGCCAACAGAACAATTTTCTGGTTTCCTTTCATATGTTAACATGACTTCCCAACTCCATTTTTTTTTCCTAAAGTGGTAAATCCCTGAATGATCTCCCTCTTAAGAATGATGCCTCAGACCAAAAATGAATGTTAATGGCTCATAGCCTTCAGGGTGAAAAGTCAATTTATTAGGAATCTGCTGTTTAATATAGGATTTGTTATAGGTCCATGTACAATCAGGTGATTATTACAACCAGCCATTAAATTATTAATGGTGGACAGTTTCCACAGAAAGTGTCATAAAGTATGTAAAGTCAAAAGGGAATATGAACTGATACAAGGGATGAAGGAAGGAAGGAGAGAAGGAAGGGAGGGAGAAAGGAAGGGGAATGAAGAGAGAAAGATTGAGGATTTAGAGAGGAATTGATGAGTGTCCATCTATGAACTGGGAGTTGGGAGGACAAAGGGAGTATCTGGCCATAATAGGGCACATATAGTTAGAAAAGCAGAAATTAGGGGTATTGTTCTGAATCCATCTACATTTTTTATTGGTTTATGAAATTCAATATCTGTGTCCAGAGAAAATTTACTACTTTGAATAAGACAGAATGATGGGGCTGGATCGTCTCTGACAGTGACTTGACAGACACACTCCTAATTATCAGGAATGAGTTTTCTGGAACAGAAGGCAAGGGAATGGGTGTCCTCCAAGGAAGGTTACTATTCATGCTCAGATAACCTGTTCCAATAGCCTATTCTTGGATAACAAAGAATCATCTTTTTTTTTTTTTTTTTTTTGCGGTACACGGGCCTCTCACTGCTGTGGCCTCTCCCGCTGCGGAGCACAGGCTTCGGACGCGCAAGCTCAGCGGCCATGGCTCACGGGCCCAGCCGCTCCACGGCATGTGGGATCTTCCCGGTCCGGGGCACGAACCCGTGTCCCCTGCATCGGCAGGCGGACTCTCAACCACTGCGCCATCAGGGAAGCCCAACAAAGAATCTTAATAGAATTGAACCTATAATATTTAATGCTCTTTTAACTCACATATTTGAAACTTTTGAGTTTAGTGGCTGAAAATTTGGAAGCTAATACATTTCTCTATATCTAGAGGAAATAAATTCTATTAGAGGATAGCCACACAAAGCTATGTCATGTGTTTCTGAATTTAAAAGCCCTGAGTCTAAGGAATCGGTCAAATGTCTAAAAAAATCGTACATGGAAAGTTTTACTCTGCGGCTTGAAAATAATGAACTATATCTCAGCTATTAAAGTAGCAACTTAAACTCATTTGCTTTTTTTCATTAAGGTGAAAGACTCATAAGAAAAGATCCTATGGAAAAGCAGAAGAATGGAATATTAGAATGGCAAGCAGCAGTATAATATTTTAAGAAACGAGCATATTGCCTCTCAGCATTTGTTGTGCTATAACGATGTGGCTAATTCGAAGATGGAAAATAATTTAAACCAGAAATCATAGCAGTAGTATAGTAACTGCTTCTCTGGTTTTTCCATTGTTATTGTTGTTGCTTTTAATTTGCTTCTGTGCCCCTACGCTCTATGATGTTACATATAACTTGTAATTTTTGATGTATAGGCATTTAGAATTGGACTTTGACTTATTTGATCAGACAGTATATATATATACATATAGCTGATTCACCTTGTTGTATACAATGTACACAACATTGTAAAGCATTTATACTCCAATAAAAATGTTAAAAAAAAAGGAAAATAGAAGACAATACATAAAAGGAAAAACTAAAAAAAAAAAACTACTTGAGAGGATATTTTTCTCTTAGCTTGTGTGAAATAATTAGGTTTTACTTGTGTGATGTTATAGAACTCATTTAAGATCTTCCTACTGACTGACTTGCTTTCTTTGGTTTATTCAGAAAATCAGAACAGAGCACTAACTGACACTTCAAAATCCTTAGCTTGACACTGATGATACCCAATCAACATTAGGTCATCTGTACTTTCTGAAAACACTATAGATACTACACCAGTAAAAAAAAAAATTTCTTTGATTCTCCCAAACTCTGAATCCCACTAAAGGTAATGGTTTGTGGTAAACTGTCCTCACTCTTTTCCCTAATCCTATGACAAATGGGACATAGTACATTAAGAGATACAAAACTGTTACTGTGCACTCTTTGCCATATCATAGTTTCCATTTTAGGAATGGAGATCACGAAGATGTGTCTGCTTTATTCACGCTGTGGCTTGACTAGCACCATGTGCTTGAGATTCTTAATACATGCTACTTGATGACTGATTTATACACTCCGTTTACAAGGTGTTAATGTAAAAAATGGCCAAATTCAATCTCATGTCTCCAAATTAAAATAGTTTTTACATTTTTCCAGTAATATCTTTTATAAACAACACTAAATATTACTTCAAATTCGTCAACAGCTCTTTATGATTAGTTGAAATTCTACGGCAACAGAATGTACATGAAGTGTACAAATAAATACATTCTCTACTAGACAAACAATACACAGATGGCTTTAAGTTTTTACTGTGGATTTATGGCCTGTGTATTTTGTAGTATTATTTGTTGCAACTAGTCTGGAGAGTTATTCTGAGATATTGAATATGGAAAATAAAATTTAACAGAACTTCAGAAAGTAAAAGGATAAGTAGAAACACTATGTTTCATCAATGCAGCAAAACTGTTACTTTTTTCTAACACATATGTCCAGTGTTCATTGCATGCACTAGAAATTAACATATTTTAGGGTAACAAAAAATGGAGAAGCTCCATTACAAGCATTTACTATATTAACAATTATTTGAGAGTGAACCTTTTATAAGACAAATTCAAGTGATTTTCCAGGGTTGGAAACATGGGAGACTGAAAATAATGTGAGCTTTTGAACCTATCACACTTATAAACCTGTCTCTATCGCTGTGATTCAGATTTGTCATCTGTAAAATGGAGGAAATATCACCTACCTCAAAGGCTTAAAAGATAGTGAAATTATTATTATTATAGTGAGATAAATTATTACACATGGATAGTGAGATTTCAATAGATTACATGAGATATCCATAGGTCCTCAGTAATGATAGTTCTTATTATCACTTTTATTATGTCAGTTTTCCTCCTTCTAGGTGTGTGAACCAGCAAGACAAAGGCATGGGAAACAAAAAATGTAAGAAGTTAAATGCCAGGGTAAGAAATTTGGAATTTTATTCAATAGTCAATAAAAGACCATTAAAGATGTTTCAAGAAGAAAAATTAACCTTATTTGGACTCTGCTTTACAATAGTAGTATTCAGATTTTAGGGTGCATAAGAACCCTGGGGGTGATTGTTAAAAATGCAGATTTGAGGACTTCACCCTGAGAAGTTATGACACATTAGGTCTGATATGGGATCCAGCCGATTCTGTTACAGAAAGTCCTGGAGTCACGTTTCATGAAAAATGCCATTTTAAAGAAATTAACCCAAATGCAATATGACGGGTGTCTTGGAAGGGGAGAAACTGGACACAGAGAGGTCACTTAGATGCTTACTACTCAAAGTGGGGTTGGCCAGCTCACAGCACTGAGAAGACCCTGATACTCAGTGGAAATGGGGAACCTTGGGCCAGATGCAAAACCAATGAATCGGAATTAACATTTTTTTTTTTTTTTTTTTTTTTGCGGTACACGGGCCTCTCACTGTTGTGGCCTCTCCCGTTGCAGAGCACAGGCTCCGGACGCGCAGGCTCAGTGGCCATGGCTCACGGGCCCAGCCGCTCCACGGCATGTGGGATCCTCCCCGACCGGGGCACGAACCCGCGTCCCCTGCATCGGCAGGTGGACTCTCAACCACTGCGCCACCAGGGAAGCCCCAGAATTCACATTTTTAAAGCTTTATTGAGGTATAACTGACAAAGAAAAATTCTATATATTTAAAATGTACCTACAACATAATGTTTTGAGATATATATATATATATCTATATATTATTATATATGGTGAGTCACCACAATCTAGCTAGTTACATCCATCACCTCACATAGTTACCATTTTCTTTTCTCCTTTTCCTTCTTCTCCTCTGTCTTTTTTTGTTGTTGTTGTGAAAACTCTTTATATCTATCCTGTTAGCAAATTTCAAGAATACAATACAGTATTGTTTAGTTACATTGCACGTTAATAAGATTCATGGGTAATTCATCTACATATTAAAATATGAGGGGCTTCCCTGGTGGCGCAGTGGTTGAGAGTCCGCCTGCCGATGCAGGGGACGCGGGTTCATGCCCTGGTCCAGGAGGATCCCACATGCCGTGGAGCGGCTGGGCCCGTGAGCTATGGCCGCTGAGCCTGCGCGTCCAGAGCCTGTGCTCTGCAAGGGGAGAGGCCACAACAGTGAGAGGCCCACGTACCGAAAAAAAAAAAAAAATTAAAAGATGAGATGACTGGCCTATAATGCTGACAGTACAGATGGAGGCCCATCAAAGCCTGAAATTTGGCAGTGACAGACGGAGAAGAAATGAAGCATTAAATAAGAGGGGACGAACTAGTTAACCTTATAAATTGTAGACCTAAAAATTCAGGCCAGAGGGGCCCTCCGTCTCCATAACTCTGGTGGGTCAGGCTCTGTTCCTAGTAGAGAACTCACTGGATTTGTAAGAAGGAATAAATGCTCACCTTGGACCGCCCACTGCTGCTCCTGCCCACAGCAGACGTGGAGATGGGTTCTCTCTTTCTCAGCCTTAAGAACAAATTTTGGAACAGCTGCAAAGCCGGCTGAGACATTTTCAAATAACCATCTGGCCTCACTTCCCATCCTGGTGTGGCATAAACATGGAGATGACAGAAGAGGGGTGATTATCAGATTCAATTTGGGAATGCAGGACTGGATATCGGAGGGTAAATGAGAATTTAGTAGAATGCAGGGATGAGATGTTGGACCCTTTAAAAAAATGCCTTCTCAACACAATCGCTTCACAGAAGGTGACAAAGGTATTCACATCTCTTCCTTTGACCCTTGAGCGATTCTCATTTTCCTAATTGAAGAAAGTTGCCTAAGTGCTGGAGGTGCCAGGATGTTGTTTCTATGATGATGAAATAGATTACTGCCCACTGAGTTGAGCCCAGAAGTTTGTAGCTGCACAGCTCTCCTAATGTGACAGAGGGAAAAGCACATTGTAATTTTGATGCACAGTCATTTCATGAACATAGCATTAGTGCAGAGCTTCAGGGATGCCTGTATAAGCCAGAGAGTGAGGCTGAATTAAGTATGGAGTGATTCTTGAGCTAGCAGAGGTGTTCTATTAGCTGAACGGCAGAGCATGCAATTTAGAAGCTGTAGGCTCTGAGTTTTCTCTCAGCAACACTGTCTAAACATAATTAATCAGTTGCTTCTCACAGTAAGTGACACTAATTACTTGCACTCTAATTGCTATGTACAGAGTAATGTTACCCCGTTCTAAGTGCTCTGTAGAGTAGCGAATGAGATCTTTAATACATTATCATGGATTTCATGTAATTACAATTCTTTCTAATGGAGCAAAAGGAAAATATTGTAGGCTACTTCATCAGGAATCAATAAATAACTTCTATTACCACTATTAAGAAATAGTAATTGAACCTCTTCCTTATTATTAGCGCGTATGTGATTAGAACTGTGTATAGTTGTAAGTGCCAGCCCTTGGAACTGAAAATTTGCCCTTTGCTGGCTATGTTCTTGCTAGATGATTTTCTCTTCCAAAGAAAGTGATTCTAATTTATCCTAAATTTTCTTAATTTCTTAAAATCAGAGGCTTTGAATTGACTAGATAGAGAAAAAGGAAATATTAACTTCTAATCTGATTTACATCTTTAGGTTCTGTATCTCTATCTGGTTTTATTCTTTATCCTTTACACTATATTTTCCTCCCTTGTACAAGATTGACTTGTTATTTTATAGATTTTAGTGCTTAAGTATTTGAATTAGCTAAACAGTGCTTGAGCTTCTTTCTACAACTCCTTACAAGCATTCTTGGTTCTAGAAGATTGTTCTCTAAAAACAATTTTAAATTATAGCTGAAAAGGAAAATGTTCTTGAAAGGACAACTCTAAGTTTCTTGACAAAGGCAAGTTTCTTGAAAGGGAAGATTCCTTGAGTTTAAATCTTATAAGGTAAATAACATCATGTGTGCTCTGAAGAAAGAAATGTGATGCAGTAAAGGAAAGGAAAATAACAAAGGAAAATAGGCCTCTCTTTATAATGTGCTAAGTATTAGAATGAAAGTAGGGTTCAAAATTGTATGTCTTATACAACTTATTGTTTCTTCTCTTCTGACCGCCTTATGTAGATTTTAATTATTCTGGTTTTGTATGGATTTAATTTTCTCATTCTTTTGAATAATTATTTTTCATTATACGATTTATGTTGAAGAATTCCTTAGTTATTTCTCTGGGGAGTATAATTGTCTTTCTAGTGTGGTTTTTTTGATTCTGGTGTTTAGCAGCTTTTTCTTTAAGGAAACTCTAGCTCTTCCTGTATTTGTTAAGTCATTCTATAGGTCTGAGAACTTTTCTTCAACTCCTAAGTTTATGCTATGTACAAACTTTAGATTGCCTCCAAAGGAAAAAAAATATGACTAGTGAAGTACTTGGTATAGGGGCTAATTTAAGGATATTTCCCTATAAGGACATCCTGTGGTTTATACAATTTGTTTATTGGGCATATTTATTCCTCTCTTCGTTACAAATATAAATGACTGAAGAAACTTGCAAATTGAATTTTATTTTCTAAAATATTTTTAACTTTTGAAAGAGGAAAAACTTGTTGAAATTATAGGCAGAAAAGAAACAGTTTCCAGCTTCTCCTATTCCTATCATTAATGTAAATATTGAAACAAAAAATAATTTTAATTATTTCCTTTTCTACTATGTAATGCTGTTTCTAGATATGCCCAATGCTTTTTTTAACTTCAAAAACGTGCTTCCAGATCTTCAGATTTCTATTATTAATTGAATATATTTACACCAAAGTTAATTTTGTGTCCTTTCTTAATCACTACCTGTATTGCATATGCTCCTTCTAACTGCTTTACCTAAAATGCCTTCTTTCCTCACCACCCTTCTAAACTGCCCCCATCCTGCATCACTTCGTTACTCTTCATGGTATCATTACAATGGAAATAGTGTGGTTTTTTTTTGTTGTTGTTGTTGTTGTGGTATGCGGGCCTCTCGCTGTTGTGGCCTCTCCCGTTGCGGAGCACAGGCTCCGGACGCGCAGACTCAGCGGCCACGGCTCACGGGCCCAGCCGCTCCGCGGCACGTGGGACCTTCCCGGACCGGGACACGAACCTGTGTCCCCTGCATCGGCAGGCGGACTCTCAACCACTGCGCCACCAGGGAAGCCCTAGTGTGTTTTTTTAAAAAGACAACATCAGCAATATAACCGATGCCTAGGAGGAGGAGATATCTGGCCTGAAGTCCTCACTGCATCAATGCATGTCACTTTCAGTTTCTTCATCTGAAACATGGACATAAAACCTGAGTGACGTGGATAATTTCCTAACACAGTAATTTACCAAAACTGACTCAAGTAGAGAGAAAATTGAAACAGTCATTTTAACAGGAAAGAAGTTTTTATGGAGCAACCTATATAAAGTTTTAGAGGATAATTTGATGAAACCTTTAAAAAACAGATTTTTCAATGCTATTCTAACTATTCCAGAACATAAAAAAGAAGGAAAATGTCCCCAAGTTGGATAAAGACTGAATAAAACAGGATATATAATTATCATGTTAAGTTTAAGAAGACATCCATTACCTCATGTGGTCATCACTTTTGTGTTTGTGTGTGGTGAGAACACTAAGGGTCTACTCTCTTCACAAATTTCAAGTATAGAACATAGTATTACTAATTATAGTCATCATATTTTACATTTGATCCCCAAAACTGATTCACCTTATGACTGAAAGTTTGTATGCTTTGATGAAGTTCTCCCCATTTTCCCCACCCCCTAGTCCCTGGCAGCCATCATTCTACTCTCTGTTTCTGTGAATTTGACATTTTTTCTAAAAAAAGGATTCCATGTATGAGTGAGATCATATGTATTTGTCTTTGTCTGACTTATTTCACTTAATATAATGTTTTTCATATTCTTCCATGTTGTTGTAAATAGCAAGATTTCCTTTTTATGGCTGAATAAGCTTTCCTTGTATATATAGATATACATACCACATTTTTTTCATCCATTTATCTATCAACAGACCTCTTGTCTCTTTGATAATAGCCATCCTAACAGGTGTAAGGTGATATTTCATTGTGGCTATGATTTGCATTTCCATGATAATTAGTGATGTTAAGCACATTTTCATGTGCCTATTGGTCATTTGTATGTCTCCATTAGAAAATGTCTATGCAGGTTCTTTGCCCACTTTTAAATAAGATTTTGTTGTTGTTGTTGTTGAGTTGTATGAGTTTCTTATATATTTTAGATATTAACCCCTTATCAGATACATGGTTTAGAAATATTTTCTCCCATTCCATAGGTTGCCTTTTCATTTTGTTGATTGTTTTCTTTGCCATGCAGAAGCTTTTTAGTTTGATGTAGTCCCATTTATTTATTCTTGTTTTTGTTGTGTGCATATTTAATGTCATATCCAAAAAGAGTATTGCCAAGACCAATATCAAGGAGATTTTTCCCCTATGTTTTATTCTAGGAGTCTCACAGTTTCAGATCTTACATTTAAGTCCTTACTCCATTTCAAGTTAATTTGTATGTGGTATAAAATAGGAGTTCAGTCTCACTCCTTTCAACAGCACATTAAAAGATTATACATCATGATCAAGTTGGATTTATCCCTGGGTTACAAGATGGTTCAACATATGAAATCAATCAATGCGATACACCACATTAACATAATAAAGGATTCAAAATTTCTCAATACATGCAGTGAAAGCATTTGACAAAACTTAATATTCTTTCACAATAAAAACTCTCAATAAACTACATATAGAAAAATGTACCTCAACATAATAAAGGTCACACATGACAAGCCCACAGCTAACATAATACTCAATGGTAAAAAAGTTTAAAGCTTTCCTCTAAGATTAGGACCAAGGCAAGGATGTCCATTCTAGCCACTTCTATTCAACATAGAACTAGAAGCCAGAGCAATTGGGTAAGAAAAATAAATAAAAGGCATACAAATTGGCAAGGCAGAAGTAAAATTGTCTCTGCAGATGGCATGATCTTATATATAGAAAACCCTAAAGACTCCACCAATAAAATGTTGGAATTAATCAATTTAGTAAACTTGCAGGACAAAAATCAGCATACAAATATTAGTTATGGTCCTTTGCACTATCAACAAACTATCAGAAAGGGAAATTAAGGACTTCCCTGGTAGCGCAGTGGTTAAGAATCCACCTGCCAATGCAGGGGACATGGGTTCAATCCCTGGTCTCGGAGGATTCCACATGCCGCAGAACAACAAAGTTGTGTGCCACAACTACTAAGCCTGCATTCTAGAGCACACGAACCACAATTACTGAGCCCAAGGGCCACAACTACTGAAGCCTGCGTGCCTAGAGCCCGTGCTCCTCAACAAGAGAAGCCACTGCAATGAGAAGCCTGCATACCACAATGAAGAGTAGCCCCCACTGGCCGCAACTAGAGAAAGCCCGTGTGCAGCCAAAAATAAAATAAATTAATTAATGTTTTAAAAAAAGAAAGGGAGATTAAGAAAGCAATCCTACTTACAATAGTATCAAAATAATAAAATACCTAGGAAGTAAAAGACCAGTACACTGAAAACTATAAAATGTCAATGAAAGAAATTGAAGAAGACACAAATAAATGGAAAGATATCCTGTGTTCATAAACTGCAAGAATTAATGTTGTTAAAATGTCTATATTTCCCAAAAAAATGTATCCCTATGAAACCCCTATGAAAACTTCAATGGCATTTTTCACAGAAATAGTAAAAACAATCCTAAAATTTATATAAAATCACAAAAGACCCTGAATAGCCAAAGCAATCTTGAGAAAAAGACAAAGCTGAGAGCATCATACTTCCTGATTTCAGACTCTATTACAAAGCTATAGTAATCAAAACAGTATGGTGCTGGCATTAAGAAAAGACACATGGACCAATGAAACAGAATCCAGAGCCAGAAGTAAACACACACATATACAGTCAGCTAATCTTTTATATGGGTGTGAAGAACATATAATGGGGAAATGATAATCTCTACAATAAATGGTATTAAGAAAACTGAATATCACATGCAAAGGAATTATTGATTTATTTTATTTCTTTGTTTCTTTGGAATGGTACAATCTGATTCCAAAGATTTGAAAAGGTAAACAAATAGCCAGAAAAAAATCTGTAAAAAAAAGCAATCTAAGAATTCCTTTAGGGCTTCCCTGGTGGAGCAGTGGTTGAGAGTCCGCCTGCTGATGCAGGGGACACGAGTTCATGCCCCGGTCCGGGAAGATCCCACATGCTGTGGAGCGGCTGGGCCCGTGAGCCATGGTCACTGAGCCTGTGCGTCCAGAGCCTGTGTTCTGCAGCGGGAGAGGCCACAACAGTGAGAAGCCCGCGTACCAGAAAAAAAAAAAAAAGAATTCCTTTATAACCCTGTAATGAAAATAGCCTTTCTACCTTCTGAATCAAAATCCAGATGTCATAAAAGAAAAAAATTGACAAATTCAAATACATAAAAATAAAAATGCATGGGGCAAAATAAACACCAGAGCAAATGATAAGCTCAGAAATAATAGTTGCAACCCATATTACTTGAAAAAAAGCTAATTTTCATATTTCAAGCACTCTCAAAATCCATAAGAAAAACTACTGATTCTTGCCCCAAAAGGACAAAAACTTTAAACAGACATCTGAACAAATGACTTTTAAACTTATAAAAAGAGACTCAACCTCACTTATGGTAAAAGACATGGAAAATTAAAATTGTAATGAAATATATATTTTTTAAAAATTTCACATAAATAAAAATCCAAAAGTAGACCATACATTCTGTTGGTGAGATTGTGGGAAATAGGTATTCTGCTACATTTAATGAGAGTTTACATTAGTTCAACCCCATGAAGGACAGTTTCACAATATTAATAGACATTACAAATACATATATTTTTAGCTCCAAATTCTACTTTGAATATTTGGGCTACTGTTGTACTTGAATAACTGCCAAATAAAGCATATGCAAGATTATTCATTGCAATACAGTTAAGACTGGAATCCATCTAAATGTCCCTATGAAGGTGACTAGTGAGAGGGTACACCCATTCTAATAGGTAAAAAGGAGCCATAAAAAGAATATGGGAATTCTCTATAATTTGATATAAATATCTAATTTATATTCTTAAGTTAAAAAAAAGCAAAATGTAAATGCTGTATGAAGTATGCTATCTTTTGGATACAATAATAATAAATATTTATATTTATTGTGTAAAGAAACCCTGTATATACATAGAAGAAAGTAAATAACAAGGGTTACTTTGCTGAGGGTGACAGTGGGGATGTACAGCAGGGTATGAACTAAGCAGAACTGTGAGCCTCAGATGGGAGTGAGAATTTTTACTCTAGACTTTTTAGTATGTTTTTAGTTTTAAAACACGTGACTGTATTAACTATTCAAAATTATATGAAAATTTAATTAACATTATAAAATATTTACCATAAAGGAAAGAATGTTTTAACTCAGTTGTGCAAAATAATAATAGCAAGACACTTTGAATGAGTCAAAGTGATTATATCAAGGAGCTTGCCTGTGACTTTGTAAATGCTAGAATCTCCTTGGCCATGGTTTTCCCCATTTTCGTCCAGTGGCTGTTGGAGCCCAGAATGGAGATGAAGTTTGTATGCAGAGCCAGGCCAGGCTACATGGAGAAAGAATTGTCATGGGACTGGAATATCTGAAAGAAAAGAGTAAGAGGGTCTTCCACTCAGAAAGAGCAAGGAGAGCTGTTTAATGTGTTTGTTTTGTTTCACTGAGCTATGAGATACCTCTTGGGAACTTCTTCTACATTGGTTCCTTTAGGGTAGGACTAGATAAAATGGATTTGCTTACAGTTACGGTGACCTCTGTTTTTAGTGTCATGCTCATATCGCATGGCTTAGTTAAATCTGGATTATCAGCTATTGGCATAATATGTGGCAGCAAAGAGGAGAGAACAAATTAACCCATCAAGGTCTGAGGACCAGAAAAAGTCCAAGGTTCAGAGTCTGAAGCTGCTCAGAGAGGTTTTTGTTTTCTTTACACGATGAAGATCTATTTACCAAGAAGGCACAGATGATTCAATTGAGACAATCTGTTTAGTTCTATTTGACTTTGTAGACAAGGGAGGGAAGCAAGTGTGGGGTGGGGGAAGTCCTTGTTTTTCTCTTTTTCCTTGAAATGCTCATTTACTCCCTTCCATTAAATTTGTATCCAGATCCCAGTCTTATATCTTTCCTTGAAAGTCTTCTCATCTCTTATTTATCCTTTTTCCAACTACTTGATTTGGACTTGGTCTTCTATGGAGGATGTGTGGCAGTCATCAAGTTTTCTAGGTATACTTCTCCAAAGGACAAGTCTCATAAGTGAAGAATAATAATTTATGTGTACATGAGCATCTTCGGTGCATATTATTGGCTCTCGATAAAAGGCAAATAGTAATGATAAACCTTGAAATATGCCTTTCGAAGATACCAGACAGCAAACTGCATGAGCCATTTTGAAAACAGATTCAAAGGGAGATGACTTGAACTTTCATTTCCCGTCTGCTGGGTTTCTTTGAAGTGAGAGTTAACCTTGACATGAAACAGCTCCAGAAACCGAGCCATGCCCAGTTGTTTTTGGCCTGATAATTCCACCCCTACTGATGATTCCCACACGCAACTGGGTGCCTTTGATGACTCACTCTTCTCCTCTTGGAGATAGGCCTCCAGACTTTTATGCACTTCCTATACAGCCTCCTTGGAAGAAAAAAGGAATAGCTTAACTTAACAAATAAAATCAAATGAATTATCTGCTCCCTCTCTAACCCAAGCCCTTTCTTACAGAACATTCCCTCCCTTCTTTGTTCTTGTTTGTAGTAAAGCTCTTCTAATTCAGAATCTGCTATTCAACTAAAATACAGACTTCATCTCCCGGGTGGCAGAAAGCAGAAGGAAGATGTTGTATAAATAACCCAAGAAGAGTGATTCAAAGCTGTTTTTTATTTTTTTGAGGACAAAATAAGAAAAAAAATATTTTGTTTGTAAAAACTATGGAATTTGGTGAAATGTCTTTAAGACTAAAACCTATTTTTATGCAACCTTGTTGAGGGCTGAGGTCCTGAGGTAGAATGCTGATTTGAGAAGAATCCTCAAACTACCTCTTTTTTTTTTTGGCCACAAACACTATTCTATAAAAATTCTGCTTACCTCCTGCTTGGAAACAACTAATCCTCAAAAAGCAAAACATGTTTCTATAGGGGACTCTCTTCTGAAAATTATTTTAAATCAGGGTCAAAGTGATTTCCTATAGGAGAACTAAATGACTCCCTTTTGAAATCAATTTTTATTTTCTTCTATTATTAAAGAGTAAATTTTTAGTACCAAAAAAATCAATGAACATGAAGTTTGTATATTAAAGTTATATTTCCATCATGCACACCAGGAGCTCCATCTTCTC
This sequence comes from Orcinus orca, assembly GCF_937001465.1. Taxonomy (NCBI): domain Eukaryota; kingdom Metazoa; phylum Chordata; class Mammalia; order Artiodactyla; family Delphinidae; genus Orcinus; species Orcinus orca. The sequence continues at coordinate 34,368,576 of NC_064569.1, read as the reverse complement.
ATTTGTCTCAAATGCATAAAATGGATATATTATTTTTAAAATATGCTTATTTTTCTCTTTTTTTTATATCCACACTGACTTTATGGAGCTTTTATACATGTGCTTTATTTTATTTGGCAATAGGCAAGGAAAAAATACTTACTTTTTTTAAGTGAAGAAATTCAGTTTCTCAAGATATAGGTCCTATATAGTCAAATATAGTCTAAAAGTCCTATAAAAATCTCTACAAATATTCCAGTTCTGTATTGTTTTATGTCTTTGGCCATTAAGACTGAATAAATATTTAAAAGATTCTTCTCTTGGGAATTCTCTGGAGTCCAGTTGTTAGGACTTAGCGCTCTCACTGCTAGGGCCCCGGGTTCGATCCCTGGTTGGGGAACTAAGATCCTACAAGTCATGCAGCCAGAAATAAATAAAAACAAACAAACAAACAAACAAATAAATAAATAATTCTTCTCTCAAATGAAATACTGGATTTAATGTGGCAGGTTGTTACATAACCATCTATATTAACATACTGTTATATACCTACTAATAAATAGTTATTTGATGCACACAATTGACTTATTCTCTAATCATTTGATGTATTTTATGTTTGTTTCCCCAGTAAGATGATAGCCCGCTGCGGTCAAAATGCCATGTCTTATGCTTCTGTCTCTTAGAGAACCTGACATAGTGTTGAAGAGCAGAAATTGAATAAACACAGAATCACAATACCTCTGTTCAACCCGTAATACTGCCCTTTATTACCATTCAGATTCCTTGACTCTAAAATGGAAATGCATATCTACTGCACAGGGTTGATGAGACTGTTGATGTTAAAGGGCTTCATGAACTGTAAAGTTCTAAACAAATGTTTTGTTGACACTCAAAGGGTGCGTAGCAGTCAGCTAGATGAAAGCTTCGAAAAAGAGGGGCATCTGGGCAGCAAGCGAAAGAGAAGGAAGTGACCAACTTCAGCTTTCAGCCCTTAGTGTTTCCCGACAAGTTCTTTCAAAGCTAGGTCCCTGTCTGAGGTTCATGCTGTTGCTCTGGCCTCTGCTTGAAATAACATCCCTTTGTCTCCATGGGCTAAAGCTATGGGCAGGTTACTGTTGGTCAGTCTCCTCATCCTAGAACGTTGTCAGACTCAGTGTTTTGCAGGCGTCTGTGTCTCCTTTTGCTTCTTCTTCAGCCTCATGCACAGGCGGTGCTGCTGCTCATTTGAATATTTCCATAGCTATTCCCTCCTTTCCTTACTCACAGTTACCATCTTAGCCCCAAATCTTGACACTTCATATAGAGAATAGAAGAGATTCCAGAAGAATAGAAATAAGCAAATGTCCTCCCCCCATAAAAGAAGTAGAAAGAGTCATAAACAGAATTTGGTGATGTTAATGTCAACTCTACTCCCAAAGTTCTAGAATTTAGTATTAAAAAATTAGTGAGTATCCACCTAAAAAGAGAAATTATCTGATGTTCTTCCTAACACTACTGGCTGGCGATGTGTGAGAGGCTGTGGGTGAAACCATATACACATCCCTGTGTCCCCTTCCTTTGAAATAAAAGCTTTTTGCCTTAGTTTCCCAGGCCTCCCTTGAGTCTCAAAAGGCTGACTCAAAAGTTAATGATTGCAAAATGTGAAGATGTAGAAACAAAGGATAGCTGTTGAGCTAGTAACAATTTAGACTATAAACCCGCCACGAATTTAGACTATAAACCTGCCATATAGCAGAAACACCGAACTCACAGTTCCCTGAAAGATATAGATAAAGGCCTGGCACCCATTCCTAAGTGGTTTTTACAGGAAGCAGACTCTCTCCAGATGAAAACTGATGACTGCAAGAACATGGCCCCTAGACTGGTTGAAACCAGAAGGCTGATGATGCTTGACACTTCACCTTGATGCCAACCAATCCAAGAATTGTGCAGGAGCTGATCATGAACCCTGCAGCCCCCTCCTTCACCTTGCCTTTAAAAACCCTTCTCTGAAAGCCACTGGGGAGTTTGGGTCATTTGAGCTTGAGCTGCCCTTTCTCCTTGCTTGACTCCCTGCAATAAATGCTGCACTTTCCTTCCCCACAACCTGGTGTCAGTAGATTGGCTTTACTGTGCGTGGGCGAAGGGACCCAAGTTTGGTTTGGTAACATAGGCACTTTGTATGTGAACTCAGCATTTGACAGAACTCATTCTCTCAAATCACATGAATTAAATACCTGCTGTGTGTTTTGCGGATATAGAGGTCAATACATTCTTTATGCTTAATAGGCTCACAGTCTAATGAGAAACAGATTCATAACATGTAATATGCTGCAGATGAATGTAGCATGATATGAAGAGTTTCAGGGAGTGATATTTCAGGGAGGGGTGTGTGATATTGTAGGTACCCAGGAGAGAAGTTTACACTGCTAGGGCCAGAGATCAGGGAAGATTTTCAGGTAGAGGGGTTGCCAAAAGAAAAGTAAGAATTTGTCAGAAGAATGGATGTGGATGAAGAGAGGGTATTCCAGCCAGAGAGGGGAGCATAACCAAAGGCAAGGAGGCAGTACACATTCTGGTGTGGGCATACAAACTATAAGCAATTCAGTGTTCCTGGAGTCCACAGTTCCCAGCAAGGGAACACACCTAGTGGGGCGGGCAGGAAAGGGCTTACTTCTTTCATGATATTCTGAAGTCAAAATGGAAAGACACAGACTACAAGTGAGAAAAATAGAATGGATTAGTATCCTGTAGAAAATCTCTGTTAAAGATTAATGGCAAGGACAGACAATTTTGTGGGGATACACTACAGGACAGTTTTTAGCTCTGTTGATATGTGCGTTGAATCAACAACTATTTACTAAGCACCTAGCATGTACTAGACCCTGAGATTAAAAAGGTATGGAAGAAAGAATCCTTACCCTCAGGGATTTAAGAGTCTAGCAAGAAGCCTGTTCAATACAGTTTGGCAGTGATTTAAATTGAACTAATGAAGGCAGGTAAGTAAAACTGGAGGAAGTAATTTATGTGACAGAGCATCTCTGGTGTCCCCAAATGCCCTGATAGGCTGCGCTGACAGGCTGACTCTAATCAGGCAGTTAGGAATAACAAGTGTTGACTATTTCTGACCAATGGAACACTGAGCTCAATCTGAAAGGCCCTCTTTCCACTAAAATATTAGGACATAGAGAACTCCTTTAGTCTCTCAGCAAGAGACACACAGGGACACCATTCATACAGCACTCAGCGAGACACTGAAAGCTACTAGAGAGAAAGAAACCATTTAGGGTCACATTCTTATTATCAATTTTTATCCAACATAATAATGGTGCATAATGATGGTTACCACTTATCTAAACTAGAAAATATAACATGACTTTTAGTTAAACATAGCAAACTGTATTGAGTTGTTTTAGTCCCTCTGAAAACTCTGCTAAAGTAATAAAAAGTGATAGGCCAGAGACAGGGAGAGAGTAGGGTATGGGACCGTTGTTTCTTTTTTTAAGCCTTCAAGAACTTTTGATATTTAAATTATATGCATGATATAAAACCGAAAACTAAGTAATAAAAGAACATATTAGCATAATGCCAGTTACATTATATCTTTTCTTCCCGTGTTTCTTCTCTTCTTCCACCAAGGAAGGAACAGAAGTTCATAGAATAGGAAGTTCATAAAATTATTTTAATAAGCTGTTGGTAGGTTGGATGCACAGGCCAAATAATGTTATTTTCCTCCAATTTTAATTATTAAAATGTAGCAAGTAATATCAAATATTAATCAAATGTAATAACATTAGCATGTAGCCATTATTATTAAAATTCCTCTGGTTTTACATCAGTATGTATACACACATAAACATGTATGTGTGTATGTTTATACACTTGGATATATTCAATATTAGTACATTTTACTCTGATTGATATGTTGTGGGGAAGCACTTGGAATCTAATATTTAACACAGCCCTTAGGTTATTTCTATACAAGTAACCTGTGTTACTCATTTGGAGAAATACTGCTTAGGAATTATATCCTGAAGGCGAACTTGTTTCAAAATGAGTCAACAGCATGAAATTTTAGTTATCTATTTGTTCATTAATTTGTTTATTATTGACACAGAGTTATATACAATAAAATGCGCAGAGCCTTGGATGTTCAGGTTGATCAATTTTGTAATTGTACAAGCCCATGTAACTATCACTAAATAAAAATATAGACATTTTTCCTTCCCTCAGAAAATTCCTTTCAATCAGTTCACCTTACCACCCCTGCTTTCTGATTTTTAAAAGCATAGATTAGTTTTGCCTATTCTTGGGTTTAACATAAATGACTCATACAGTTTTTTTGTCTGACTTCGTAACGTGTATGAGATTCATCCATGTTGCTGCAAGCAGCTGTAATTTAAACAATTTTTTTAATTACTGAGTTTTATACCACAATTTGCTTATCCATTTTCTTATTGATCAATATTTGGGTTGGTTTCCAGTTTGAGGTTGTTGTGAATAGGCTGATATGAACATTCTTGGGTCAACACCTAGATGTGGAATTTTTGAGCACAGTATTTAACTTTACAAGAAACTGTTAAACAGTACTCCCAAGTGATTGCACGATTTGTATATTCTACCAGCAATATATGAATGTTCCAGATGGTCCAAATCTTCAACAATATTTGTTACTGTCAGTTGTCTTAGCTCTGGCTGCTATAAAAAAAGTATTGTAGACTCAGTGGTTTAAATAACAGATATTTATCTTGCACAGTTCTGGAGGCTGGAAGTCCAAGATCAGGGTTCCAGCATGGTCCAGTTTTGGGTGAGGGCCCTCTTCCTTGCTTGCAGTTGGCTGCTTTCTTGCTGTGTCCTCATGCAGTGGAGAGAGAGAAAGCTCTGGTCTCTCTTCCTCTTCTTATAAGGACACTAATTCCATAATGAGGGTTCCACTCCAAAGACCTCATCTAAACCTAATTACCTACAAAAGACCTCACCTCCAAACACCATCACATTGGGGGTTAGGGCTTCAACATATGAATTTGGGGAGAACACAACCATTCAGTCCATAACATCAGTCTTTTTGATTTTAGCAATTTGTAGTAAATTGCTAATTTACTACAATTAATTTGTGTTTTAGTTTGCATTTCTCTGATGGCTAATGATGTTAGGCACCTTTCAATAGCCTTACTGGACATTCTTTTATTTTCTTTTGTAAAGTATCTTTTCAAGGCTTCTGCCCATTTTTTTACATTGGATTTTTGTATTTTATCACTGACTTACAGGAGTTCTTTATACATTTTGTATAAAAGCTTTTGTCAGATAAATGTTTTGGAAATATTTTCTACTAGTCTTGGTGAAATCCAATCTACCAATTATGGTTGCTGTTTTCTGGTGTGTGTGTGCACGTGTGTGCCTGTGTGTGTATAGTCTAAGAACTTTTTGCCAACCTCAAGGTTGCAAATATATTCTATTTATCTTCTTTTAGAAGCTTTGAGCTTTTATTTTTTACATTTAGGTCTACGAGTCATCTCAACTTTTTCTGTATAAAGTGAGGTAAGGATTGAGATTTATCCCTCTCCCCCCTATAAAGTTAATAAATTGTTTCAGAACCATTATTGGAAAAACTTATTTTATTGAACTGACTTGGTGTTTTTGATGGTAATTAAGAGAGAGTATATGTGTGATTCTATTTCTAGTTTCTTTATGTCTTCTATTGACCTATTTGTCTATCCTTATGCCAATATCACATTATCTTGGTTACAACAGCTTTAGAGTAAATCTTGAAATCAAGTAGTGAATGTCTTCCAGTGTGTTCTTCTTTCTGAAGATTACTTTGGTTAATCTAGATACTTTCTACTTTCATAAAAATTTTAGGATAATTTTTAGTAGATATTTTATTGAGGTATAGTTGATATACAATATTATATATGTTACAGATGTACAACATTGTGACTCACAATTTTAGTTATATTCCATTTATTTTTTTAAACATCTTTATTGGAGTATAATTGCTTTACAATGGTGTGTTAGTTTCTGCTTTATAACAAAGTGAATCAGCTATACATATACATATATCCCCATATATCCTCCCTCTTGCATCCCCCTCCCTCCCTCCCTATCTCACCCCTCTAGGTGGTCACAAAGCACCAAGCTGATCTCACTGTGCCCTGCGGCTGCTTCCCACTAGCTATCTATTTTACATTTGGTAGTATATATTAGTCCATTCCACTCTCTCACTTTGTCCCAGCTTACCCGTCCCCCTCCCTGTGTCCTCAAGTCCATTCTCTACATCTGTGTCATTAGTTATTATAAAATATTGGCTATATTCCCTGTTTTGTACTGTATATACTTATAGCTTATTTATTTTATACATAGCAGTTTGTACCTCTTAATCGTTACCTTATTTTGCCCCGCCCCCTTCCCTCACCCCACTGGTAATCACTAGTTTGTTCTCTGTATCTGTGAGTCTGTTTATTTTGTGTTGTATTCACTAGTTTGTTGTATTTTTTAGATTCAACATATAAGTGATATCATTCAGTATTTGTCTTTCTCTGTCTGACTTATTTCACTAAGCATAATACTTTCTTGGTCTACTCATGCTGCTGCAAATGGCAGAATTTCATTCCTTTTTATGGCTGAGAAGTATTCAATTTTGTGTGTGTATATGTGTGTGTGTGGATACCACATCTTCTTTATCCATTCATCTCTTGATGGACACTTAGGTTGCTTTCATATCTTGGATATTGTAAATAATGCTATTATGAACATTGGGTGCATATATCTTTTTGAATTAGTGCTTTCATTTTCTTCGGATGCATACCCAGGAGTGGAATTGCTGGATCATATGGTAGTTCTATTTTTAGTTTTTTGAGGAGCTTCCATACTGTTTTCCATACTGGCTGCACCAATTTGCATTCCTACCAACAGTGTACAAGAGTTCCCTTTTCTCTACATCCACACCAACATTTGTTATTTGTGTTCTTTGTGATGGTAGCCATCTGACAGGTATAAGGTGATATGTCATCGTAGTTTTAATTTGCATTTCTCTGATGCTTAATGAAGTTGAGCATCTTTTCATATGACTGTTGGCCATCTGTCTGTTTTCTTTAGAAAAATGTGTTCTGCCCACTTTTTAATTGAGTTGTTTTTTTAATGATGAGATATATGAGCTGTTTATATATTTTGGATATTAACCCATTATTGAGCATATCATTTACAAGTATTTTCTCCCATTCAGTACATTTTGTTCTTTTGTTGATGGTTTCCTTGGCTGTACAAAAGCCTTGCAGTTTAATTTGGTGCCATTTGTTTATTTTTGCTTTCATTGCCATTGCTTTAGGAGACAGATCCAAAAAAAATATTGCTAAGATTTATGTTAACTTGTATTCCACTCATGTTTTCTTCTGGTTTCTGGTATTATATTTAGGTCTTTAATCCATTTTGAATTTATTTTTGTTTATGGTTAGAAACTTTTAAAATTTCATTCTTTTACCTGTAACTGTCCAGTTTTCCCAGCACCACTTATTGAAGAGACTGTCTTTTCTCCATTGTATATTCTTACATTCTTTGTCATAGATTAGTTGACCATAAGAGTGTGGGTTTATTCCTGGGCACTCTATTCTGTTCCATCAGTCTATGTGTGTGTTTTTGTGCCAGTACAATGCTATTTTGATTACTGAAGCTCTGTAGTATAGTCTGAAGTCAGGGAGTGTGATAACTCCTGTTTTGTTCTTTTACTCAAGATTGCTTTGACAATTTGGGGTCTTTTGTGATTTCATATGAATTCTAGAATTATTTGTGAAAAACGTCATGGGTATTTTGATTGGGATTGCATTGAATTTGTAGATTGCTTTAGTATGCTCATTTTAAAAATATTAATTCTTCCAATCCATGAACATGGTATATCTTTCCATCTGCATCATCTTCAATTTCTTTCATCAGTGTCTTATAGTTTTCTGGGTACAGGTTATTCCAAGGTATTTTATTCTTTTTGATGAAAGAATACGTTTTCAAATTTCTACTAAAAATCTGCTGGGATTTTTAAAATTGGGATTTTATTGAATCTCTAGACTAATTTGTGAGGAAATGATCAATGTATCACCGTTGAATATGATTTTAACTGTAGGTTTTTCATAGATGCCCTGATCCAATCAAAAACATCTCCTATTCCTAGTTTGCTTAAAGTTTTTGTCATGAATGGGTGTTAAACTTTGTTTCATGCCTTTTATGCATCTATTGAGACAATCACATTATCTTTCTTATTTATTCTGTTAATGTGCTTAACTATATTGATTCATTTCTGAATGTTAAAGGAACCTGGCTTACCTTGGAAACACTGCTAGACTGTGCTATATATATATATATATATAGCGCTTGATAGGGTTTTCTAACATTTTCTTAGTTTTCTTTTGCCTCTATGTTATGAGAGATATTTATCTGTAACTTTATTTTCTGATAATATCTCTATCAGGTTTTTCTTTATATAAATATGCTGGTCTCATAAATAAGTTGGAAAGTGTTTTCTACCTTCCTATTTTTGAAAATGGTTTGTGTAAAATTTATATTATATTTTCCTTAAGTATGATAGAATTTACGAGTGAAGCTTCTGAACTTTGAGTTTTATTGCAGGAAGGTTTTTATTATGAATTCAATTTCTTTAATAATATAGATCTCTTTTGCTTTTCTAATTATTTTCATATCTATTTTGTTTCATTATGTTTTTCAAGAAATTTGCCCATTTCGTCTAGATTGCTGAGTTTATTGCCATAAAGTTTTCAAAATATCTTCTAATTATATTTTTAATACTTGTAGGATCAGTAGTGCTGTCCCCTCTTTCATTCCTGATATGGATACATTGATTTTCCTTGATCAGTCTTGATAGAGGTTTATCAGTTATATTAATATTCCCAAAAAAAGCAAATTTGAGCTTTGTTGATTTTCTTTGTCTGTTTTCTAGTTCATTGATATCCAATCTGATGTTTATTTCCTGTTTTCTATGTACTAGGGATTAATTTGCTTTTCTTTTTTAGTTTTTTAATGGTTGTATATGGTTCACAAATTTTCTAAAGTGAAAGCTAAGAGAAAATTTCCCTCTAAACACTCATTAGGTACACTTCACAAATTCTGGTGTATCATTTAGTTCAAAATGTGTTCTATTCCTTTCAGGGTTTGTTTGTTTGTTTGTTTGTTTTTCTAATTCATGTTTTTTTACAAGTGTATTACTTAATTTTCAAAATTTGAGTATTTTCAAATATCTTATTATTACTGGTTTCTAGTTGAACTCCATTGAGAAATATACTCTTTATGATATCAGCCTTTTGAAATTTATTGTGATTTGTTTAAGGCCTATAATATGGTGTATCTTGGCAAATGTTCCAAGAGATACCATATGCACTTGAAAATAAGTGTATTCTGTGATTGTTGAATATGGTACCTTACAAATGTCAATTAGGCCATGTTGGTTCATAGTGTTGTTCAGATATTCTTAAGCATTGTTTGTCCACTTGCTCTATCAATTATTGAGAATGAGTGTCAAAAACCCCAACCATGATTGTGCATTTACCTATAGCTGTCTTTATTTTTTTTTCTGTCATATAATTTGATCTGTTTTTAGGTATATACATATTTTAAATTGTTACAGAAGATTTCTAGAGAACACTTTTAAATGACTAGCTTTCTATAATCAATCATGAGATATTCTTATTTAAGCAGTAATAAAAGATAATATCTGACAATACATCTTGTTTTGAATTCTATTTTGTTGAATGTGTAAATAGCCACACTAATTTCCTTACATTTATTGTTTGCATAATATGTCTTTTTCCATCATTTTACTTTTGCATCTGTGTCTATACAACTCACATGCATTTCCTGTGGATTGTATGTAGTTGGGTCTTCTATATACAATCTCTGCCATTTAAATAGGTAGTTGAAGTCATTTATTTAATTTAATTCTTTATATGGTTGAGCTTGAGTCTTACAAATTGGTTTATTTTTTATTTGTCCCACTTGTTATTTGTTTCTTTGTTCTTTTCTGCTTTCCTTTTGATCAGTTATATATTTTTATTCCATTTTATCTTCTCTGTTGACTTTTTAGCTATACCACTTTGTATTTTCTACTAGTATTTTAGAGATTATATCATATGACAGTTTAACTTCTAATAATATTCTCCTTTGTGAACAATGTAATAACCTTCTAATGGTATAATTTCATTTACTTCCTCTTCTGGCCCTTTGTGCTTGTTTGTTATATATTTTATATCTACATATGGTATACACCCATAATATACAATTATTAATTTTTCTTTAAAGAGTCAATAATTTTCTAAAGCAATTAAGTATATACAAACACATATAATAAAGATGATAAAAATGGTCTTCTAAATTTACCTATATATTTCTGGTTCTCTTCATTCTTTCCTGAAGATCCACTCTTTTATCTGCTATTATTTTCCTTCTGCTTAAAGCCTTTCTTTTAATGCAGAGTTTCTAGAGACAGACTCAGCCTTTGTAAGCCAGAAAATGTCTTTTGTTGTGAAGAATTTTTCTAGGTATATAAGTCTAAGTTAACAGAATTTTATTTAGCACTGTAAAGATTTCACTCCACTAATTTCTGGTCTTTACTATTTTTGATGAAAAGCTAGCAATGGTTTTATTGCTATTCTCTTAAATGTGATGTATCTTTCTTAGAGAAATTAAGGAAACACTCCCATTTACCACTGCAACAAAAAGAATAAAATACCTAGGAACAAACCTACCTAAAGAGACAAAAGACCTGTATTCAGAAAACTATAAGACACTGATGAAAGAAATCAAAGATGATACAGACAGATGGAGAGATATACCATGCTCTTGGATTGGAAGAACGAACATTGTGAAAATGACATTACTATCCAAAGCAATCTACAGATTCAATGCAACCCCTATCAAATTACCAATGGCATTTTTCATAGAACTAAAACAAAAAATTTCACAATTTGTTTGGAAACACAAAAGACCTCGAATAGCCAAAGCAATCTTGAGAAAGAAAAATGGAGCTGGAGGAATCAGGCTCCCTGACTTCAGACTATACTACAAAACTACAGTAATCAAGACAGTATGGTAATGGCACAAAAACAGAAATATAGATCAATGGAACAGGATAGGAAGCCCAAAGATAAACCCACGCACATATGGTCACCTTATCTTTGATAAAGGAGGCAAGAATATACAATGGAGAAAAGACAGCCTCTTCAATAAGTGGTGCTGGGAAAACTGGACAGCTACATGTAAAAGAGTGAAATTAGAACATTCCCTAACACCATACACAAAAATAAACTCAAAATGGATTAAAGACCTAATTGTAAGGTCAGACACTATCAAACTCTTAGAGGAAAACATAGGCAGAACATTCTATGACAATAAATCACAGAAATATCCTTTTCAATCCACCTCCTAGAGTAATGGAAATAAAATCAAAAATAAACAAATGGGACCTAATGAAACTTAAAACCTTTTGCACAGCAAAGGAAACCTTAAACAAGATGAAAAGACAACCCTCAGAATGGAAGAAAATATTTGCCAATGAAGCAACTGACAAAGGATTAATCTCCAAAATTTACAAGCAGCTCATGCAGCTCAACATCAAAAAAACAAACAACCCAATCCAAAAATGGGCAGAAGACCTAAACAGACATTTCTCCAAAGAAGACATACAGATTGCCAACAAACACATGAAAATATGCTCAACATCACTAATCATTAGAGAAATGCAAATCAAAACCACAATGAGGTAGCATCTCACACCAGTTATTTGTAGTGAAGTGGATGGACCTAGAGTCTGTCATACAGAGTGAAGTAAGTCAGAAAGAGAAAAACAAATACTGTATGCTAACACATATATATGGAATCAAAAAAAAAAGTTCTGAAGAACCTAGGGGCAGGACAGGAATAAAGATTCAGACATAGAGAGTGGACTTGAGGACACGGAGGGGAAGAGGAAGCTGGGATGAAGTGAGAGCATGGCATTGACATATATACACTACCAAATGTAAAATGGGTGGCTAGTGGGAAGCTGCTTCATAGCACAGGGAGATCAGCTTGATGCTTTGTTACAACCTAAAGAGGTGGGGTAGGGAGGGTGGGAGAGAGACTCATGGGGGTGGGGTGGATATGGGGATATATGTATACATATAGGTAATTCACTTTGTTGTAAAGCAGAAACTAACACAACATTGTAAAGCAATTACACTCCAATAAAGATATTTAAAACATATATCTTTCTTCTCTGGATACTTTTATCAACAGTTTGAGTAGGAATGTCCATATGTGATTTTTCTTTGTATTTATACCTGTTGGAATTGGGCTGAACTATATGGATCCCTAGGTTGATATATTTCATTAATTTTGGAAAATCTTAGGCTTTTTCTCTTCAAATATTTATTCTACACCATTCATTTTCTCCTTTACTTCTTGTTCTCCAATTATATATTGTTAAACTAACTGATATGACCCCAGAGACTTGGATTATCTTTTAAATATTTTCCCATTTTTGTTTCTTTTAGTTTCAATTTAGATAATATCCATTGACCTGCTTTTAAATTTCTAATCTATTCTTCTGTTGTATCCACTCTTCTGTTGAGCATATCCAATGAACCCTTCAATTCTGATATCACACTTTTTCAGTGCTAGAATTTCCATATGGTTTTCTTTTTATAGATTCCATTTCCCTGCTGAAATTATCAGTGTGTTCACACATGTTGCCCATCTGTTTCACTACACCTTTTCCCATATTAATTGCAGTTATACTAAAGATCCTGTCTGCTAACTCCAACATCTGGGTCATCTGTGGTTTGCTTCTACTGAATTTTTTTTTCTGTTGAGTCACATTTCCGTGTTTCTTTTTGGTGTCTTATAATTTTTCATTGTGTCTCAGACTTTGTGTGTAAATGAACACCTGAGATTGAAATCCATAATATTTACCTCCAGAAAATGACATATTCTTTCCTCTGTCAGGTGTTACCATGGGGGATTGAGACATCTAATCATTAGTTGAGTTGGTCCTGGTTTTGTTATGGCTTTAGTTAGATTCAGCTTATCTCTGGGTTCACAGTTTTGAGGACAGGATCTGCAGGCTTGAGAACTATGCACCAGCAAGATTCTGCAGACCTCCCTTTATACCCCAGCTATTATCCTTGACCTGTGAGAGATCTCTCTTTGCTTTTAATCCAGCAGATAGCTTTGGTGTTTCCAGGGAGTTTTCTTTGCACCTCTGCCACCCCCTTACTCTCTGCACCTCAGGATCTCCCCCAACACCATCTGTGGTTTGCCATATTCCATTTGATAAAGGTCTGGTGCAGTTCAGGGATGAGGATGGGATCTATTTAATTTTCTCCTGCCTGTCCAAAGCTTTGGTGGATCCTGGCTATGTACCGAGTAAAGGCCCAATGTACCTCTGGAGGGATCACTCTTAGTTTTTTTGCCCTGCCTTTACTTTCTGATGGCTGCTGCCAAGCAATCAGTAATAGCTTTGTGCATTTTGGGGACTTTCTCTAAGCTCTAATGCCCTCCTCCCAGTCTTTGTTAGAACACTGCCTATCACTTGGTAAAAGTTCCATGCAAATTGGAGGTATTTTCTCAGCCCTCCTACCCTGCTGCTAGCCTTTGATATGCTGTCATCATGCACTGGGTGAAGACACCATGGGAAAGAACTGATATATAGGTACTGATTCACTTTGTGCCTCTTGCTCCTTGGGATTCAAATCCATCATGCCAGTACACATGTGGCCATGAAACATTTAAAATTTGCCTGGTCTCTTTTCCCTTCAATCTCTGCCAGGTGTGCTCTTTCCTGCCATGCTCATAGGGAGATCTCTTCTCTTCTACAAGGAACTCATCCTTTTACCAGTTCTCTGACTGGTTTTACAAAACTATGGTACTATAACGTATCTGGCTTCTTTTTTGTTAGGGTGGGAGCAACAGTCTCTTATGACTTTCTACAACCTAACTGGAAGTGAAACTTAGTGGCATGAATTTAAGGCTGGTTTTTAGGAAATGGCTCAAAGTACAGTTTGAAACCCAAAGTAATTGCCTGAAAAAGTTTCCAAGTTGTTTATGTGAGACTGTATACTGGCTACTTTAATAATTAAACTATCCTCAAAAGTCCACCATTTCAAGTGACTTCATAATGAAGTCCTAGGTTTCAACAGGAGTTTTTAACTCCTGTTGATAAACTGGGAAATTCCAGAAGTTAGAGTAAGGACTTCACTGAGAATTTACCCCTAAAGGTTGGCAGCTGACACATCCATAAATGCTGGGCCAACTCACAGGGATCAGAATTCTCCTCTCTCCAATGTCTATTTCCTAGGTACAGGGATGGAATGATACTGACTACTTATCCATGTTGCTATGGCAAGAATGTCCCTGGAGCCAAGCCAAGGGTTTAGATCTCAACCCTTATGGAGATATGGCAGGACAGAATAGATCTCCAGGAAGCAGGATGAAGATCTCTTGGCTGCAGTTTCTTCATCTGTAAAGTGGGAATAGTGGTAATACCTGTCTCACAGAGTTGTATAAGTCTTACAATGTATAAAGATAGCACCAATACACACTTGAAGAAACCAACATTAAAGAGTGTGCTATTGATTTTACCTAAGCTAGGAGGTGATGGAGTGAGGACTGGAAGCAAGTTTAATCTTATTCCTTATTCTAAAAGTCCACACTAATATTATACCTGAAGAAAAGGATACTCAGAGTTAAGTGACTTGCCCAAAGTAATGCAGGAGGTAAGTACCAAAGCCAAAGCCAAAATTTCAAATCCAGTGCTTTTAACCCCTATGACATATTGCCTCCCAGTCTCAGTCCTGTAGCAAGAATAAAATGGTAAGTTGGAGATGTAGATAAAAATAAGAAGTAAAACAGAAAAATGATTAGAATAAATGCATAGGCTGAATATAAGAAAGAAAGTTCTTGGGCACTTGCTAAGATGCTGCATAGAAATCTGTCATTGATTAATACTTTATTCATTAGCCAAATATTTATGATGCACTAGTGCATGACACATTCTGTACTAGAAACACAACATAATATTGAATAAAACACAGTCACACCTTCAAGGACCTTGCTCCCTGGCAGGACACAAACTCTTCAGCCAGTTACTAAAATAAAATATGCTGAGTTTCACCAAAATAACTAAATATGATTTATTGAATTGATTTGATTTTTTTTAACTGGAACATGACTTAAACTATATGACTTAAACTTGGAAACTGCTTATATTTACTGGCAGTATAAATTTACTACAGCCTAATCTCAATGAGGTATGCAATGCAGAGATATAAATTTCTAAAATACTTTTCTTCAGTTATTAAGTTCCACCTCCTCTTCCAACCTCTAATAAGCACTACTGTAAAGTAATTTCTGAGTTTGATTTCATCTGCTCTCCCTTTCAGCATGCTTTACTTGGACATGATAATAAGCATTGAAAACTCATAAGAGTACAGTAGCAAAAAGAAGACTCACAAGAATATTGCTCCTCTAGAGTTAACCCAAATTAATACTCTAGTAGTTGTAGCAAACACTTACTTGGATCATCCTACGTGAAAGACAGGTAAAATATATTCATTTATTGAATTTTATTAACTTAACCCTATGAGGAATGTACTACTATTATCTCCATTTAGAGATGAGGAACTGAGGCACAGAGAAGTTAAATAATTTACACATAGTAAGTGGCAAAGTTGGAATTCAAAACAAGGTTAAGAATATTTGCTGTTAGTCATAGACCATTCTACTTTTAACAGCTAACAGAGATACAATTTTCACATCAAATGGAGTTACAGTGTGAAACACTCTTTTCTTCTTAGACCTTTCTAATCTAGATTCTGTTGTATTTGTTATGTTTCTTTTCCATGATCAATATTGTTCATTTTTGAGCTCCCTCTCTCCCTGTTTCTTAATTACGCTGCTAGAGGTTTGCAAATTTCATTAGTTTTTTTCAAATAATCAATTTCTATATTTGTTAATCTTTTGTATCATATTTTGTTTTCTGTTTAACTCTTTCTCTTATCTTTTCTTTAATTTATTAATTTATTATTTATTTTTGGCTGCATTGTGTCTTTGTTTCTTCGCCCCTTGGAGGGACGGGGAGCTGGGGGGACTACTTTACATCGTGGTTGCGTGGGTTTCTCATTGTGGTGACTTCTCTTGCTGTGGAGCACAGGCTCTAGGCATGCTTCAGTAGTTGTGGCTCCCGGGCTCTAGAGCGCAGGCTCAGTAGTTGTGGCGCACAGGCTTAGTTGCTCCGCCGCATGTGGGATCTTCCCCAACCAAGGCATGAACCGTGTCCCCTGCACTGGCAGGCAGATTCTTAACCACTGCGGCACCAGGGAGCCCTCTTTCTCTTATCTTTTAATTTTCTTTTTACTGCTTCTTTTAGATTTACTCCATTTTCTAATTTCTTATGTTGAACATTTAGCTCCTCAACATTTGACCTTTTGGAAGAAACATGTGTGATTTGGCAATGATTTCTTGGCTATGACACCAAAAGTACAAGCATCAAAAGCAAAAATAAAAAAATGGGACTACATCAAACCAAAAAACTTCTGTACAAGAAACAATCAACAAAATGAAAAGTCAACCTATGGAATGGGAGAAAATATTTGCAAACCATATAGCTTATAAAGGGTTACTGTATAAAATATATAAGAAACTCATATGACTCAAACAAACAATCCAATTAAAAACTGGGTGAAGGACCTGGATATACTTTTTTTGAAGAAGATATACAAATGGCCAACAGGCAAAAGAAAAGAGTCTCAACATCAGTAATCATCAGAGAAATGCAAATCAAAACCATAACGAAATATCACCTCACACCTGTAAGAATGGCTAAAAAACAAACAAAAACTGTTGGTGAGGATGTGGGGAAATTGGAACCTTTGTGCACTGTTGGGATTGTAAAATGGTGCAGCCACTGTGGAAACAGTATGGAGGTTTCAAAAAATTAAAAATATATCTGCCATATGACCCAGCAATCCCACTTCTGGATATATATCTGAATGGTTGAAAGCGGGGTCTGGAAGATACATGCAAACCCATGTTCAAAGCAGTATTACTCACAATAGCCAAGCTATGGAAGCAACCTGGATGTCCATCCACAGATGAATGGATAAACAAAATTTGGTATATACATACAATGGAATATTATTCAGCCTTAACAAGGAAGGAATTTCTGACACATGCTATCACATGGATGGAACTTGAGGACATCTATGCTAGGTGAAATAAGCCAGTCACAAAAAGATAAATACTGTATGATTCCACTCATATGAGGTATCTAAAGTAGTCAGATTCATAGAAACAGAACATGGAATGGTAGTTACCAGAGGCTTGGGGAGAGGGAAAAGAAGAGTTTTTGTTTAATGGGCATGGAGTTTTAGTTTTTTAAGATTAAAAAGTTCTGGAGATCTGTTTCACAATAATGTGAATATTCTTGATGATACTGAACTGTATACTTAAAACAGGTTAAAATGGTAAATTTTATAATATGTGTTTTTTAACCACAATTTTTTTAAAGACTATTCAAGGCTATTATGTTACCTATAAATACTTTAGGTGATAAAAAATAAACTGATGTGTGATATTTTTATCATTCAGATTCTCAGCTGTAAAATATAGGTGAGGATAATACCTCATCACTTGTAAGATATACATGAGGATAATACCTACCTCATAAGATTGTAGGATTGTTGTAAGAAATAAATGAGTAAATTGCTGAGAAGTGTATGTATTTAACTATAAGAATACTTATTTAGGGCTTCCCTGGTGACGCAGTAGTTGAGAGTCCGCCTGCCGATGCAGGGGACACGGGTTCGTGCCCCGGTCCGGGAAGATCCCACATGCCGCGGAGCGGCTGGGCCCGTGAGCCATGGCCGCTGAGCCTGCGCGTCCGGAGCCTGTGCTCCACAACGGGAGAGGCCACAACAGTGAGAGACCCACGTACCGCAAAAAAAAAAAGAATACTTATTTAAATTTCTTTTTGTCCTCTCTCTCTCCTCCCTTCCTCCTCACTCTTTTCCTTCATTTCATTTAAATAGACTAAGGATATTTTTCTCTTTTGGTTTTCTACTCATTTCACCATCTCTCACTCATGTAAAGGTATGTATTCTTTTTCTCTTTCTTTAATTCTCACAGTAGAAATGTTGACATGCATACTTAACAAAGACTACAATTACTCTGTTTACTCATATTCTAAACAATAAAAAGTCTTTAAGATACTTTAATTATAATCACTCCCTTCCTGGTTTAATATAGCTAGTATCTAATATACTATCTTAATTTTAATGTCACATTTAAACACTACCATTATTGCTTTATATACCCATTTTTGTTTGTTTAGGTTTACCCACATGCTTATTTTCTTTACTTGGGTCTCAGAAATTTCTCCTGAGACAGAAGAAATCATTTAGGTCTATATTTTGGTCACAGACAATTGTTGGATTATTTTATATTTGAAAATCTCTTTATATTTCACTCACTGTTGAAAAATAGAGTTGCTAAGCATTGAATTCTGGGTTTTTCATTTTATTTTATTTCAAGAATACAAAGATATCATTCCAGTGTCTTTTGCCTTTCATCTTTTCAACTGAGAAATCAGCTGCCAATCTAATTGATGAATTTTTTTACGAAACCTCTTTTCTCTCTTCCTCTTTTGAGTGATGTAATTTGGTTTCGGTATATTGTAGTTTCACTCTGTTATTTCCAGATGTGAATTTTAATTTATACATCATGTTTTAAATTCTTGGGTCTTGAATCTAAGGTTGCATGCCTTTCATCAGTTCTGAATAATATTTCCACCATTTTCTTTCCTAATATTTCTTTTCCTTTATCTCTTTTGTTTCTTGAATTCCTATCAGTGCTTCTTCTGTGTTGATAAATCTTTCTTTCATATTGATTCTATTTTATTTCCCTGTGCTGCATTCTGAATAATTTCTTGTGGTTGATGATAAAGTTCACTGATTTTCTCTTTAGTTATGCTTAGCCCTTCAATTGTGTTTTTTGACTTAATTAACTATATTTTTTATTTCTAAGATTTTTATTGTTTCTTTACAAACTTTTCTGCTTATTTTTGTAAGCTCTCATTGCTTACACTTTTATTTCCATCTTTTACTCATTAAATATATTCAAATAATTATTTCATATAATATAACTGTTAAGTTCAACACCAGAAGATCTGTTTCTGAAGTTGGTTTTTTGTAAGAATTTTTTGAGGTATGAATTCAATAACACTTCCTCCAGGGATAAATTTCATTTGCTTATAGGATCTACTTTAAGTTATTTATATTTTTGATTCATGTATTTAAAAGTATGCAAATTGGGGGCTTCCCTGGTGGCGCAGTGGTTGAGAGTCCGCCTGCCGATGCAGGGGACACGGGTTCGTGCCCTGGTCCAGGAAGATCCCACATGTGGCGGAGCGGCTGGGCCCGTGAGCCATGGCCGCTGAGCCTGCGCATCCGGAGCCTGTGCTCTGCAACGGGAGAGGCCACAACAGTGAGAGGCCTGTGTACCACAAAAAAAAAAAAAAAAAAAAGTATGCAAATTGCATTGTTTCAGGAACCACACCCACATAAAGCCAGCTAGCAGTACTATAATTGGTCATAAGAAAGACTTTTTAAAACCTTTGCCTAGAGCCAACGATGAGAGGGACAATTTTCCTTTCAGTTTTGTGTTTTATCTCACTTCACTGAAAGTGTAGCATCTCTTGTCAGGACAGTTTCCAATCTGGCCCCTGGCACTGCTAAGTCCAAGGCTTTACTCCCAGAGTGCTTTGCTCTAGGAGACTAGTATAGCCAGAAGTTTTAGAGCCTCCATATCTCTCTGTAGTTCTACGATTGTTTTGATCCTGACACTGGCACATTTTATTATTATCTCACAGGCTTGTTGATTCACTTGAAAGTACATACTTTATCAAACACTTTTATATATTTATAGCCAAAGGCTTTCAGTGTCTCTGTTTGCTATATTGCCAGTAATAAAATTCTATAATTGAAGAATACCTTCTACATTTTAAATATAATATGTCAGTCAGTTATAAGTATTTTGTTTAACTTATCACCAAGAACATCATTTTGCTTTGTTTACAGTATCATATTTATAGAGAAAAAATTAACTTTATTGTATTCAAAGTTATATTTTTTTATTATTTGCAATTTTGGCTCATGATTAAAAAGTAATCCTGTATCACAAGTTTATAAAGATATTTTTATATATGTTTTCATTAAAATATTTAAAGTTTCCTTTCTTCATTTATATCTTTATTCCAGTTGGAATTTACTTCTCTGTACAAAATGAGGTAAGGCTATTGTTTTTCTATATAAATAACCAATTACCTAGTACCATTTATTGAATAGTCCATCATTTCCTCATTTGGTCATGTAAGTTTTCATACGTAGGTGAATCTTTATGAGAGACAGACTTTTGATTGGTGACTAAATGTATTTAATAATTATCTTTCCATATTTTTAAATTTCTTCTTACATTAATTTTGTGCCTTTTAATTTTATTGAAAAAAATTTTCTATCTCTTTGAAGGATATATTAGCATAAAGTTTATAGTGGTCTGTTATGACTTAAAAAATTTTTTGTATTGTTTCTAGACTTACATGGACTTACCTTCTTTTTGAACTAGATATATATATATCTTTATTTTTGCTAAAGAAATGTTTTATTGATACTATAATTTGCATTTCTTTGATTATTAGTGAAGGTGAATAGTATCTTTCATTTATGTATCACTTCCTTGAACTGTCTGCTCAAATTCTTTGTCCCCCTTCCCCCACTGTATTTTATATTAGCATTTTGGTATTCTTCTCATGAATTAATGTAAATATTTATAATTAAGTCTATTAATCCTTGTCTATTATGTTTGAATGATTATATCTCCCAGATATTTGCTTTTTAATTATGTTTCCAATTGTATTTTGTACTTTTTAAGTTGTATTTTATTATATCTTTGCCTGTATTACAGCTCCCATGTCTGGAATTTTACAATCTTTATTTTATATATATATATATATATATATATATATATATATATAATATTTATGTGTTTATATATGTGTATATATACATATGTGTGTGTGCATGAGTGTGTGTACCTTACTGAAGATTACTGACTGGAAAATGTCTAGAAATGTCTAGAGATGATCTTCTTTCCACAGGTCATAGGTTACTTTGAAAGAATTTTAGGGTCCTATAAACTGAACTACCAAGATTTTCATTTAAAATTTCTCTGAGAAGGTGTTAAGATAACACCAAGCATTTATGTTACTATATATTACATAATATAGGATATATACACATATCAATTTTATTTGCCAGTTGATTTTGCTGAAGCTGCTAATACAATAATTAAGAGTATTTTTAACATAAAAATGAATGTTTCCTAATGGGGAAACTGAATGAACAAAACTGCTCACTTTCTAATTATTTTCTTTTGAAAAAAAATTACAAATATAAGATAAACTGACTTTAATTGCAAAGAAAAATGTCAGAAGTGACATTTCAACACTTCAGTATGCTAATGATCTCAACTAAAAGAAATGTGAAATCAACCAAGGCTACTGTCATTAGTTTCTTCAGGGTCTCACAACCAGAGGAATAAACAATTAATATGTTAAAATTATTCACTGCTAACGTATCATTATGATTCCTAAATAACAGCCTAACCATGTTGATTGGACCTTGACAGAAATGGGCAAAAGTGCCATTTAGTTAACAGTACAACATTATCAAGATAATAAAGATGACGTTACAGAATGTCAGATTCAGAGAGTGGAAGGGGGAGAGGGTGGGGGTGTGTGTGTAAAACCAAAGTGGGTTTGGCACACAAACTATAGCATTGACAGAATCATGGAATCAGTTTAGTAAAATCAGTTGTTAAACACTACAGACTAATTAATGTATTTCATGTTTTTGCTGCCATCTAATCATAAACCATTCACCTTGACCCTTGAGAAGCTTATTCTATCAGCAAGACTGTCTCATAGAGAAACCTGTTTAGGGTAGATGAGACTTGACAATTCAGAGAATTCAAAGGAGGATGTTCTGCTCTTTTGACCCACAATTTAATTGGAACACAGCAGTACTTAACCTTGAAATACTATGCCTTGCATTGGTCCATCTGCAATCGATCATATCAATAAAGTTAATCCAGCAGTTTCCAAAATAGTTTTGCTACATTATAACTCTGTGCTTTTTCCATATGAAAGTTTGATATTAAATATATATGTATACATATATATATATATAACTTGTATATAATATATATTATATATATATATAGAAAGCTTTTAAGTTCTTATTGGTTTGCATTCTCCCACCTTCAAGTAGCAGGTTAGAAGTTTGATACAGTAGTAAAAACTATAGATAGTAATTGAAAGAAAGTTATGAGTGCTTGTCTTAGAATGCTACCCAACACAATACAGGAAGTGCTAATTCAAATAATCTGTTCTTAAGACCACCTCCCTCCTTTTTTAAAAACATATTAAGGGCTTGTACTCAATGGAAACTGTCCTCAGCATCATCTGTTCTTCTGTTAAATCATTTATTCATACATTCCTTTATTAAGTGTGGGCTACAAGACAGGCACTGCCCAGAATGCTGGCGATAATATGATAACTATAAAGAGACACCATTTCCACTTTCATGCAGTTTACAGGCTTGTGGGAATATAGTCATAAATCAAATAATCATGATAATGAACCTGTCATTACAAATTGAGATAAATGCTCTGAAGGAAAGGAACAAGGTTCTAGGAGAGTATAAAACAAGAGGTCTAGATTGGGGATGGAGGGAGGGTTTCCCCAGTAAAGTGACTCTTGAGCTGGAGTTAACTGGGAGAAGAGAAGAGTGGAAGAAGGGAGAGCGTTCCACACAGGGGGAAACACTAGTGTATAAAGGCCATTCGGCCAGAGGAAGCCCAAAGCCATTCCTCCAGAGCTGGTGGATTACAGCCACAGGAGAGTGCCCTGCCAATGCTAATGCTGCTTGTACTCGAGGATTCAAGGTTGAATCCAGGACAAGGAAATTTCTAGTTGAAGTGAGACAAGTGGCCTGGCCCTGAACTTGTGCTCTTCTCCTACACTCGCCAGGAAACATCTGACCTTTGGCCCTCCTTTGATAAAAACAATTCTTATTTATTTAAATTGGGGTATAGTTGCTTTACAATTTTGTGTTAGTTTCTGCTGTACAATGAAGTGAATCAGCTATATGTATACATATATCCCTTCCCTCTTGGACCTCAAAAAAAAAATTCTTATTTAAATGACAATAGCTAAACAACATGTAATCCCTGAAGTAGAATTGTTGAAACAAATGGAACAAAAATTTTAAATAAGTATAATAAACATACATAAAAAGAACATTAATAATCTGAAGGAGACCTTGATTCCTTCATGCTTTTTATAGACTTTCCCTCTTATAAGCTCCCCTCCTTTTTCTAAGCCTTTCCCCACCACTCATATGACTCTTATCTATGTTAGAACAGGAGGACTAATCTCACTATGGTGTGTAACTTCTTTATATCAGCCACTATATTAAATCCCAGGTCATTCTATATCTCCCATAATTTATATCTCTTTATGCTTCCTTCTCTGACCCATCTCCCACCCTTTCCTAGGTCCTGAAACCTTTCCACTGGGCCCTCCAGATGTCACAATCAGTCCTCAGCAAATCACTCATATCCTTGACCTTTTTGCTACACCCTCTCTTTACCTTCAGGCTCTACAAAAACCTGGATTTCCCCTAAGGACACCATTTCCCCTCAGTCTTCTCAGTGGGTGACTATTTTCTCTCACACCCCTCTTACTTTGGAACCCAGAGACACTGCAGATGTCTTCCTAGCATCTTCTTGTTGCTTCTAGTCCAGTCCCTGTCCTATTCCCTTAACACTTCCAGCTGTGGTTCTCAGGTCAATCCTCTGTTTATTTTTGCTGTAATCATCTACTACCCCTGCCATTCCTTGAAGATCTAGCTCTTGGCTTCTGTCATTCTATCCAACACTACTCCTGTCTTAAGTCTTAGGTGACTTCCTTATCCATATAAGGAAAAGGATGATGTTCATGGCCTTCCATAACCATGACCTCTCTCTTCAGATGAGGAAGGTGTCCTCACTCTACCTCAGTATTCATGCTGGAGGCTTTCCCTAGACCTTGTCATTAGTGATAACTGAAACCACTTCATAACCACTTTGTAATCTCAGTTGTGAGCTCCATATTTTAAGCTCTTTCCAGCTCAATCTAATTCCCAAATTCCTTTAATTCACTGGCCCTTCAGGGAACTACAATCCATTTTCTACCCCCTTTTCAACTACCATCTGTATGCCCTCATTTGTCTACTTAACTAGCTTAAGTCTTAAAGAAAGGAATAAAGATTAGATAAAACCATATAAAATATAAAATTATTTAACAATACTAAATAATTCTTGAGTTCAAAAAGGACAACATAGAAAAAGTTACAAAATGTTTAAACTTACATAACAATACTTATATTCCTAAGTGTGTTGAATTAAAATTAAAGCTCTATTTCCATTTAAATACACTATTGTATTTAAATATATTTATCAGGAAATAAAAGATAAAAGTAAGTAAGTGAATCATTCAACTCAAGAAGTTGTAAAGAAAGCAGTAGTACAAACATAAATAATAAAGACATAGGCCAAAATAAATGAGATGAAAAGTAAAATAAAAATAAAGAAGATTAATATAACCAAATGCTGGTTCTTTGAAAAGTTTAGTGAGATACATCTCTGGTGAAACTTATAAAGAAAAAATAAGATAAACTAACAATACAGAATGAAAAAGGAGAAACAACCACAGACTTAGTAGAAACTAAAAGTGGTGAGAGTATTATGAATAACTATACGCTAATAAGTATGAATACCCAATGAATATAAATACCCAGATGAAACAGATAAATTTCAAATTTTAAATGAGTCAATTTGTAGAAAAGTATTAAAATCCAAACTGGCACAAGAGGTACTCCAGCTGCTGATCTAAATTAACAAAGACATGCCTAGAGTATGATATTTCTCTAAGAAGTGTATTTGCTGTTCAAAAGAATTGGTAAAGATTGCTGTAAAAGAAGAATTGGTCTTTACAAGCTAAGTAAAGTTGATGTGAGTTTACAGCAAAAGGAGGACAAAGAGGAAGAGGAGAGGAGAAAGAAAGGTGGGAAAGAGGGCAAACAACACAAAGTCCAAAGACACTTAAAGATGCTGAAACAGCAATCAAAAGTCTCTACCTCCAAAAAGCTTCAGCCCCAGGTAGTTTTGTAGGTAAATTCTACCAAACATGTAAAGAAAATTTAGTCTTATTTTGTAAGTTATTTCAGATAAAAAGTAAGAGAAAGCTACCTAGCTCGTTTTATCAGACTAGCATAATCTTGCACAATGGAATAAAGACAGTAAAAATGACAGAAAAAGATTATAGGTTAAGGGCTTCCCTGGTGGCACAGCAGTTGAGAATCTGCCTGCTAATGCAGGGGACACAGGTTCGAGCCCTGGGCTGGGAGGATCCCACATGCCGCAGAACAACTAGGCCCGTGAGCCACAACTACTGAGCCTGTGCATCTGGAGCCTGTGCTCCGCAACAAGAGAAGCCGCGATAGTGAGAGGCCCGCGCACCGCAATGAAGAGTGGCCCCCGCTTGCCACAACTAGAGAAAGCCCTTGCACAGAGACGAAGACCCAACACAGCAAAAATAAAAAATAAATAAATTAATAAACATCTACCCCCAACATCTTCTAAAAAAAAAAAAAAGATTGTAGGTTAATTTCACTAATGAACACAGATGAAATTAACTTTCAGGTTATTTAAAAATTAATACAGTTCAAATAGGAATTATAGGATAATCATCAGACATTCTATCACTGTAACTAACCTCATTAACAATCAAGTGAGAAAAATTATATAATTATCTCAACTATTAAATATTGATAGAATTTAATGACTATGGTTAAAACTCTCAGAAAACTAAGAATGAAAGGGGATTTCCTTAACTTGATAAGATTATATACAAAACACCTACATTAAACATTATAGTTAATGGAGAAACATCATACTTATTCCCTGTAAGATCTGGAACAAGACAAAGTTGCCCACTATCACCACTACTGTTCAACAGAGCGGGTCCTGGCCAATACTCTAAGGAAAGAAAAAAGAAATGATAGGTATAAGCATTGAAAGGGAGGACATTAAACTGTCATTATATACAAATTATCTGATTATCTGCTTTGAAAACCCAAAAGTGACAACAACTATTACAGTGGTAAGAGTTCAGCAAGGATTAAAAAACAAACAAACAAGAAACTCATAAAAAGCAATAGAATTTATTTACATGGATAAGGATCATATATCAGGTATACACACCCTCTATCATATAATTTGGCAGTGCCATCCTCCAGCCCCAATTATGGACAGAGTACTTAATGTACTTAGTATTAAGAAAATACTTAATACTTCTTTCTAAAGTGATGCTGGCCTTGACTATACTTTGGCCAGTGGCCTGTTAGAGGACTGAATGAGAACAAAAGCTTGAAGCTTGCCTGCATGGTTCAGTTTGGAAACCATCACCCCCACCATCTACTCTGTGGAAAATTGTCTTCCATGAAACCAGTTCCTGGTGCCAAAAATGTTGGAGACCGCTGTCCTAGAGAATACTGAACACTAAGAAGAAACTACTGTCATATACCATACTTATACAAAACAATATAGTATTTATAAAGTGAGAGAGAAATTAAGTTTTCTTTTTGATCAATTACATATTTTCTGAAGCAGAGACCATTAAGAAAGAAAAAAAAAGTAGTATCTCATTTTGGTTTTTTTTTCCTCCTTAAATTTTCTCATTCTATCTTTCTATGCATGACTATTCATGGCTGGCTTTTCAGACACCTGGCTCTCTTCAAGTAAGAAGCACCGATAATTTCTACATCTGTACATGTCAACAATCATCCTCATAATCAGTCAGATCCGTGTGAATGATCTTTGAGGACCGCAACGCCTACTTTCTACTAAGAGTTGGATTGCACTATCTATAAATGCCCCACACAGCTGCTTAGTGTGAAGAAATATGTGCTAATTACTTTTGGAGTTGAAAAAGGATGCAGAGATAGGCCAGTCAGGAGGAGTACTGGACGATCTCCTTCTAATTCATGCCTCCCCACCATTTGCTCACTCCCAGCTCTGGACCTTCAGGACAGAGTGGGTCCCTGGAACAGAAATGAGGAGTGGGCAGGGACATGAGGTGGACCCTGGAACCCTGGTCACACCACTCTTGCCTTTCCCTGGGAATCATTTTGCATCTACCTTGACTCAACAGATATGTTCTCCTTGAAAAGTTACATATTAGCAATAGGCACAATTTAATGTATACATTCTCTGTACTCAGCCCAATGTTAGGCACTCTGCTTATATTAATTCTCCTCCCAATAATCCTGTTTTTTACAGATAAAGAAACTGAAGCTTAGAGAAATTAAAACAATTGATCTGAGGTCAGCAATTAAGAACTCAGATCTGTCTGATTCCAAAGATCCAGCTCTTGTAGCTAGAGGATCCTGTCTCAGACTACATAACTGGTAAATGGCAGAAACCAGATTTAAAGTGAGGTCTTGACTCCACATTTTGGTTTCATCACTCAGTGAATTGTTGTTAAGCTTATGAACTAATGAGTGAAGTGATCAAGCAATCGGTATTGTTTAAAGTGAGTTGATGAATTTGGGGAATGAAAGTTAAGAAATATGCTAATATCATACATATTAGATTAGATTTGAGTAATAGTTGTTATTTTTGCTAGGGGTTAAAGGCAATTGTCTTAAAACAATTGACTCAGAGTGGGAGTTGAAGTCAGTTAAGGTAGGACCCACAGTCGAGACTGAAAGCAGGACACCAGAGGCAGGTTACAACGTAATCCTAACATATAACCACTCTGTTCTAGGAATTATGTTAGCTGGAGTTAGAAAGATGAAAAGGAATACTCTAATATTAACTATACTTCCTGTGCCTCAGTTTCCTTATCTGTACAATGGAAATAACAATAATACCTATTTCAGAGTGGTTTTGTGAGGATTAAATGAGATAATACAGGCAAAGTGCATGGAACACATTAAGAGTTAGCACTAAATAAATAATAGCTGTAATTATTATTAATATTGTCTCAGTTCCTGCCTTTAACAAACCAACCAACATGGGTCAGGGAAGTGCAACAGCTGATAGAGCTTCCCAGATGGTGGTGGGTGAGTCACATCAAATCAAGAAAAGAAAAGCAGAATTGTATCAACTCCAAAAAATGTATCTTTTTAAAAAATTAAATATGTACACCAAAGATCTGCCTCTAAGAAACTAGTTTTAAAATACCTAATAATAAAAACCTAAAGTGTGTCTCTATTATTTAAATTCAAACCTCTTAAGCAAGGAGAGGAGTGGCTGTATCCAGTCTCTGTGGGGACAGTGGGTCTCAATGACAGTTCTTTCTAAGGTTGTGTTCCACATTACCTTTCTGTGACTGGAAAAATGTCACTTGATGCCATTTTCCTCAATCAGGTCAACTGCCAAACTGGTTAAAATAATTTCCTTACAGAAACCCAGATCTGCCTCTAACCTAAACTGTGCTCGGTGAGTACATCTTCACCTCTTCCTCTCCCTCTGCAGTCAAGGAAATAGCAGTTGATGGCTTAACTGCTGCTACCTGGCAGAAAAAGCATACACCTGTTGACAGATTGGCTCAAAACAAATTGAAAGGGAAACTTCAAAAGTATGACAAGATTCTTCTCCGGCCAGCGCCACCTCAGACAGGCTACTGGACGGAAGATCCAGAGCCCCAGTCTGATAAGATGGTGTTTCCAAGGAGTACAGGTGCAAGTCACCATTCTTTCTGACTGACATGTGGTCATCACCTACTCAGACGATGTTAGAACAGGAAAAACAGGAAATCCCGCAGATACCTGCCAGAAATCCTCTCACCAGGGCAAGAGTTCCAGTTTTTTAATAATGCCTGGATAACATATTTATAAAACATGTTGGAGATTTTCAACCTTGGCAAACGATATATGTTTATAAAATCATTCTTAAGTGTTCACGTATTATAAACAGGCAGGTCAGCTTAACAGGGATCGCCTGTGAAGTGTCTTTAACAAATATACAATTAAAGAATCAGGCTTGACAGCTTTGCTAGATGGAATTTTGTTGTAAATACCTTCAAATCCTATAGCTCAGGTTGTATGCTGAAGCTTCTTCTGACCTCAGGAGAATGACTGTATCCCCTGAGTCTAACCTCAAGCATTTATCTCATTCTGGTTTTTTTCTTGGTTTTCCTGAAGTCTAATTTGGCCAGCTCTACCTACATGTGTTCAGCTTTGCAGTGATTTATTTCATGTGCTCCTTCTTATTTCGATTTGGCATGTGTTCCTATCATTCCCATATGTCAACAGGTTACTTTGAATTCCACTGTCTTATGTAGTCCTCCAAGATGACCATGATTTTCATACCACGGGAAATGGTTAGAGGAAAATAACCTCTGTATTTGAATGAGCTAGTTAATTCCAAAATGCTCATTTCCCGTGGATTCTTAATTCCTGTACAAATGAAACTTGAGAAACCTCTGTCCTCATTTAGGCGCTACTGGAATCAACTCCCGCTTCTTAGGCAAACCTGCTTTCTTTTCTGTCCAACCCTAACTCTCCTCTGAAGTGTGATGATACTGAGTGCTTCATTAAACACCATCAGCCCAAAGTGGAAGCATATGCTACTCAGAAGCATTTATCACCAAATTATATAGATCCGCTTCTCGACCCAGTTCTCCTCTGTTTATGGATCCCAGAGCCAGCAGCACTCATTCATCTCCTTCTTATTAAATGCTACTGTTCATTCAACTGTTTGAACAAACGAAGGAATGCTTTGAAATGCCCCTTTAAGAAAATGATACGAAGTGAGAGAGTGGCATGGACATATATACACTACCAAATGTAAAATAGATAGCTGGTGGGAAGCAGCCACATAGCACAGGGAGATCAGCTCGGTGCTTTGTGACCACCTAGAGGGGTAGGATAGGGAGGGTGGGAGGGACAGAGACGCAAGAGGGAAGAGATATGGGGATATATGTGTAACTGATTCACTTTGTTATAAAGCAGAAACTAACACACCATTGTAAAGCAATTATACTCCAATAAAGTTGTTAAAAAAAAAAAAGAAAATGATATACTGTTATTTTTTTTAAAGACACATCATTTAAGGGGCTTCCCTGGTGGCGCAGTGGTTGACAGTCCGCCTACCGGTGCAGGGGACGCGGGTTCGTGCCCCGGTCCGGGAGGATCCCACATGCCGCGGAGGGGCTGGGCCCGTGAGCCATGGCTGCTGAGCCTGCGCGTCCGGAGCCTGTGGTCTGCAGCGGGAGAGGCCACAGCAGTGAGATGCCCGCGTACCGCAAACAAAACAAAACAAAACAAAAAAAACATCATTTAAATATGAAAATGTATTAATTTTGCCAAAAATTCCCTGGAGAAATGATGACTGATCTTCAAAAGACGTCGTTCTTACCAAAGACAGAAAGCTTGTGGGCGCTCAATCAATGATGCATTTGGCTGATACAAAGTACCAAGGCTGTGTCAACACAGAGAAAGAACATCTGGAGGAAAAGTGAGTAAGTCAAGCGTGATGTTTCAGTAGTTGACACTGAGTAATCACGTTTCCATAGAAATGTTTCTCTCTTAACTAAACATTTTGTTATCCTAGTATCTATATAGGTAAGTTTATACGTTTGGTATAAAGCACTTTCTAAATCCTTTAGTTTCCCCTAATAGGTTTCCTGACAAGGTGACATAATACTACTTCCATCTGACAGGTACAACCAATACCTATAGAGACAGCTACCTTTGATTGCCTCAGATTCAAGACCAGAGAGTTATATGGCTTTAGCCTGATTTGTCACTGTAGCATTTCAACTTAATTTCAGTTTTACAAACAATGGCTATTTTGTACAGGATTGTTTTGGTTGCCCCTTTTTTTTTTTTTTTTTTGCGGTATGCGGGCCTCTCACTGCTGTGGCCTCTCCCGTTGCGGAGCACAGGCTCCGGACGCGCAGGCTCAGCGGCCATGGCTCACGGGCCCAGCCGCTCCGCGGCATGTGGGATCTTCCCGGACCGGGGCTCGAACTCGTGTCCCCTGCATCGGCAGGCGGACCCTCAACCACTGCACCACCAGGGAAGCCCTGGTTGCCCCCTTCTTAAACAGGCATTTTGGCAGTATACTTTAGAACGAAGTCATTGTTTTCTGTGGCCAGGGAAGCTTTGCAATCATTTTGATTTTATCCTGTTAGGTTTTTAGTTCTTTGAAAACAGCAGACAAACACTGCGTTTGGGTTTTCTGTGTTGCTGGTGAGCAGTTACTGAAACGGACCTGCTTTTTAATGCAAACATTATGCATACTGCAGCCAGACAATGGAAAGTCTGCTTGCAACCTGAGCAGGGCTGGCTGCAATCTTTCCCAGTGGGTATCTATCATTTCAGGTGCTGCCGAGGAATTCGTTATAGAATTTTCATTTTTCAACTGTTTGTTCGAATCACATACCAAGTCAAATTTAATTAGTTATATTCATCCAGCAGATGGTACAGTATTCTATACTAAAATATAAATTCCTTTACTTAATTGAGTAATGCATTTCATATGATCTCTTTTACAAATTTCAAAACCAATTCTCTTCAAACAGGCCTGCACATTATTTGGATGCAAGCCCAAACAGGTTAAAATTGATTTAATGCTCTCCCCCCAACCCACCCCCCGGAAGAATATTATGTAAATGAAAGCAAGTCTGCACTGAGTATCTTATTTTAATGTCCCCTTCTACATAAATTACACTGGCATCTGGGAGAAAAGAGGTGGCATTAAACTTAAGTTATGTGGGAACGAGTTTCTTAAACTTCAAAGGCCAACGTGTCACAAAGATGGTCATATTGAAATGAATTCAACTTTTTTCACACTGGAAAAACCGAACATCCATGATCAGTTTGTTAAAACCAACTCTTTGATAATATTAAATAGATTCCTCATAGATACATGGATATTCCTTCCAGGATAGCCAGTTAACCTAAACATTAGAATTGAGACAGAAGGGCTATCTATCTCTATATGTTAGTTACATACTGTTATAGACATCTGTAGCACTCAAACACAGTTTTTGGACAACAAAGTGTGCAGTGGAAAACTGTATCCTTGGTAGATCTTGGATTGCTGCTTCTCTGACCACCCAAGACTCAAAAAGGATTTCATTTCTCCCCTAAACATTGTATCATTGCTTCTGGCATCTGCCTATTTTTTTCTTCTGGTGGAATTTGAAGCATGCTGAATTTTCCCAACCTGTGTCAACAACCTATTAAAGGGTACAAATTGATTCATTGAACGCTGGAAGTAAAAGAAGTTTTATCCATTTTTTATTCCATAGATGGCATATATTCTGCATATATACGGAATCAGCCAACTCCAGTGCCTATTATAGATGTTAGCAATTAATCATGACACGTGTGTCTTCTAAATCTTTGACCAAGCCCTCCAGTCATGAAGTGAATACTCTTGATATTTGCCACCTTCTTCTAGTCTGATTCTTTTATTATGCTGATAAGGAAATTAAGGCACAAAGACGTGTAATAGAATCTTTTTTAACTTAGTCACAGAGGTAACTAAAGTTCAGGTCAAGACTGATAAGTATCTCAATTCCTAGGCAGATATTTCTCCCACCACATTATGTTACCCCTTGAGTGAAAAAAATCTAGGGTATAGACTGAGGCAGAGGAAAAATAATTTTCCTTTACTCTTGTTACTGAACCAAACTTCCGTCTGCGCAGTAAAGCCAATCTTCAGACACAGGATTGTGGTGAAGGAAAGCACAGCATTTATTGTAAGGTGACAGACAAGGAGTCTGAGGCGGCTAATGCTCAAAAGACCCAAACTCCCTGATGGGTTTCAGGGAGGCATTTTTAAAGGCAAGGTGAGGAAGGGGAGTTGCAGGGTATGTGTTCAACTCGTGCACAATCCTCTGATTGGTTGATGGTGAGGTAACAGGGCAGTGTCACAGGGGTTAACTTTATCAATCCATCTGGGAAGACCCCACAGGGGAATAAATATAATGGAAGGCAACGGTTATTTTAGTAAGGTTTTTTTCATGCAGATTTATCTCTGTGTGACTCTGTCTCTGCTGATAAGTCAGTCTCCTCTTCCTGGGCACATTCCACAAAGGAAAATTTATGCCCTCATTTTAGGCAGAGCAGAGAACTCTTCGTGTGTGTGTTGATTCTCAGCTGCCTTCAGCTCAAAATAATCCTTATGCCCAAGTGGCATCTTTGGGGGTGGCATATCCTGGTCCCCTTCAAACTATCCAGAGTGAAGATATTACAACTGTGGGTAGCTAATTTGATGAAGGCACTAAGCAACTCCTCCAGGCAGTTTGCCAGCCACCATCCCCCATTTAATCTCTGGGTGTTCCTTCTAGGCCCTACCACTTGAAGTTTCTGTATTACAGCTTTACCAGTCTTCTTTAAATTATCCAATATTTTCAGCAGCTCTTTAATTTCTAGATAGAAGATATTCTACTTGTCTGAGCCTTAATGCAGATCTCTTATGGGTGCCATCAAGTTCAAGCAATTAAGTGGTTCCCTTATTTCCAGTTTACTGGATTAAACTGTACCGATAAATCTCTGAGAAACCCTAGTGAAGGGAAAGAGTGTATCTTTTGAATCCAGTTCTTGCTCTGCTAGCTACTATCAGCAAGACCTTAAAGACCTTTCATTATGGAAACCAGATTTCAATGCATGTAGGTCACCCAGGACAGAGTTGAAGCTCAATAAACAGTAGTTCTGATGATGATAAGGATGATGATGGCTGGTGGGAATATACTCCTCTGTTTTGTATAGTTTTCTTCAAAAGAATCTAGTTAATTCTCTACAGATTTCTTCCCTCCTGCTCCTTTATCCCCATCCTTCTCCCTTACACATACATCAGACACAGTCATACTTAAAGATCTACAATATTCATTTACTTGGAAAAGACAACAATATCCTGGCTTAGAGAGACTCCATTAACTTCATTACATGCTAAGATTTAACACTTAAAAATCTTAGACAAAAGTCAGATTAGATGTCTCTTCCTTCAGGCATTGGTCCCTAACGAGGTAGACCCACCAGCAACTGGTACTGAAAGGCTGTACTGATGTCTGTTGCCTATTGATTCATACCTCTTTCCTCTAGACTATAAACTCCTTTGGGGGAGAGTTAGGGTTTAGTTTAGTGTGTCTTGTATCATAGTAGGTAATTACTTCTGAAAAGATAAATGAATTAGTATTATCTGGGATGGAAAGTAGGGAAAAATAAGGAGGTCAATTTCCCAGTCCTTATGATTTAGGGATAATAAATATTTGGAAATTATCTGGACAAAGAGACAGAAGTTACTTAATTTACAGTGATTAAATTGAAGCTATTTAATTAACTTTTGCCTTTGAAACACAAATAGCTGATATAACAGGTTCACATTCAGATGCTGTTAAGCAGAAAGATTCATTTTCTTTTTCTTCTTCTTCTTCTTCTTTTTTAATGAGAAGCCAAAGCACTGAATGATTCATATTTCTAGGAAAATATTCCTATAGTCATTTTCATCTCTGAATATGCATTCACCTTTAAAAGTATGCTTTTAATAAAAAGGAAGACTCTGCATTTATTTTATGATGTTTCTTGGCGAATGATCTCCAGATTTTTTTTTTTATTATTAATTCTATCTGCAGGGCCCACTCTAAGCAAACACATGTCATACGGAAGCTGGTCTTTCCTTTTCTATAACAGGTTCTAATCAATCCCAGCAATAAGCAAAGGAGATATCATGATTGTGCTATGACTGAAGAGATACCAGGATGGGCTACAGTGAACTTCCTGACATACTGAACTGCTAACGGAAATTCTACCATTAGACCTTCATCCTTTGACAAGCCATTTATGTCCCTGTTACAATGCAAACAGCCTTGTCCTGGGAGGGAAATATTTATTATGTATTTCTTAGCAAACAACGTTTTGATTGAGGGAAAGTTAAAAAAGCGTGCCACAGAGTGAAAGAGGATATTTCCTATATATTCAATAAATGGCTCATATGTAGAATGAATACATATCCTAAAAATGATTAAGAAAACAGTAGATTACCCAACAGAAAAACAGACGAATGACTTGGATAGACATTTATACTGCAGGCTGCTCTCGTCATGCCCATCACAGCTTAGTAGGAAACCCTCAAAAGGATTAAACTTGTTTCTGAGTTCCAGAAAAAAAAAAATTAGAGAAATGCAAAAATATCCAGCACTTAACAAGTTAAAATTCACACTACCTAGCATTCAATAATAATAATAAAAAGAAAACATTACCAAGTGTG
This sequence comes from Orcinus orca, assembly GCF_937001465.1. Classification (NCBI taxonomy): domain Eukaryota; kingdom Metazoa; phylum Chordata; class Mammalia; order Artiodactyla; family Delphinidae; genus Orcinus; species Orcinus orca. The sequence goes on along the minus strand of NC_064569.1, from coordinate 34,333,206 downwards.
CAAAGAAGCAGAAAAATATCCGAAATGCAGAGAAAATTAGTCAATAGAAACAGACCCCCAAATTACTCAGATGATAGAGTTAGTAAAAACCAATATTAAAACTACTTTTATAACTATATTTCATGGTTATGAAGGTAGAAAAAGACATGAGTATGTTAATGAGAGATATGGAAGATAAAATAAAAATGAACAAAATAGAAATTATAAAATTCTAAACAGAAAAAATTTCAGGGAACAAAAATAAACCAGATGGAATAAACAGGAAATTAGATGTTGCAGAAGAAAGAGAAAACATGAAGATGTAGCAATAAACTGTGCAATATTAAACACAGAAAGAAATAAGAAAAAAAAAAACATCATCATCAGTGAGCTATGGGGCAACTTCAGACAGCTTAACATATGTGTAATCAGAGTCCCTGAGGGAGAAGAGAGAGAGGGAAGCCAGAAAAAATATTTGATGAAATGGTGGCCAAAATTTCTCAAATTAAATAAAAATAATGAACCCACAGTTCATGAAGTACAACAAAGTCCACCACAAGAAATATGAAGAAATAGAACCAAGACACATCAAATGACTTAAAACCAGAGACAAACAGAAAAATCTTAGAAGCAGCTAAAGGAGAAAAAAGAAACATGTACATGGGAACAAAGATATCAGTGGTCGTTCTGGGGGAAGGGGAGAAAAGGAGGGACAGGATGGAGCAGGTACAAAGAAGTATGAGGAAACTTTTAGGGGTGATGGATATGTTAATTACCTTGATCACAATGATGGTTTCACAGGCATATACATTTATCAAAATGTATCAAAATATATATTTTAAATATGTGCAGCTTATTGTATGTCAATCATACCTTAATAAAGTTGTTTATAACTTCATAATGATATACTGCTATGGCCACAAAAATAGATAAAATCAAAAAGCAGGCAGTACCAAGTATTAGCAAACGTGAAATTTCCACACACAGTTATGAGAGGATAATGCGATAAACAACTTTAGAAAATTCTTTGACAATGTCTCCTAAAGCTGAACTTGTACACGATGCACCAGCAGTTATACTCTTAAGTTTGTAGACAGGAGAAATACCTGCATGTTTACCAAATTATATGCACAAGTAAAATTGCTAGTAATAACCCGCCCTGGAAAATCTCAAAGTCCAACAAGATTAGAGTGAAGTATGGTATATTCATAATATAGAAAACTGTAAAAAAGAAGGAAAAACTGCTAAACAACCACGTGGATGAATCTCAGAGGCATAATGTTTAGCAGTCCCAAGGAGTATATATCACATGATCCCAACCATATAAAGTTCAAAATAGGCAAAACTAATTAGGTATTAGAAGTCATGATGCACAGGACTTCCCTGGTGGTCCAGTGGCAAAGAATCCACCTTCCAATGCAGGGGACCTGGGTTTGATCCCTGGTCGGGGAAAAGATTCCACATGCCTCAGGGCAACTAAGCCTCTGCGTCACAACTACCGAACTCGAGTGCCTCAACGAGAGAGCCCATGTGCTGCAAACTACAGAGCCCACACACTCTGGAGCCCAAGTGCCACAACTAGAGAAGAGAAAATCCACAGGCCACAACTAGAGAGAAGCCAGTGCGTCACAATGAAGACCTGATGCAATCAAAAAATAAATAAATAAAATAAATAAATATTAAGAAAAAAAGAAGTCATGTTGTGGGTTCCCTTGATGGGAGGAAGTGACCGGGAGGGGACATTAGGGGGCAGTTGTGGTGCTAATAATGTTATATTTTTTTATCTGGATGCTGGTAACTCACGTGTTTGTTTGTAAACATTCTTCAAGTTGTACATTTTGCATGTTTCTCTGTATATATATCATAGTTCAAAATATATATACTTTCATAAATATAGTTTGGGGTAAAAGAAACAATGATATATGCATAAATGTAAATATATATAAATATACAACATTGTTTATGTGAATGAAAATACATGCATACAAAAAAGTAATATACATTTATAAAAGAGCCCCAATACATTAAACATTTAAAAATTTTTGTCTATGGTGGGGAGATGAAAGAGAGTGGGGAATGGAGATAAAAAGGGATGGAAGGAAGGAAGGAAGGATAGAAGAAAGGGATTTAACCATGGTTTGTCTCCTTATGAAAAATAATTGCTTATATTTATAAAATGCACTGCTGAGTATGAAGTCATATGTGCCAGCCATTCTTAGTTTTTTGGGCTCAAGTCTGTCTTTACCTAAACCTCTATGCCTGCTACACTCCTGTCATCCAAGCTTTTTACTAACATCCTCCCTATTAACAATAACAAAAAAAGTCAACATTAATTAATTATTTGGTGGTAAATTAGATAATAGGTATAGTTTCCAACACACTTTAAAGGAATCCTCCAACTAAGATGGCAGTATCCCTAGAATTTCCATATATTTAATTATATCACTTGTGCTCAAAACCCATGCAGTCATACCCATCTTTAATAAAATGCTGGAGCTACCACAAGCCTCTCAACTTAGTATTTCTTTTAATAGGCAGCCCACTAATTAGGAAAACCTAAAGAGAATTTCAAATTGCTGAAGAAAGTTTAACTGTGAGCCACTTAAAATCTATAAAATATACAATGAGAAAAAGGGCTCATAAATTCTAAATCTAAATGGAAATTTCCAAATGAGGAGAATGGAAATATTTATAGCCCCCTACATCTCTAAAATATTCTTAAATGTTCAGACGTGGAAGATTTAGTTGTAATTTCTACTTTGTTCTCTCCTTTCCCTACGATTCAGCTTCAGGAATGAATGGATAAAGGAGATGTAAGATTTCAGCCATGACAGAGAAGGAAATCCTGCCATGTAAGACAACTTGGATGGACCTTGAGGGCATTATGCTAAGTGAAACAAGTCAGACAGACAAAGACAAATACTGTATTATCTCAAATTGTGGAATATAAAAATGTGAACTCATAGAAACAAGTGTAGAAAGGTGGTTATCAAGGGTTAGGGGATGGGGGGGCAGGGGGGATGGTGAGATGTTGGTCACATGGTACAAACTTCCAGTTATAAGATGCATAAGTCCTGGGGATCTAATGTTCAGCATGGTGACTATAATTAACAACATTATATTATATGTTTAAGAGAATAGATCTTAAATATTCTCACCAAAAAAAGATATGATAATTATGTGGCATGATGGAGGTGTCAGAGCTAACGCTATGGTGGGAATCATTTTATAATATATAAGTGTATCAAATCAACACATTGTATACCCTAAACTTATACAATGTTGTATGTCAATTATATATCCATAAAGCTGGAAAAAATTAGGAAAACCTAGATACAAATAGATAATATGTGATACATGTATATGATGGCAGATTATACAGCCCTTAAAAAGATTAAACTGTAAAAAATAAAATATTATGGATTATCAACTAGAACAGTGAACAGGAAGCTAGAGTCAAATAATGATAGAAATTTTTGCTACATAGAAATTCAGCTGTTAATTTTTTTATTATGAGCGTCCTATTAGAGTAAAAATGCTTACAAGAAGAAACTATTATATCAAAGTTTGAAACAAGTGAGGGCAGGCTGATACACTCTGACAGAATCAGATTACGTATTACAATATCTTTAATCCCCTAAGGAAAGACAAGAAGTAATTTTAAAGTGTTTGTGCAGAGTTCAATGGGAAATTTAACTCTCTAGTAATAGATTTTTATAATGGAAAAAACATTTTATTAAACTACTTGCAGTGTTTACTGCCAGGCATATAATATATGTTTAATAGTATAAAATCAGCTTAAATTTGGATAATACAGCACTCCAGTATGTAGAAAATATAGATGCTTCTGCCTTTGAATCTAATCCCCCTGTATAGATATCTGCCATCTACTCAGGCTTTAGATGTCAAGTGTAACTATTTCAAATTTGTTAAAATGAAAGTTTACCTAGTGGTGAAGGAGATAATTTTGTCACTTTTCTTCCTTGTCACTGATAATTAAAAGCTAAACTTCTTGCAAAATGATACTTTAAAAATGACTTCCTTACCCCCACACTTATTAATTCATCTCAGGACAATTCATAATTTTATATGAGCTCCAAACCCTAGCTGTTACAGATGTAATAACAGCATAAAAACCTATGCTTTAAGCAGTGTTTAGCAAAGCACAATTGTTCTCTCTTTGGCATTTGCTCCTTACCTTATACATCTCCTAATCCTTGGTGTGCACATTGAAAATGTCACCATGAAACCAATCATGTTTTCACATTTGAACCAGACAAATCTTGTTTATTTGCCTGAATCTCACATCTTCAGGAAATTCCAAACTTCAGAAAGTTCCTTAGATTTGTATTGTGTCTAGAAAAATAAGACAAAAACACATAAACTCATCCTCGTAGAAACAACTTTCTATTAGAAAGTTAGAATATTTTCTGGTAGTCTGGCAAGAATCCTTTAAAGTAAACATACTTTCCCCACATATTGCAAAAAATTATTAGACTTTGGTTAGGTTGTTCTTTTGTTGGAGTGTGATAACATATCAAGGAATTAAGGTCTCTGAAGGCAGAGCAATAAGAAAACTCATTAGTAAAGAAAGATCAATACATACTGACACTCTCCTATGAGGATGTTATGAGAATGAAGATGGAAAAACAAATTTAGGATCTAACCATCAATCTCCTTCATCACTGCACATTCAGATCTAGCCAAGATGACAAGCAAAGGGCTGTGTTCATCTTCTCTTACTTCTGATGTTATGAGCATAGTTCACTTTTATGCTGCAATGTAGAGTTGAGTGCTAATTTATTCCCTCTCTAAAGAACCTAATTTACATCATGATTATTTGTTATGCTCTAAAGATAGATAATTGTTCTCACCTTTTCCCTCCCTTAACTCAGCTTTTTAACACCTTTTCTAGAGTCTGCATATAGATTTTGTCATTGAAAAAAAATACTCTTTCAGGAAATTGTCTATATAATTTGCAAGTTAAGGTACATAAAACATGTGTTACTATTAGAATTTATAGAATTATTTTGCCCATATTTGACTGGCATAAATTTTGCCAACATTTATTGACATTGAGTGTAGACCATCCCAGAAAAATGGCAGTGCCTCCTTGGGTCCAGGGGATTGCAGATGATAGATGCCTGCACATGCACACATACACCCTGTTGAAAAAGTTAATCACAATTGTATAAAATTACTTTCCAGAATCAATTTCAAATCTCTGAGATTTTTAATTACCTATTAAACCCTCTTCCTTGCAAACTAGTAATTAGGAAAAGAAGAATGTATATACAATGTGTCATACTTTCTATTTTTAAGATTCATTGAAAAACATGGCCAAACTCATTAATTTAAATGAAAGGAAAATTTCCATGCCATTGTTTATTTTCAAAAGAATTCAAAGCCTTCAGTTAAATTCAAAAGACAATACAAAATGAAGTTTCACCAATTACATTCACATTTTTACTATAATTTTACTACCTTATTACCCACTTAGGATCATCTACGTGCTTTTTGTTTTCTTGTTACTTACATGAAGCCATTTATCATGGAATATAGTTCTCCACAGTATTTGCTTTGAGACAAGGCATTACATGTGTTCCTGAGATTTAATAGCAGTAGTTTCCACATGTTTTGGGTGCATTATATTGTAAAGTTAAGAGCATAAGTTCTGAAGTAAAAATGTCAGAGTTTGAATCTTGGCTCCAATACTTATTGGCTATATAGATTTGGGGCAATATCTCTGGGCTTCCATTTCCTTATTTATAAACTGGATAAAATACTATCTAGATCAAGGTATTTTTTAAGAGGATTAAATGAGTGCATTCGTGTAAAACAAATAGAAAAATACTTAGCATATAGTAAGTTCTCAGTAAATGTTAGTTATATTTTTATCATTTATATATAACATTACATTTTTATTAAATATAATTTTCCTATGTAGGTAGGCATTCCTATGTAGGTAAACAGTTTTTAGAGAGTTAACTTTTCATTGGGGGGAATATCTTGAACAAGAGGTGCAATGTAGGACAGTGAATGTGAACTAATAACAGAACAAAAAAAGAAAAAAGAAATCGCCAAAAAAATTCTGAAGAAGAAATGAATGGAAATCAAGAGAAATGGGGAAGACTACAGATAAGAAGGGAGAAAAGCTACAAAAAAGATCCAGGATGAAAGACTGAGTAGCAGAGCAAAGGGCCAAAGCAGAGGGAAGGAGGAAGGCAGGGACCCTGAGAGCTGGAGCCAGAGTGGGAGGGGTGCAGACCTGTGTGCACCACAGCTCACACTGACCTGTGGGGTGGGGAGGGGTGGACCACAGCAAAGGTCTGCCGCCTGAACCAGCAGATCCAGCAGCTGTCATGCTGCAAGATCATCAAGGGGAGAGAAGTCAAGGCCCTGTGCACTAAGGCTGGAGAGCAAAGTGCAGAACCTGGACTTGCAAGTCACAGCACATGGCTGCAGCCAGGGACAATTCTATGACCTCAGGGAGCTGTTCAGAGAGGGTGGCCACATCCCTGAGGCCAACTACTTCTTCATGGGAGACTACATGGATCATAGTTTCTATGGCACTGATACAATCCTGCTGCTGGCATTTAAGGTTGGCCATCCTGACGGTATCACCCTGATCCCAGACAACCATGTAGCCTCCAGATTGCCCAGGTCTATGGCTTCTCTGCTGAGTGCCGGTGCAATGTGGCTCTGTCACCATGTAGCACTACTGCTCCGAGATCTTTGACTACCTCAGCCTGTTGGCCGTCGCTGATCACAAGATCTTTTGTGTGCACAGGGCCTCTCCACCTCCATCTAGGCCCTGGACTAGATGCAGATGATTGACCAAAAGCAAGACGTGCCCCTTGATGGACTGTGTGTGACCTGCTCTGGTCCGACCCTCAAGACACAACAGGATGGTGTGGGAGCCCTGTGGGACCGGCTACCTATTTTGCAGTGATGTGGTGACCCAGTTCCATTCAACCAAGGACACTGACATGATCCGGGCCCACCACCTGGTGACAGGTTATGAATGGCACTTCAGTGAAACTGTGCTCACTGTTCAGTTGTCACCCAACTACTGCTACAACTGTGGGAATGTGGCAGCTATCCTGGAGCTGTATAAGCATCTTCAGGAAGATTTCAGTATATTTGAGGCTACTCCTGAGGGACATGGGGCATCCCCTTCAAGAAGCCAGTGGCTGAATACTTCCTGTGAGCCTTTGGGCCCCTGCCCCTTCCAGGTCCTCTGGCCCTCAGACCACTATTGGATCTGCCCTCTTCTCCAGATGGAGGCTGTGTATAGTGCTCCTTTCAAGAGAGCACTTCAAGGGTGAGGATTTTCTCTGGATGGCCTCAGAGCCTCAGCTCCAGGCTCCTTCTCTCCTTTCTCCCCACTGGAACCATGAAGTTTCCAATAACGTTTTTGTTTTTCTTTTTTTCCTTTTTTGTTTGTTTTGAGATCAAAATTTTGAGAAAAAGATGTTGATTGATTAAATTAAAAACAGACAATTTAAAGGAAAATATTAGGTAAATAATAGCTCAGGAGTTATTTAGATACAGAAAATCATAAAAATGTGGCTTTAATGATTACAGTTTAGAAAGCACCCTTCTATTCCACGCTTCTTTCTGATCAGGGTCTCTGCTTTAAGTTTCCCTAGCATATAATTTATTCTAGAGTTATTTCTGGTAACCTATGTTATTATATGTCAATCAGTCTATCAGATGGGTTTATTTACTATTTATGTCACATTAGGGATAAATATTTCAATTATCAACCTCATGATAAACCCTGGTAAGAAGGGGTGCCTGTTAAGGAGAGATGAAATAAGAGGATCTATACAGTGCTTACATCTACTTACTCGTCTCATCTTTGCAGCTCATGAAAATGTGTGTGCAATTAAAGAATGAATGATCTTACTTTTGGTACATGTGTAATGCTTGAGTATACAGTTTTATAGATGACTCTGCTTATATGGTGCAGTGTTGAAGTATTTCAGAGCCCCTTCATGGGCAACAAGTTAGTCTCCAACTGCCTTTTTTTTGTTTGTTTGTTTTTTTGCGGTACGCGGGCCTCTCACTGCCGTGGCCTCCCGTTGCGGAGCACAGGCTCCGGACGCACAGGCTCAGCGGCCACGGCTCACGGGCCCAGCCGCTCCGCGGCACGCGGGATCCTCCCGGACCGGGGCACGAACCCGCATCCCCCGCATCGGCAGGCGGACTCTCAACCACTGCGCCACCAGGGAAGCCCCCAACCGCTTATTTTTAAAATCACAAGTGTAACATCAAGATTCTTCTTAAGGTAACTTCAGTACTCAAATCCAATATTCTTATCCACCTGCATCCTTTCTCACAAATCAGGCTTTGTGATTGCAACAATGCCGTTTAACTCAAGTGCATTTTGTTGGGGGAATCAATGAAATTCTGCTCTGGAGCATACACCGTGGCATACTGGAATTCAGTTTCTGACCTAATTAAACTCTGAAGCTGGGGGCTGAAGTTTGCACTGTTTTACTGTGATGTTCACTAGTTTGCAGACCTTTGAGATCTATGCTAGGGAATAATTGCATAAAAAACAAGAGAAAGAACACTCTTGCACTGCTGGTGGGAATGTGAATTGGTTCAGCCACTATGGAGAACAGTATGGAGGTTCCTTAAAAAACTACAAATAGAACTACCATATGACCCAGCAATCCCACTACTGGGCATATACCCTGAGAAAACCAAAATTCAAAAAGAGTCATGTACCAAAATGTTCATTGCAGCTCTATTTACAATAGCCCGGAGATGGAAACAACCTAAGTGCCCGTCATCGGATGAATGGATAAAGAAGATGTGGCACATATATACAATGGAATATTACTCAGCCATAAAAAGAAACGAAATTGAGCTATTTGTGATGAGGTGGATAGACCTAGAGTCTGTCATACAGAGTGAAGTAAGTCAGAAAGAAAAAGACAAATACCGTATGCTAACACATATATATGGAATTTAAGAAAAAAATGTCATGAAGAACCTAGGGGTAAAGCAGGAATAAAGACGCAGACCTCTTAGAGAACGGACTTGAGGTTATGGGGAGGGGGAAGGGTGAGCTGTGACAGGGCGAGAGAGAGTCATGGGCATATACACACTAACAAAGGCAGTAAGGTAGATAGCTAGTGGGAAGCAGCCACATGGCACAGGGATATTGGCTCGGTGCTTTGTGACAGCCTGGAGGGGTGGGATAGGGAGCGTGGGAGGGAGGGAGACGCAACAGGGAAGACATATGGGAACATATGTTTATGTATGACTGATTCACTTTGTTATAAAGCAGAAACTAACACACCATTGTAAAGCAATTATACCCCAATAAAGATGTTTTAAAAAAAAAAAACAAGAGAAAGACCATATCCTCACCAAAAAAGAGTTTACAAAGGCTGGCAGGGTGACATGTATATAAATGTTGTAGAAATCGTGTGTACATAGAGAATCCTACGCTTAGGTTCTGGATTCAAGAGGGAAACTCTATTACTCTACACAAATATAAAGACAATTCTGAGAAAGGACAGCCAGCATAAACCAAAGGAAAGAACAAGAGCCTTGGAATAACACAACCCTAGGCTCACATCTTAACTGGAATTTTAATTTTTCCTAGAATCCTTGTTTTTTCTTCTTTTACAACAAGCACTTGATAGAGATAAACTATTACATCTCTGCTTACCCAGAGTGCTGTATGGCATTTCCTCTACTCTCTTATTAGGGCCGGGACAGCTCTGTAAGGCTCTAGGGTTTCTGGAAGGGATTCAGTTCCAACTTCTGCCTCCACATGTTAGAAGAGCCATTTCCTACACCCTTTTGGATGTTAAAACTCTAGTGCCCAAGATGTAGAGGAGGTCCCAACTCTCCTGGAAGCAGCTAAAATGTAAATGTCCTTATCGTTTTGACTCAGATGTTTTTTTCACTTGGTTTCTTCCTTTTGAATTAACCCGTGTAATTTAAATGTTTTTCATTTAAATATTTAATTCTACTGTATTTTTTTAAAGTGTTGCAGTAAAAAGCAGAGCATCTGATTAGCTTAGTTTGCCATACTGACAAGCATCTCTGTAAGAGATAGTTTGAGGTCTCTATATTTATAGGTGTATACCTCTGCTTTTAGAATGTTACTGCTGTCTTGTGGTAAGCCTGAAATATACAGTTTCATAGTGAATGTGTGTAATAAATTGGAATCTGTCTGGTTTGAAGTGAATGAACCCATTGCTAGGAAAAGAAATTAAGACAGTGTTTAGACCCAATTGTTTTTAACGTCACTAAATAATATTGCCTGTACAGAGAGTCCCTGATTCATGATGCTTTGGCTTAATGATTTTTTTTAACTCTACCGTGGTGTGAAAGTGATACACATTCAGTAGAAACCATACTTTGAATTTTGGATTTTGATTTTTTTTCCTGCACTAGCAGTATGCAGTACGATCCTTTCTTGTGATGCTGGGCAGGGCAGCAGCTGCAGCTTCCAGTTAGCCCCGCAATCACAAGGGTAAACAACTGATCCACTCACAAAAATCCTGTACCCACAGAACCATTTTGTTTTTCACTTTCAGTATAGCATTCAATAAATTACTTGAGATAATCAACACTTTATTATGACATAGGCTTTGTGTTAGGTGATTTTGCCCAACAGTAGGCTAATTTAATTCTGAGCATGTTTGAGGTAGGCTAGGCTAACCTACGATGTTCAGTAGATTTAGGTGTATAACTTTTTTTGACTTATGATGTTTTCAGCTTATGATATTTTCAACTAACAATGGGCATAAAAGGATGTAACCTTATCATAAATCGAGGGAGATTTGCATTGCATTGATCAATGAGCCTAAGAAACTTACTATAGAATATTAATAAGGAAATATGTGCTCCTTAAACTAAATATTGTCTGGTACAATAAATGAAAATTTTGAGGGTGAACATGAAGATGAAGGATTTTTTAAAAGCTTCATAAATAATCCAATTTTTGGAAAAAATTATTTTGTGATGGAAACACAGATTGGGAAATGCAAAATTAAAAATATATATTTCCAATGATTTTGAAATTAAGTTTGTTGCTACAGCATATAATCTATTATTTTCTGGAAAATATTATTATTTTCTGGAAAAGTATTATTTTCTGGGAAATTCCTTTCAACACCATAGAAATAACGAATTAGTCATTCTCTAAATAGACCATAGCATTTTTTCTGGTTGTATTTTTCTTGATATTTGTCTGAATTGATTCACTTTTATCTGTGTTTAATCCACATCAGTAACATCTGTTTGAAAATGGGAAGACAATCACTTCTGTTTATAATATCCCAAACACTAGTGAGCTGAATTTATGAACAAATTGATTAACCATTTTGGCATTCATGGGACTACCTACTTCAGTATGTTGTATTAACTACCTTTGAAGCTCAGCTTTAATATTGTTAGTAACAATAGAGTTTAATGAAATCTTTGCATCCTATTTTTAACTCAAACTTCACAAATTATAGAAGCTCTTTTTTGCATAACAATTGGGGTTGTAATGACCTGATTGTCTAAATCATATCACAGGTTAGAGAAGGAGCTTTGCACATTCTTCACAAACTTGTGACACCATATAATGTGTAACTATACAATTATCCTGTGAATTTAGAATGTGTAGAAGATTGCTGAAGCTCTCAAATATATGCTGATTTCTCTCTGTTCCAGGTTAGTTGTATGTATTGATCAAATAATTAAAAATATTTTCAAATATCCACATTTAACATGCCACAACTAAAGATTCCACGTGCCACAATGAAGATCAAAGATCCTGCGTGCTGCAACTAAGACCCAGTGCACCAAATAAATAAATAAATATTTTAAAAAGGAAATTATTTTTTTAAAAAACTTGACTTCAGGGGCTTCACTGGTGGCACAGTGGTTGAAAGTCCGCCTGCCAATGCAGGGGACACGGGTTCGAGCCCTGGTCTGGGAGAATCCCGCATGCTGCGGAGCAGCTGGGCCCGTGGGCCATGGCCGCTGAGCCTGCGCGTCCGGAGCCTGTGCTCTGCAACAAGAGAGGCCACAGCAGTGAGAGGCCCGGGCAACGCGATGAAGAGTGGCCCCCGCTCGCCGCAACTGGAGAAAGCGCTCGCACAGAAACGAAGACCCAACACAGCCAAACATAAATAAATAAATTAAAAAAAAAAAAAAAACTTGACTTCAGGGTAATACATATCATTTAAATGTAATACACGAATTGTGACTTGCATGGTTATGGTTGGTTTTTCTAGTAATGGCAGTTGGTTGTACTAATGCCACCACATTCCTTGCTGTATTTGTGACCAATGGCGTGCATTTGTAAGGCAGAGTTGTCCTAGTTAGTAGATATGGAAGTGTTTGCTTCTTGAGATACTAACTAGCTCTTAAGGCAATTTTAACCTGCTGTGTGTATTTGTTTGCCAAAAGAGTACTCTAAAATTCACCTTATTCACCAATTGAATCAGTGAGCACATAAATCCCCATACCTTATTAACTATGGAAGATGGAGGTTAAAATTGCTCTGTTTTCAGTGTCTGCATGTACCCAGTGCAGGCATAGAAATGTATTGGAAACATAACCCAGAAATTTATATTCTCAGTTTTGTCATTGATAGTTATACCTCGTTCCATTTTATTTGAATTTGTGCTTGTATAAAATGGGAATCTGGTTTAGAATGTGGAATAAGGTCATCTAAATGTTAATATTCTGGCTGCCTTGTCCCCATTTTTACTTGGGAACCATAGGAGTTCATGGATGGGGCTGATAAGATTAGATTAAGATAAATAAGATTAAGAATTGTTTTTTGCATAGCTTGGCTGAATTTTTGCTAGAGTTTTGTGGTAAACTATATGCTACATGAGTAATTTCTAAGCTCCTTTTCCAAAAATGAGAAAAGAATGCAGTTTTAACTTAATATCAGAAGAATTTTCCAATCTTGGATGCCTCATGAGGTTTGGCAACATCAGATTGGCATAACATTTTCCAAAGTGAATTTCAAAGGATTAGAGTTTTCTTTTCCTGATTCTTATCCCTCAGTAGATGATTTTTTTTCAGAAGACATTGTTGACAAAACCGTGGTAGACCAGCCCAGCTAAGACAAGTAGATTAGCAACTGGGTTAATTGGTTAGTGTCCCTAAATGTAGTTGTCAACCCTTTTGTATTTCATATGTCTTTTCTCATTTCGTTTTTCTTATAATTACTTGTAATTATATTTTACATAAACTGTCAGTGAATGGCAGATTGAAAATAAAATGGGTCCTTCACCACAGATAGTTCCAGAAGTACTGCTGTAGTTTACCTCAAAAGGAAATATTGTAAAATTATTTTGCTTAAACTACAATGTTATAATAAAATGAAAGATAGATTTAAAATATGTAGTTATAAATCCATCATGCTGCTCTTGAACTTTAAAGTAAAAAAAAAATCATTTATCCTGGTCATTTTCTTTACAAAATTTAAGTGTTAATGCCTATACCATAGTATGGATATAAAGATTAAATTAGATGACATAAATTAAAGTAGTGCAGTCTTTAGCAGAACATATATGGTCTTTATGATCTGGCCCCTGGCTATCTTCACATCCTCATCTCCTGCCCTTACTCCATATGCATGTGAACTAAAACTATAGTCACCTAGAAACAGATTTTAGTTGTTTACTCTGTGCTTTCTTTTAAAAATATTTTAAATAACAACATAAAAGTGTTCAAAGTTCACCAAACTTAAGAGAAATACAGTCATTTTTCTGATTCAAGTAACCATAAAGTAAAAATATCAATTGTGCAGAAGAAGAAAGATTTTACCTGACAGTTAACACCAGAAAGCAATTTCTTCCATTATAACCTACGCAGAAAATACTGTAGTGTGATTGTTAGATGTTTTGTGATGTATCAAATGCGGAGATTTAAATAAATGGCTACAAATTCTTTGGCACCCCTGTTATGAAGAGATGGGGTTTAAGACCCTATTCCTTCCACTGGGACTGTGTCAATCAATGGAATATGAAGAAAGTGTCATTCTGTGACATTTGAGGCTAATTCGGTAAAGAGTAGGCAGCTTCCATCCAGTTCTTTGGAAAGCTTGTTCTTAGGCCTTTTCCTCTGAGGGCACTCCCTCTAGGAACCAGCCTCTACTGAGGGAAGCCCAGGAAACCTAGACAATTCATGTACAGTCATTCTCAGTATTTGCAAGAGGATTGGGCTCCAGAAGCCCCTGTGGAGCCCCAAATCCTTGGATGTTCAAGTCCCTTATGTAAAATGGGTGGTAAAGTGGCCCTCTGTGTCCCCAGGTTCCATCCACATCTATGGATCAACCAACCAGGTAGATGTAGATATGGAAGGCCAACTGTGTAGGTGCTCTGGCTTTAAAACCACCTCAGCTTTGGTGGTACACATGTGCGTGAAGGAGCCTCTGGGTGACTCCAACTCCCAGCTATTTAAGGCACCCCCAGCAGTTCCAATCTTCCCAGGTGAGTACCCAGTTTCATGAAGCTGAGTCAAGCCCTCCCTGCTATTCTTTGTTCAAATTCCTGGCTTACATCATTAATAAGCATAAAATGGTTGCTGCTTTATGTCTCCAGGTTTGGAGTGAGTTGTTTTGCAGCAATAGAAAACTCCAACAGGAAATGATATTTTCACAACAGCCTGACGCTTAGAGATGGTGATCATTTTTTTTCTCTTATTAAACCTTTCAGTAGACTTTATTTCTCCTTGGTGAAACAAAGCATAATCAACATAGATGAAAGTTGTTGAATGCAGAGACGCTACATCTTGAAGAAAAGATTCTTTTCAATGACTCCAAGCCATTACATATACTATCTTTCTGCCTGGACTGCCCACAACTCCACCTCCACCTTCACCTTCAAGCAGCCGATATTTCAAGGTCCACTTTAGATGTTTCTTCTGTGTTGCCCCTTGAAAATTCAACCCTACTCCAGGCAAAATTAGTGGTTCTTTCCCCTCTGCTTCCAGAGCACTCTGTATTGTAACACTCATAATGTTATAATAGAGTTTATACATCTACCCTCCCCCATCTCCAACTATTCTGAGGACTCCTCGAGGGTGAGGATAATACTTAACACTTTTCTTCTTTGGCTTACCTGTTTTATCAGGTTATCTGGTATATAACCAGTACTTTAAAAATGCATGTTGTATTGATTGATCATGAAATATATAAGGTTCCATAGGTTCCCTAAGGTTTTGATTCCTGGATTATACACAAGCCAACAATGTTCTATACTGTCACACAAGGAATTATAAACCTTAATAAAAAGACCGGTAAACACAGATTTACCATACAGAATGCCTATTCAGTTAACCGTTCTTTGCCATAATGGCTCTTGAAAAAGTGACACTTTCCAAACAACCCTTTTTTTTTCTTTTTTTGATACAGTGACCTGTATTTCCCAAAGCACATAAAGCAACTGAGCATAAAAATGATATTTCGACCTTGTAGTCTTTGGAAAAAGCATTTTTTTTTAAAGTCTTTATTGAATTTGTTACAATATTGCTTCAGTTTTATGTTTTGGTTTTTTGGCCGCAAGGCATGTGGGGTCTTAGCTCCCTGACCAGGGATCAAACCCGCACCTCCTGCATTTGAAGGCAAAGTGTTAACCACTGGACCACCAGAGAAGTCCCAGCCAGGAAAAACATTCTTTTTTATATGACTCAGTTATTAGTCATCAAATATCAGATGAAACAAATTTGAACTGTGCACCATGTTTGAATAAACTAAAAGTCTTTTGTTTTGCTTAAGTGTGCTTAGTCAGAAAGACAAAGAGGTAACATTTTTGGTGACTTTTCACTCTATGTACTAAATAAACTTTATTGTCTTTCCGAGTGCTCTAATCTATAGATATTATTTTGACTAAAGATATCTTTCTATGCTATAACTTTAAATTTTAAGTGCACTTTGAGTGCAAAATAAGCACGATCCTTCAAATTGTTAAAAACATTAATACAGAAAGTTGTTCAGAGGGAAGAATGTATCTCACAAAGAACAGCTACTTTCAACACTCCTCCACTAATACCCTCCATCACGTCTTTTCCTGCTTTGGTGAGTACAGTAAACTTCACGTCATTAATTTTTATGCACAAACTACTTTATTTATTTTAAATTCCATGTTTCTTACTTACATAATGTCATAACAATTGAACAGTATTTTGATTGTTCAATTAAAATATTTTTCTTTCTATAAACATTTTTGGGGTATCCTGGGTTGGAATGAAATTCGTCATAATTTTTCCATTAAAATTAATGAAGAAGCTTTCCCATACAATAACTTTTCACTTAGCAGCAGGGTTTTTAGAAAAAAATTAAGGTTGTTAATCAAGGGACAAGTCCGTTATGGAAGCTTGGCTAACAAATTCTGAGATTATTCTCACTAATGTATGGAGGAGAAAAAGGTAGAACAGGCAGACCCATTAGGAGACTTCTTCAATTGCCCAGAGAAGAAATCATAATTTCTTGGATGAAGGTGGCAGCAGTGTGAGTGGTAATGATCAGATTCTGGATATATTTTAAAGATGGCCCCATCAAGTTTTGCTGTTGAACTAGATATGTAGTGTGTGAGAAAATGAAGAGTCAAAAATAACTTCAAATTCAGAGATATCTAAAGCTTAGCTCATGCCACATAAAGGATAAACTTGAATTAGAACTAGGATCAAGGTGTTTTTTGATATCCATTCTGGAGCTCTGTCCACCCTCTCCTGCTACCTAAAAGGAGAGCAACTTGTATTTGATGTCTCCATAGGTGCTTCAGGACAAAAGAGCAGGAAGCCTTTTTAGTTACTGTTAAAAGAAGGTCTTTTTCAGGAATTTTTGCATGAAGAACTTCAAATATCTATTCTGGAACATTGAGGACCTGCAGCTGCTTTGAGGATTTGCTCCAAAGCATTCTAAATCCTTAATTATTGAGGTCAGAGGGAGAAAGAGCATTATTTTTATGTTCTTGCAGATTTGGGGGTTGACTCAAAATAACTCCTCATGGAAAGAGCATTCAACTAGGAAGCACACCAGTTTTTAGTTTTCAGCAGTACCACCAATTGGCTAAGTCACGAACTCTCTGAGATCCAGATTCCTCGTCTCTAAAGTAAGGAGCTGTGATGAGTAGAATTTTTCAACTAGTTGATGTAAATCTTGTAGAGCATGCAAAGCCCTCCCCGAGAGCTGTCTTTCTTTACAGTTTCTGGGCTTACAAAAGTGCCTCAGACACTTGTCTTTCTGGTAATCTCAAAGTTCTGAGGACAGAAATGGTAATTCCTGTTGCTCATAAAACTGGAGAAACCTTTGAATCAGTGATTCTCAAAGTTCCTCTAGTTCTCAAACTTTGATTTGATATTGTTAATCACTGTGTTTGTCTTAAAACACTTTCTGAAGTAGATAAAGTGTTGATTATAATTTTGTAAAATGGATTTTGAAATAGGAAAACTAGTATTTTTGAACTTATATTTTGTGTCAGGCAGTAGAATAGATACTTTAAGTATATAATTCTATCCTTACAATAAATAGGTTGTATTATTTCCTGTTTATTAGGCAAGGACACTGAAATTTAAGGAGGCCAAGTCACTTGTCCAAGGCCACACAGTGGTGGAGTTGGGGTTCAACCCCAGGGTTGTCTGGCTCCAAAAACTTCTATTACACCAAGCTTATCAGTAATGATAGCAGTTTTCATCATCATCATTATTACAAAACACTATCAGAAAAGAAAAGGAAAGTAATTTGCAATTATATATTTTTATTACTCACAGAGTACCTTCATACAATTGGTAGGTGATAGGACATGTGGACCTTGAGTTAACTCCTAGGAGATAGGCATGAAATCTGGTCTGTTCATTCCTCCAAGGCTTTGCCAGTTGTTCTTAAAGCCACACTCAATTTTGGCCACAGCAGTTGGGCAATGGTCCCTTTCTAAAAGCCAGATGCCTGATGTGTGAGAGTTTCCAATGTGAAGCAATTGATTGGGTGGGGAAACTTAATTTTATTGCAACTTACAAGACTAAAAGAAAAATTACATTGTATAAAATTGTATTTTATACAATTACATTGTATAAAATTGTATATACAATTACATTGTATAAATTATTTTACAATGTAAAAAATACATTGTATTTTTTAAAAACTGTAGACAGAAATTTCCTATTTGTTTTTTTTTCCTTTTTGTTCTTTTTTTGGCTAAGAATTGTTAATTATCTACTTGTTAAAAAAAGGTAAAGAAAAAATTCCAAAACTTGAATGAAATATTAATTTAAAAGTGGAAAGTGATTTTGTTTTTAGAATTCAGTGAGAGTTGACTGCATATGGGCATGAAGGAGACAACAGTCAGCTAAGATCCCATTAAGACATAAAATTAAAAGCCAGAAAATTTGCTTTTGAAAACAGTTTTAGGGAAAAAAAGGGCAATGAAAAATGAGCCAAAACAAGGTAAAAATGAAGCAAATGGGCAATAAAGAGAGGAGAATTTGTAGTAAAAATAAGTGTAGAATTATTTGTTTGGGTAGGGAGATTGGGGCCATTTCAAAGTACAACAATGAGAGAATTTTCCCACTGTTTAGAAATAAAGGGAAAAAAAGATATTACTAATGGGTAAAATGGCACAAAGCCGAAAAGATTTTTATCTACATTTGACTAAGAATGGAAGTCATATTAATTTTATATTATAATTTGCTGCATAATGATAGTTATGTTGGCTGTACAGAGACCCAGCCCATAAAGTCTAGCAATATTATATTTGAAAATTAGTATAACCTGATTGAAAAGTATTTGAGAGGTAAGCTAATCACTGTTCTGGGCTAGAAAGAGCTATTATATCATAAATAGTGGTTAATTATTCTTTATTTCACCTGGAGAAAGAAAAGAATAACTAACCTTCAATGGTGGCAGCGGGCTCTGAGTTTGGATGAGAATGGGGAAATAAGTGCAACTCAGAAACATTCATTACGGCAGGTATGAAAATCTTCCTCCTTGGAGAACAAGCTAGACATTCATATGGAATGGTTTAGGGGAGAGCAATAGAGACCCTGTCAGGACTTTCAGTCACAGTGCTATGGCAGACCGTCCAGAGGACTTGGTCATATATGCTATTCCTCTTTAATTCCTCATTCCTTCACTGTACCTTTTTATTTGCTTTGCCCAAGTCAGTTGTTTTTTGGATCAAAGACTTACTTCCAGTCCTCCTTTCCAATTCAGTGTTTGATTTTTCTTTTGTTCCCACCTTATGTTAACTCTTACTGGGGAAAAGGAGAGGGGGGAACAGAAACTGCATCCTGGCATCAAGAATGTTCATCCAGGCTAAGTGCAACATAGGGAAGAGAAATGCTTCCCACAAGCTGGGAAATTTCCAGCTCACCAAAGCAGATGTTCGATGTGCCTTTGCTCACCAATGAAATGTTATTTATTGCTTACTAAGAAATTAAGCTGGAACTAAATTATTTGGAACGTGTTTCAACTTAAAAAGATATTGAGGGGATTCATTACTTTGAGACTTGAAAAAAACTGAATGTTGAAGTTTTTCCAATGACTTTAGTGAAGAAAGGATGAACCTAATCTGTTGTGGAAAGAGATGTTCGACAAGAAGCAGATTTCCAGCTTTCTAAGGGCTATAAAAGTCTTTTGAGATGGAATGTAAACCAGACCCCACCCTTTCAATTATGCAGTTTTGCAAGAAGAATGCAATACTCTGGTCACCAAACTAACACCAACACTTCTGGCTTTTAGTTACTAGTTAGGCAAGATGATTTAGAATGTTAACCATCTCTTTTATTACTTGGCAGCTTCAGGGTATCCGATTTAAGCCATGAATAATCCCCTTTGAAAACAAAACATCTCCTCCAGTGGGATAATTAGACTATTACTAAGGACAAACTATCCAACATCAAAAGCCTAGACCCTAAGAAGTCACGCAACAGGCAGTCTTCTCCCCAAATTAAAAGCATGCTTAGCATTAGAGGTCACTGCAATAAATAAAGGGATGTAAAATAATTACTTACAAGTTTCAGTCAAAGAATTACAGCACGAGCTATAATAAAAAGTGACTGGCTTCTGAAAAACGAATATGCTAATTATATTCAGTGTTTGAATCGGTACTTGGAAGCCTGTCCCCCATTCTCTGATTGAGTCATTAATCATTCCTGTGAGACCACTATTATTCCAAGGGATCCTCAGCAACAGAAGCAAGGATATTGCTGCTAACAGTATTAGAAATGGGAGTGGGGGGAGTCAATGGAAGACCCAGATGGTAATAATTACATTAAGACTACCACCCGAATTATAAGACTATTTTCTCTCAAGGTCTAGATGTGTAATTGTTTTTGTGCACAAAGCTCATAACCAAGTGACCTATTATTAATCACAACACCAAGTCCACATCCACTTTATTCATCAGTTGAATGATGATAAAATAATTGGCTCAGCTCATGGCATTTTTTTAAGTCGGCTGCTAAGTTATCTACAATGCTCCATTCTTTTAAAAATTACTAATGAATGATCAGAGCGTGATAATTTTTAATTATTTCCAAGCTCACCCTACTCAAGGAGTCTTTTATAGCATCAACACTAAATTATTTGTGACAATGGAAGACGGTCACTTAGTAAATATTTTAGGTTTCCTGAGGATTTTATTTAAACTACTATTTGCATCCAACCATTTTGGGGATCTGATAGCGCTTGAATGCTTACTGAATTTCTTCTCTCTTTTCCTTTTATCTACTGAAGGAGTTGCTAAATTATAGTGAAATCCTCAAAAGGAAGGTATTTGAAGAGAGGAGTAATTATAGAAGGCTCTGGTCAAGAAAACACTGATTGCAATACTTCCTAAAAAGCTCTTCAGGCAAAATTATAGACACAGAGAACTGAACAGTGATTGCCAGGGAGGAGGGGGTGGGGATGGCTATAAAAGGGCAGTGGGAGGGATCCAGTGGTGATAGAATGTTCTGTATCTTGACAGTATCAATGCCATCCTTCTGTTGTGATATTACACGCGAGTTTTGCATGATGTTGCCATGCGGGGAAACTGGGTAGCTCTGTACGGTTTCTTAGAACCACATGTGAATTTACAGTTATCTCAAAATAAAACTTTTAATTTAAAAAAAAGCTATTCAACTGAAAATTGCTCTTATAAATCAATTGTTATCCATAATGTTGTTATGAAACCTAAAACTGAGTCAACTATTTGAAAAGTAATAGAATTAAAATGTATTCCTCATTCAGTGGAATGTATTTGCTCTACCAAACTTTGTCATATTAAGGCCCAGAAGTTTTATGAACAAGACTTATCGGGCAGCTACACCCAACTCCACCCAACTCCACTTGTACCCTCTTTGCTTCAGTTCACTTATCTATAAAATAGAAATAACAATAGTGCATTTCTTACAGGTCTTTTTTTGAGCATTAGAAGAGATAAATCAAACGCTTAAAATAAAACCTGGAATGTAGTAAGCAGCAAATAAATGTTAGATGTTCTTGGTGGTTATGCAAAATTTAAGAGTAGAGATTATCTGATGTGTGTATTGACCTCAGTTTTTGTGCCACCCCAGATCAGTTCAGCCTTGCCAACTGCCTGGTGAGAGTGACTCTGGAGATGGCTCATCCCATCCCCCTTAGTCATAAAGTTTCTGCCACCCACTGAGAAACTCCTAACACTCAGCTGTCCCCAGGAGCTGCCCAGAACCACTCAATAACACAAGGCCAAGGTTCAGAGGTGATAATATTCCTCAGGCTGACCAGTGAGACATATGAGACTGGAAATAACCAGCAGATAAATGGTTTACCCCTTCTTCTCCTATAATGGACTGTTCTGAGGTACAATATATGGCCTCTCAGTTGCCCCATCAGACAAAAGCAGCCAGCTGTGCCTTTCGTGACACTCTGGTCACCCTGGTAACAGATTCTCTCTCTCTCTCTCTCTCTCACACACACACACACACACACACACACACTGTCCTCAACTACATCCAGAAACTCACTGCAGTGGTTCGCTGTCTCATTTCTCCAGAGTCTTGCCTTTTGGAGGCCATTATGGACTTCTCTGAAGACCTACTCTCAGCCGGTGATTGGCAAAGAAGTTGTCACTGTGTAAATAGGGTTATCATGTGAAGATGAGAAGTTAATTTGATTTCATTTTCTGTTCAACATAGACACAGATAAGAGTCATTGCTCTGGAAATTTCCACACTCTTCATGAATTTTACTTTTAAAATCATTCTTGTTTTCTTATTTTTACTTGTTTAAGTGTAGTCCCAAATGCAATTTTATGCAGTATTAATTTTACTACTAAGCAGTTGATAGTTGAACATTTGTTAAATAGATGATAGTTTAAATATTTTTTCTCTTCCCCTCTAATTTAGTTACTCTATACTGATTTGGCATACTGTACAAAAACATTACAAATAAGATTTTGATTTTATGGTTTGTAAAGAAACACAAATGCCAGATACCAAGCAGTAAAATTCCTTTACTGAGTAAATGAGTGCAAATAGCATCCTTTGTAATACTAATTATCCCTCCTCCGCTGTGTTTAATGAAGATATAGCCTGTGTTCATTTTCTTTTCCTGAAAAAATATATTCAATATAAGCACAAATATAGGCAAAGGAAGTCCCCAGCTCACAAATTTTGCTCAGAAAATTTACTAATAAGGCTATTTGGAACTTGCATAGAAATGATGTTAGAAAATTATGATAAGATATTCACATAAGCTCAAAAATTGTACTTACTTTTATATGTGTCTAAAATATGTGTGTGTGTGTGCATGTGTGTGTGTGTTCACCATTTTTTTAAACCATACATTAACTACAAGTTAGAACACTCTTTCTGTGGGAGTTAAGTCCCTGTGCCAGGCTGGGGTGCCAGGAATCCTCTGTCCCAGGCCCAGGAAGCAGAATGCGAACACGCCCTCTGCAAGCTCGGCAGTAGAATAGAAAGTTTTGGGGTTTGAGAATTGGAGGGGTCTCTTCCGTAGTCCCCAAACTTGCTAACTCTCTGAGGCGGCATAATTGCTTAATACAAGGGTATCTCTCTCCAGGAGTCCTCTATAGGCATAGCTATTTCTTTCTTTTTACAAAACAAGAAAGCTATTCTACCAGAGGTTTTATATTCAAATCTAGAAGCAGCTACCTTAATCCCAGGGTAGGTGAAAAAATAGGCCAACAGGTCCCCGGCAGCTGTTCATTTGAATTTTTTATTAATTTGTACCCCGTTATTATTCTCAAAATGGTTTAAAGCATGTCATGGATTTGGATTCACTTCGACATAGCAGGATAATCTGTTTTTAAAATAAAGGAAAAAAATGGGCAAAAGAAAAATAGGATGAAAAGAGTTTAGTAGGACGAGGAATTATATCAGTGCAGATCATCTGATGTCACAAAGTCTCTTATGATTGTTGGAGTTGGGCCACTGTCTATAAACTTACTATCAGCCATCAGAAAAAAGAAATTTGATCAGTTACATGATCCACGGTCTTCACAATATTAAAAACAAAAAAAACCCAGACACTTAAGGCATACAACCAATCCTGATACTGAAACTAAAGAGGAATTTTTTGTTTGATATGTGTAGTGAGAACTTTGTGTAATATAACCCACATTCTTATTCTGTTGCAGGGAGTTTTGTAAGATTGTCTCTGCGATAGGCACATCTGTCAGAATTCAATATGATGCATTCTAAAATGTGTAATTCCAAGACTGACTTGACCAAGAGGGAGAGCTGTGAGTTTCTAGATGATGGGATGGGTGTTTTCTAAGATGTCCTCCACAAATATTATTTCTTTCAGCTGAGCCTTCATAGGTATTCACATTGCAAGTAGCCGGAAAACAGCTGTATTCCGTTGCCAGTTGAGTTTAGGCGTTAGCAGCTGAGCTGTGGGTAGGATTGACATTCTCCCCTAAAGACTGAGAAAACAAACAATAGAAGTCCCTGAGTGGAAAATCACAACTGAGGCACTTTATGGTGAGTTAAGGAATAAATAAGCAGAGCAAGGCTACGCTCAGAAAGTCATATTCGGACCATTCTAACAGAAACGAACCAACAAGAGGGCACACTGGACTCCATAAAGTATTACTGCAATACTTTTAGCCAGGAAATATGTAAAAGTCAAATACTCCTAAAAGTACACCTTAAAATTCCTATGTATAGACAGTGGGAGGTTATCTTTGACATTTTTTCCTGAATTTTAATGAAAATATTTATGAAATGTGCTGCCTATCTCCAGGTTATTCAACAGAATGCATAACACATATATTAAACTTTTAGGTTAATTTTTAGGAAACTTGTAAAGAAAACTTATAATAGTGAAATTGATCTCAAAGATTACTGAGATTCCTTTCCTTATTTCTATTCTAAACTTTAGAAATATATAGCTATAGATGCAAATGTAGATGATTTGGAACGTTGGGTGGAAGAGGTGCCAATCCTAGAAGAAGTCACGAAATATATAAACATTCCTGACATCAATTTTCTTATCAATTTACTTAACCTCTTTCTTGAAAAACAAAGGTTGGATCCAAATATCTGTGATACATTAAAGACGGCCAAAAATTCTTTGCTTTTCCTCCCACTGAGTGGTAGAATCTAACGATCCTTCCTTTGAATCTCAGCTAGCCTTAGCTATTTAGTTGATGAACAAAATGCAAGGGACATGAATCTTACAGCCTCTGCCTTGGTATTTTGTAGTACTTGCTTTTAAAGCCCTGGGCTCCCTGTCAGTCCAACTACCCTGGGACCACCCTGCTGTGAGGAAGACCAAGGAGACCATGTGGAGAGATGAAGTGATGCTGGCCAATCCCCTGCTGTTCCAGCCAACTCAGCGCAGGAACCAAGTATGTGAATGAAGTTCTTGTGGACCCTCCAGACAAGACTCACTCCCTCTGGCCCCAGCTGATACTATGTAGAAAAAAAGGACTACCCAGCTGAACCCTGCCTGGATTCCTAGCTCACAAAAATCACATGATATAATAAAATGGTTCACTGTCTGGCTTACTTCACTTAGTGTGATAATCTCTATGTACACCCACGTTGCTGCAAATGGCATTATTTCATTCTTTTTATGGCTGAGTAATATTCCATTGTATATATGTACCACATCTTCTTTATCCATTCATCCGTTGATGGGCATTTATGTTGCTTCCATGTCTTGGCTATTGCAGATAGTGCTGCAGTGAACATCGAGGTGCATGTATCTTCTCCAGTTAGAGTTTTCTCCAGATATATGCCCACATCTTTATTCCCGCCCTGCAACTAGATTCATCAGTACCATTTTTTCTTTTCTTTTTTTTTTTAGATTCCATGTATATGCGTTAGCATACAGTATTTGTTTTTCTCTTTCTGACTTACTTCACTCTGTATGACAGACTCTAGGTCCATCCACCTCACTACAAATAGCTCAATTTCATTTCTTTTTATGGCTGAGTAATATTCCATTGTATATATGTACCACATCTTCTTTATCCATTCATCTGCTGATGGACACTTAGGTTGTTTCCATGTCCTGGCTATTGTAAATAGAGCTGCAATGAACATTTTGGTGCATGACTCTTTTTGAATTATGGTTTTCTCAGGGTATATACCCAGTATTGGGATTGCTGGGTCATATGGTAGTTCTATTTTTAACTTTTTAAGGAACCTCCATACTGTTCTCTATAGTGGCTGTACCAATTTACATTTCCACCAATAGTGTAGGAGGGTTCCTTCTTCTTCACACCCTGTCTAGTATTTATTATTTTTAGACTTTGATTATGGCCATTCTGACTGGTGTGAGGTGATATTGTACCTTTGATTTGCATTTCTCTAATAATTAGTGTTGTTGAGCATCTCTTCATGTGCCTTTTGGCCATCTGGTTGTCTTCTTTGGAGAAATGTCTATTTAGGTCTTCTGTCCATTTTTTGATTGGGTTTTTTGTTCTTTGATATTGAGCTATATAAGCTGTTTGTATATTTTGGAGATTAATCCCTTGTCAGTTGTATCACTTGCAAATATTTTCTCCCATTCTGTAAGTTGTCTTTTTGTTTTCTTTATGGTTTCCTTTGCTGTGCAAAAGCTTTTAAGTGTATCATATGATATAACTTATATATGGAATCTAAAAAACATGGTACAAATGAACTTATTTACAAAACAGAAATAGATTCACAGACATAGTAAGCAAACTTATGGTTACCAAAGGGGAAAGGGGGTGGGGGGAGGGATAATTTAGGAGGTTGGGATTAACACATATACACACTACTATATATAAAATAGATAACCAACAAAGAGTATAGCACAGGGAACTAAACTATACTTAATATTTTGTAATAAACTATAAGTGAAAATAATCTGAAAAGGAGTATATATATATTTTTATATATATATATATAATTAAATTGCTGTGCTGTACACCTGAAACTAACATGATATTGTAAATCAACTATACTTCAATTAAAAAATGAAATGAAAAATAATTTTAATTTTTTTTTAATTTAAAAATACTAAAAAATATAATGGCTCATATTTTAAGCCACTAATTTTGCGGCTAATAACAAAAGATAATTGGAACATCTGAATCACATGGTACATTGTACAGCATGACTGCTTCCCATATTTCATGAATCAGTTTATTCATTTGCACAATAAAAACTTCTTCAGCACTAGTGTTATGCCAGGAAGCTGGCTAGAGATAGGGATGCAAAATTGAGCCTGACATGATTCTCATCCTCAGGTAGCTTTCTCTCTGGTGGGGCAAACAAACAACTAAGTTAATAGTTAGGGTTTAATGATATAAGCAGGGCCATACTCCAGGGGTATATTTGCATTGCAGCCTCTGCGAATGATGCCCACTGGAGCTGAACACACACAGCTATTCAAAAGACTACAGTGTGAATGTTTCCCTGACGCTGGGTAGCATGGTGGCTCCGGGGATAAGCATTAGGCTAGAAGTATGCACAGAGTACTAGAGTAGCACAGAAAAGAGAAGGAAAATGATGGATTTACCTGGAGATTTTTAATTTTCACTATTAACACATAGGGAATTAATGAGCCTTGTGATATGTTATTGATTTAGATAATGTAGTTTAGGAATGGTAACATTTATCCTAATGTGTATAATACAGCGGGGCTTAAATAATTAATTTAGATTATTGCTATACACACATTTTCATACTCACTTTAACATACATGGAAACCTCTATCGAGTAATAAAATAAAAGAGAGCTTAAAAATTTGTTTGAAGAAAAATCTTGGAAAAAGTAAAATCATACTTTTATAGTGGTTGTTTTCATGATTCCAAGTGATCATTCTTAGTGAAAAATGTATTGAAAATGGGCAAAATATTACATTACACTAAATTATGAAGAAAACCTGCTAAAAATTGAAGAGGTTGGTATCAGTTTGAATTCTGACAGATGAAAATAGCAATTCAATTGACTCAATTAGGGAGCTGGATTAATATCTGGTTGGTCAGGGCCTAGTTATTTTCAATGAGTTCATATATTATTCCTTCATTTATTTCTTCTCCCTCTCAATAAATATCAGGGGAGGGAAGAAAGATGGGCACCTTGTTAGTTTTTTAGTGTAAACCAACAAATGAAGAGTTCTAAGACTAGGTCTACAAGCTTATTCAAATATCTTAATATGACTTTAAAACAAAAATATTTGGAAGTGGATTGCAATATTTTTCCTTGTGATTATATTCATTTCAGTATTACTTTAATTCTAAGTGGTTAAACAAAGCATATTTGCAAATTTAAGAGAAGCCTCTGGGTCACATACTAAGGAAACCAAGAAATTCCTATCTTTCTTATTTTTTTTTTTTTTGAGATGAGAAGTTTATTCAGTTTATGTTTCAAGGCAATTATATAACTGTTTATTTTGGTTAGCATAATATTTTGTTGCACAATTAGTGCTATTAGTTTATACCACCTCTATACAATTTGTGGGGGGGGTTGTTTGTTTTTAATTTTCAACTTTTTATACAATTTTGAAAGGTTACTTTCCATATTGGCTATATTGTCCATGTTGTACAATATGTCCTTGAACCTCTCTTATACCCAATAGTTTGTACCTCCCACTCCCCCACACCTATATTCCACCCCTCCCAACCTGGTAACCACTAGTTTGTTCTCTATATCTGTGAGTCTGCTTCTATTTTGTTATATTCACTTGTTTGTTGTATTTTTTAGATTCCACATATAAGTGATATCATACAGTATTTGTCTTTCTCTGTCTGACTTACTTCACTTAGCATAATACCTTCCAAGTCCATTCATGTTGTTGCAAATGGCAAAATTTCATTCTTTTTTATGGCTGAATAACATCCCATTTTGTGTATATGTGTGTGTGTATATATTTCACATCTTCTTTATCCATTTGTCTCTTGATGGACACTTAGGTTATTTCCATATCTTGGCAATTGTAAATAATGCTACTATTAACATTGGGGTGCATGTATCTTTTTGATTTTAGTATTTTTGTTTTCTTTTTCAAATATATAGCCAGCAGTGACAATGCTGGGTCATATTGTAGTTCTATTTTTAGTTTTTGAGGAACCTGCATACCGTTTCCACAGTGGCTGAACCAATTTATATTCCCATGTACAGTGTAGGAGGGTTCCCTTTTCTCCACATCCTCGCCAACGTTGGTTATTTGTGTTCTTTTTGATGATAGCCATTCGGACAGATGTGAGATGACATCTCACTGTGGGTTTGATTTGCATTTCCCTGATGATTAGTGATGCTGAGCATCTTTTCATATGCCTGTTGACCATCGGCATTTCCTCTTTGGAAAAATGTCTATTCAATTCTTCTGCCCATTGCACAGCAAAGGAAACCACTGACAAAATGAAAAGAGCCTACTGAATGGGAGAAAATATTTGCAAATGATATGACTGAAAAGGGGTTAATATCCAACATATATAAAGACCTCATACAACGCAACATCAAAAAAACAATCTGATTAAAAAATGGGCAGAAGAAATTTTTTTCGTATTTTGCGTAAAGCAACATTCCTTTAAGTCTTTTTCCTTAAAGTGAGTTGTTAATATTCATAATATATGGAGGAGCAGTAGTTTCACCAGTTGTCTATCTTATTCTACTGTTTAATCATACAGGGCCACCAATGGTTCATATTAAAATGTATCTGTGTGTATAACATTGTTGTGATATTTATATTTTTGTCCAGTTACCTCTCCCTTCATCTCAAAACACAAGAGACATATAGGAGAAGGAAATAAAGTCAGATTACCCATTGCTATTAATATATTCAAAGATGTCATAGGAATCCATATTCACTAAACTATTTAAGTCAGCTAGTACACCATTTGGAAGACAGGATTAGATACTTAGTTCAAAATAACTAAAGTGTAGTCACTACTCTGTCATCCACACCAATGAAACTGAGTAATGGTTCAAATAAATAAATAAACTTTTCAATACAATTAGATCAACTACCACATACATTTAAAACTTCCCAGATTTTTATCACAGTCTATTCTTAATGCAAGACTAATAATATCAGTAGCTTATCATCTCTTTACCTCTGATGCTGTAGAGTCACCTCAAACTCAACAACTTTCTTGTTTTTATTTCTCTCAGCTGCCCAAGACAGAAATGTCATGGCTTCTACTGACTTGTCCCTTTTCTTCATGTCCTGTAGTTAAGCAATCTCCATGACTGGTGAGTTCTGTCTCTGAAGTCAGTGGTTCCTAAATTTGCTTACATATGAGAAAACATATAAGCTTTTAAAATGCTTATTCCAGGTCTTGAAACCTAGAGATTCAGTGGTGTTGAACCTGTATTCTGTGTAATACTCCCAGATAATTCTGATACACAGTCCAGTTTGAGAAACGTTGCCCTCAAATTTCTAGTTCCCTTTATTCTCTCCATCCCTATTGGAGTTACTTTCCTTGATTTTTCTATCTCCTTCCAAGACTGTGTAATGGTTTGCTAAATTTGTTTGCCCTACTCCATTAATCCCTTTCTGTTTTGGTTGATCCTCTACACTGATTGTCTCATTCTCTTTTTAAGCCTTTTAATAGGACTGTGGTGACTTTTGCAGGGAGGTAGTATCTGGAGGGGCAGAGGAGGATTTCTGGGTTGTTGATAACATTCAGTTTTTTATTCTGTCTTTTGGTGACATAGGCCTGCTCTCTGTGAAAATCCACCGGCAGCCTCCTTTAGATTTGTGCCTTTGTTCTATTTTTATGTTCTATTTTAATAATATGAAACTCATAGTGCCTCTTCAAGTACTTGCCCACTATACTTTTCCAACATAATTCTGTCCTTTAGCACATGCTGGTCCCTCTCTTTAGAACACCTTTTCTGCCTTCTCTCTCTAGCTTACTAATCTGTTTTTATTGTTAAGTTTTTGGGTAATGTTTCTACCTTAGTATCCCAGGTTGTAGAGTGTCTGTCTTATTCATGTTTGTGGTCCCACATAGAGATCAGCAATTGCGGGGCCCAGAAATTGGTAGATAGTATGGGTTCAACAGCGCTGTTTAAATAAAATGAATGAATGCATGAATATATGCTGTAGTTTCATTGACAAATCGGAAAACTTGGCATCAGAAAATAAAGGAGTAAAGATCAAATCCTGTTGTGAGGGTGTGAAGCTATGCCTCTTAGCACAGGTATTTTGATTTTGGATGAATCCAAGAACAAAAAAATAATGAGTTGAATGTCATGTATCACAACCACAATCATAATCTGAACTAGGTCCCAGCCTAGGAAACGAAAGACCTGGGTTATAGTTGAGGCTCCAACATCACAGGGCTTTGGGCAAATCACTTTATCTTTCAAGGCCTAGTGCTTTCCATATCTAATTTTTTTAAAAGTTTTGGGGAGGGGGAGTAGATGATCTCTAAGTTCCTCTGAATCTTAAGCATTCCATTGTGTCTGAATAATCTACAAGAAAAAGAAGCCTTCGGTATTTCACAATTCTTCATGTAAACCACCAGCTAAGAAGCACAAATGTGGTTCTTTTGATCCTTGTTTTTTCCCATTTCTCCTCTATTACAGTATATCAGTCATGAGATGAAGAAATTCTTTCAATATATGCTAACAGAAAAAGTCAAGTAATTTTTTAAAATGTAATGTTTTAGCAGCTACCCTTCCTAAGGATTTTTAAAACAGCTTTATTCAGATGTAATTCACACAGCATAAAATTCACCCATTTAAAATATATAATTCAATGGTTTTTAATGTATTCACAAAGTTGTGCAACCACATCACAACAATCTTCACAATTTCAGAACATTCATCACTCGCCACTCTAAAATCCTGTACTATTAGCAGTCAACTCCCAATTCCACCTCCTTCCACTTCTACCAGGCTTAGGCAACCACTAATATGTTTTCTGTTTCTATACTTTTGCCAATTCTGGATATTTCATAATACAAGTGGAATCATACAATATGTGGTCCTTTGTGACTGGCTTCTTTCACTGAACATAATATTTTCAAGGTTCATCCATGTTGTGGCTCCAATTTTTTTAATGGAAAATAATATTCCATTGTGTGGATAAGCTACATTTATTCATTCATCCACTAAATGAATTTATCAATTGGCTATTAGGAATAATGCTTCTATGAACATTTGTGTACAAGATCATGTGTGGACATATGTTTTCCTTTCTTTTAAGTATATAACTAGTAGCAAAAATTCTGTCATATGTTGGCTCTGTTTAACCTTTGAGAAAGTGCTAGACTGTTTTCTAAAGCAGCTGAACTGATTTACATTTCGACCAGCAACGTATGAGAGTTCCAATTTCTCAGCACCATTGCCATTACTTTTTATTAACTGTCTTTTTTATTTTAGTCATCATAGTGGATGTAAAGGGGTATCTCACTATGGTTTTGATCTGCCTAAAGGCTAATGTGTTCAATACCCGTTCATGCATTTATAGGCCATTTATATCTCTTCTTTGGGGAAATGTTTATGTAGATCCTTTGCCCATTTTCAATTGAGTTATTTATATTTGTTTATTAAGTTATAAGAGTCCTTTATATATTCTAAATTAAAATCCCTTATCATATATATCATGGATGTGCCACCCATATAGAATGAGTCAGAAATTATTCCCTCCTCATCTATTTTTTGGAAAAGTTTGTGAAGAATTGGTATTGCTTCTTTAAATGTTTGGTAGATTCCACCAGTAAAGCCATCCAGGCTGGGCTTTTCTTTGTAGAAAGTTTTTTTTTTTAATTGAATTATAGTTTATTTACAATATTGTGTTAGTTTCAGGAGTACAACATAGTGATTTAGTATGTTTTCAGATTAAATTTCATTATAGGTTATCACAAGATATTGGGTATAATTCCCTGTGCTATACAGTAAATCCTTGTTGTTTATCTATTTTGTGTATAGTTGTTCGTATCTGTTAATCCCATACCCCTAATTTGTCCCTCCCTCCTCCCCTTTGGTAACCTCAAGTTTGTTTTCTATGTCTGTGGGTCTGTTTCTGTTTTGTGTACACATTCATTTGTATTATTTTTAAGATTCCACACATATAACTTATATTTGTCTTTCTAGTTCTGACTTATTTCTTAAGTATAGTATTCTCTAGGTCAGGGGTCCCCAACCCCTGGGCTGCAGACCAGTATCGGTCTATGCCCTGTTAGGAACAGGGCCACACAGCAGGAGGTGAGTGTCAGGTGAGCAAGCGAAGCTTCATCTGCTGCTCCCCATCACTCCCCATCACTCACATTACCATCTGAACCATCCCCCCCCCACCAGAAAAATTGTCTTCCACAAAACTTGTCCCTGGTGCCAAAAACGTTGGGGGCTGCTGCTCTAGGTCCATCCACATTGCTGCAAATGGCAGAATTTCATTCTCTTTTATGACTAATATTCCATAGTGTATGTATATATATATATATATATATATATATATATATATATATATAAAACTTCTTCTTAAGCCAATCATCTGTTGATGGACACTTGGTTTACTTCCATTTCTTTGTTATTGTAAATCGTACTGCTGTGAACATTGGGTTGCATGTATCTTTTTGATTTTAGTGTTTTGGGTGGAATTGCCGCATATATATGGTAGTTCTACTTTTAGTTTTTTAAGGAGCCTCCATACTGTTTTCCATAGTGGCTGAACCAATTCACATACTTTGTAGGAAATTTTAAAATTACTAATCAAATCTCTTTATTTGTTATATTTATTCAGATTTTCTATTTTTGAGCCAGTTTTAATAGTTCGTGCCTTTCTAGTAATTTGTTCAGTTCATCTAAGTTATCTAATTTATTGGCATATGGTTCCTTACAGTATTCCCTTATAATTAATTTTATTTCTGAAAGGTCAGTAGTGATGTTTCTTCTTTCATTATTTTAGTAATTTGTGTCTTCTCTCTTTTTCTTGGTAAATTTACCTAAAATTTGCCAATTTTGCTGATCTTTTCAAAGAACCAACTTTGGGTTTCATTGATTTTTCTATTGTAGTTTAAATTTCAAATTAATTTATGTTCTAATATTTATTATTTCCCTTCTTCTTCTGTCTTTAGGTTCAGTTTGCTATTCTTTTCCAGTGTCTTAAAGTGGAAACTAGATAATTGATTTGAGATCTTTCTTTTTTAATATAGGCATTAAGAGTTATAAATTCCCCTCTAAGAATTGTTTTAGCTGTGTCCCGTGCTTTGGTATCTTATGTTTTCATTTTCATTCATTTCCTAGTATTTTCTAATTTCCTTTGTGATTTCTTCTTTGATCAATTGGTTATTTAAGAGTCTGTTTTTTAACTTCAATATTACTGTGAATTTTCCAACTTTTCTTCTATTATTTGTTTCTAATTTTATTCTACTTTTGTTGGAGACATTCTTTATATGATTGAAATCCTTTTAAAAGTACTGAACCTTGTTTTATGACCTAATATATGGTCTGTCCTGGAAAATTTTCATGTGTGCTTAAGAAGACTGTGTATTCTGCTGTTGCTGGGTGGAATGTTCCAGACATTTCTATTAGGTTTAGTTGGTTTATAGTGTTGTTTAAGTCTTCTGTATCTTCATTGGTCTTTTGCCTAGTTGTTCTATCCATCATTGGAAGCATGGTATTGAAATCTTCTACTATTATTTTCAATATTCTATTTCTCTTTTTAATTCTATCAGATTTTCTTTCATGTATTTTGGGATACTGTTGTTAGATGCATATATATTTATAACTATTGTGTAATACCTGACAGATTGACAATTTTATCATTATAAAATGTTCCTTTTTTAACTCTAGCAACATTTTTTTGTATATGAGTCTGTTTGCCCAGTAATAGTATAGCCACTCCAGCTTTCTTATGATTGCTTCTTTTATGGTATATTTTTTTCAAACTTTAACTTTCAACCTATTTATATCTTTAAATCTAAAATATATTTTCTGTAGACAACATATAATTGGACTTAAAAAAAACTAGTCTCACAATCTTTGGCTTTTCATTGGGTTATTTGACTCATTTGCACTTAATGTTAATATTGATATGTTTGGATTTACATTTGCTATTTTATTTTTTGTTTTATATATGTTTCATGTCTTTTTTGTTCTTCTGTCCCTACTTTCTTTCTTTCTTTTCCATGAATTTTATTAATATTTCATTCATAATTTTGTTGTATCATTTTAATTCCTTTGTTATTTTGCTATATTTTTAAGTTATTTTCTTAGTGGTTGTTCTAGGCTTACAATAGATGTATTAACTTACTTTAAGAACCTGTATCAGGGCTTCCCTGGTGGTGCAGTGGTTGAGAGTCTGCCTGCTGATGCAGGGGACACAGGTTCGTGCCCCGGTCTGGGAAGATCCCACGTGCCACGGGGCGGCTGGGCCCGTGAGCCATGGCCGCTGGGCCTGCGCGTCCGGAGACTGTGCTCCACAACAGGAGAGGCCACAACAGTGAGAGGCCCGCATACCACAAAAAAAAAAAAAAAGAAGAAGAATCTATATCAAACTTACACTAGTTTAATTTTAATGAGATATAGAAATGTACTTCTATATAGAACTATTCCCTTTTCCCTCTTTTCATGCTATTCTTGTTATATATGTTATGACTATGTTATGAACACAGTATTGTAATTATTCTAAAGTTCTAATTATTACTTTATATAATTGTTATGTCTCTTAAGAAGTTGAAAGAAGAGACGAGAGCAAGTATTTATTTTAATTGCTGTAACAATTTTTTCACTATACTTTTTTGAGTTACTTTCCTAGTGGTTGTCCTAGAAATTACACTATGCATCTTAATTTATCAGTGTACCTCAGATTTATAGTACTCAGTTCCACTGAGATATAGAAATGTGACTGTTATAAATGTTATATTTCTTTTTCTCTTCTGCTGTGCTACCAATGTTTTACATTGTTATACATATTACATATACACTATTATATTTTTACTTTGTAGAATTTTATGCCTTTTAAAGCAGCTAAAAGAAGAAAGGAGAGCAATTATATATTTATAAACTTCATTATATTAATCTTGTTATTGACCATTTCTATTTTTTTCATCTTCCTGTAGATTTGAGTTATGATCTGGTACCACTTTATCACTACAATACAGCTTTGCTCTCACCCACTTCTTTTGTGAATATATTGTATTTCTGTATGTTATAAGCACAACAAAATAATTACATGCATATTGTTTTATACAACTGCTTTTTAAATAAGTTAACAGAAGGGAGAAAATATCCAATTATAGTGTCTTTTTTAATTACCTACATAATTACCTTTACAAACACTCTGTTACTTCATGTGAATTTGAATTACAATCTGAGATTATTTTTCTTCAGACTGAAGAACTTTCTTTAGTATGCAAGATATTTTTTCAT
The DNA here is from genome assembly GCF_937001465.1 of Orcinus orca. Lineage (NCBI taxonomy): Eukaryota > Metazoa > Chordata > Mammalia > Artiodactyla > Delphinidae > Orcinus > Orcinus orca. The sequence continues at coordinate 34,297,465 of NC_064569.1, read as the reverse complement.
TTTGTTTTGTTTTTGTTTTGTTTTTTGTGGTATGCGGGCCTCTCACTGTTATGGCCTCTCCCTTTGCAGAGCACAGGCTCCAGACGCGCAGGCTCAGCGGCCATGGCTCACGAGCCCAGCCACTCTGCGGCATGTGGGATCCTCCCGGACTGGGGCACAAACCCGTGTCCCCTGCATCAGCAGGTGGACTCTCAACCACTGTGCCAACAGGGAAGCCCTGCAAGATACTATTGATTGACATAAGAACTTTGATTTATAATACTTTTTTCACCACTTTGAATATTCATTGTCTTCCAGCCTCTTTTGTTTTGAATAAATCAACTGTTGGTTTTATTGGGGTAATCCCAAGTCCTTGGCAAGTCATTTTTCTCTTGCTACTTTCACAATTTTCCTTTTGATTTTGACTTTCAACCTTTTGACCATGATGTGTTTTGATGTGGATATCTTTGTGTTTATTCCAGATGGAGTTCAGTAAGCTTCTTGAATATGTAACTTCATTTTTTCCATCATATTTGGGAGGTTTCAGCCATTGCTTTTTGGATAATTTTTCTGCTTCTTTCTTTTAAAAATGTTTTCCTGTATTTCAATCATACTTAATAGTATCCCACATTTTTCCTAGGTTCTGTTGATTTTTCTTCATACATTTTTCTGTTTTTCAGATTACATAACCTCTAATCATCTATCTTCAAGTTCATTGAGTCTTTCTTCTGCCAATTCAAAGCTACCATTGATCCCCTCTAGTGAGTTTTCATTCTTCATATTGCTCATTATACTTCTCACATTCAAAATTTCATTTAGTTCCTTTTTTGTAACTTCTATTTCTCTTTGCCGATGTTCTCTATTTGATAAGACATTTTCATCATGTCTTTCTTTCATTCTTTAAGGATTTTTTTTTTTTTAGTTCTTTGAACATATTAATCATAGCTATTTTGAAGTCTTTGCTAAATCCACTATTGAGTCCTTTTAAACTTAGTCTCTGTTGCTTGTGTATGTATCACACTTCCCTGTTTCTTTGCATTTCTTGCAAATTTTTGTAGTTGTTGTTGAAAACTTGATGTAACAACTCTGGATACTGGTCCTCCTGCCAACCTAGGGCTTACTGTAGTTGTTACTTGTTTAGTTGCTTAGTGACTTTGGGGAGTATTTCAATGAATTCTATTTCTGCTTTAGTGTAAGACCTTTATGTCACTGCTCAGATAGCATAGCCTTGAGCAAGTGCACAGTCACACTGATATCCATTTTGCCCAGGGATGACAGTGGTTTTAGCTGAGCTGTCTTTGATTTTCTCTTTTCCTGATTTTCATACTAAAATTTTCTAGTGTTATTATTAGTGTTCTCTAGTGTCTTCATACTAGTCTTAGAGTGTTATTATTCCCCAGCTGTTAAACTTTAATGAATGTTAGCTGATTGATTTTTTTCTTTTTTCTTGGAAATGCCCAAGGGCATAAATCACTGCATTCTGAACCAATTAAAGTCAGGTTTTCTGCAAGAGTAGTCTTTTACGCCAGTCTCTGTGACTTGGTCATACCCCAGGAGAGCTCTTCTTAGCTTCTCTTTCCATCTTTTTTTTTTTTTTAACTAGACTACTAGCTAATCTATCATTTCACTTGTTGCTATCATGGAGCTACTAGCTGTTCCTTAACTGCTCACACCAAAGTCTCCTTTTTTCTTTTAATATAGAATCTTTAGGCTTGAACTTCCTCATTCTGTTCCAAATAAACCCAGTTTCCTTGGGATGAGCTATAGAACTCTCAGTGTTTACAGCCTGCCTCCCTCTCTAAGCAAAACCTATATGATGGTCTGCTTGTCTCCAAGGGACATCCCTACTCTCTGAGTATGGTACTGAGTGGGGGCAGTAGCCTTTGGTCTTCTTGGCTTTTCTCTCCCAGTGTGGAATCTCTGCTCTATGAGCGAACTGGGGTTAATGCAATCCTTCAGTCTATGATTGAGGGTTTGGTGGAATAAGAGAATCCCAGACTTCTGTGCTTGGCTGACTAGAGCTTCTGCAACACAGACTGGAGAGAATGAGAAATGCTGGTGGCCTGTCCCTCACTGAGAGAAAATATAATCCTAGACAATGCGCTGGAGGAAGAGGCAGATTTAGTTGAGGGCTTGGTGGTGGGGGAATGGGTCATGACTCAAATGAAACAGACTCTCACTCTTCTGAGATTTAATAAATTTTCCTAAATAAGTGTTTCTCCTTTTGCTGTGTGCTCTTAGGGCAATTTCCAGAGACTTTAAATGGTGTTTTTTTAATATGATTTTCACTAGTCATGATTGTTTCACGGGGGAGAAGGTAAGCAGAGCTCCTCATTCTGTCACTCCAGAAGTACTTTTCCTCCCAGCTTTTTTTATTACTGAAATCACAGAAATTTTACTATTGTATTCCTGCCAAATGGACCAGAAAACAGATCAGTCTATATGAAAAGGAAAGAACTGAAAAGAGTAATTATTTGAGTTACTATGAACTTTAGTTAATTTTTTCAAACAAGTATGCAAAGTGTTGATTTAATTAAGAGTTCAAATTTTAAAGGATTGAAGAGGCTTCATTTTTTGGCAAAAATAATGATTAGATACTCTGAGATCTTTGAATACATAACATCTAAAATTGTGGGCTTAAATGTAAAAATCATCTTTTTAAAATGCATCAATAACCTGCCAAGGATGTAATGAAAATTGTCAGAGCAATGTCTTTTTTTCTCTACAGATGTTTCTCTACAATGATTTTACCAAATAAGGGCTTATTTTTTCCATTAACCAGAAGTAAAGAGATTGGCAGTCATAGCCAATACAGCAGCTCCATCAATGGCCCTGCATCCTTTTATCTTTCTGTTACATCATTGTTATTGTAGGTTTATCACCCTCATACTAATATTTCATGGACTCAAGACCACTGTTCTATCTCTAACCTCATATCTGTACTTCAGGGCAGTTCAAAAACAAGGAAACATCCAAAGAAGGGCTGGGACCTATAAGACAGATGAAAAACTTTAGAATCATCCAACAGATTTTGATTACATCTCCTTGGCCAGAACTAAATCAAACAGCCACCTCTAGTTAGCAAAGGAGGCTGGGAAATATACTTTCAGAAGTTAGACATGTTACCACCAAAAGAAATCTGGCTTCTATTTAGTAAGAAAAAAATGGCAAATGGGTATTAGATAGAAAACTAGTAGTGTCTGCCACAGCAAGGTTGTGGAAAATGGGAATACTCATACACTTCTGTTGGGAGGATGATTTGTCATGACTTTGAAGAATAGTTTTGCTATAGCTACAAAAGTTGGAGAAAAAATGAATGAAGTAGGACTATTGATAATAACATGGTCAACACTCATAAACAATTTTTAAACCAAAAATATCAAGTTCTAAGACAATGTGTATAATAAGATGCTTTTTGTATGCGCTTTTATGTACTACAGTAAGCCCCCTACATACAAACCTTCAAGTTGTGAACTTTCAAAGATGTGAACGTGCATTGCATGTCTGATCACATAAGTTAGTTCACATGTCTGGCATACATTGTCATGTGCGTGCATCCTCTGCAAGTGGTTGTGCTTTTGTGTACCTTACCGAACAGTACTGTATAGACTACAGTAGTACAGCATCTTTATTTCAAAGGTAGGATGTTCGGAAGCAAGCATAAAAGCAGTGGTGGTGTAGCTGGTACTGCTAAGAAGCGCCAAGCAATAACGATGGAAACAAAAGTGAAAATAATTGAGAAAGTGGAGCGACAAGAGAAAGAAGAAGTAACTGAAGAACAGAAGAGATTCACGACACAGGTAACAGAGAGGGGATTTTCTTTATCTGACGTGGCACTGTTAGTTTTTGAGGCACAGGACCCAAATGTAGAACAGTACACAAAGGTTGCAGCAGCCTTTCAAAATGCAGTCCAGTGCTACCATGTCAACTGTGATGAGAAAAAAAGAGCTACTACCCAGACATCACTGGATCATTTTTTCAAGAAGGCAGATAGAACTGAATCCAGCAAGGAACCAGAACCTCTGCAATCAACATCAGGCGTGAGTGAAATTGCAGCCTGCCCTCTGTCTCCTATTGCTGATGATCCTTCAGCTCTACCATCTTCCACCTCCTCTCCCTCCTTCAGTCAGTAACTCTTCTTGCCTGTTCACTCGATGCCAGCCCCTGTATGCCAGCTGCTGTACTGCACTACTGTACTTTTCAAGGTACTGTACTGTAAAATTAAAAATGTTTTCTTTACTTTTGTGTTTGTTTTTTATGTATTATTTGTGTGAAAAGTATTACAAACCTATTACACTACAGTACTATACATAATGTACATATAGTATAGTACTGTATATATACTGTATGTTTGTGTGTGTGTGTGTATATATATGTGTGTGTGTGTGTGTGTGTGTGTGTGTGTGTATAGCCAATTGTATTAGTTGGGTACCTAAGCTAACTTTGTTGGACTTAGGAACAATTGGACTTATGAAAGCACTCTCAGAATGGAGCTCATTCCTATGTAGGGGACTTACTGTATATGAGGACTATTTTCACCAAGAAAAGACTTTATTTTATTTTTTTTAATTGAAGTATAGTTTATGTACAATGTTATGCAAGTTACAGGTGTACAATTTAGTGATTCATAATTTTTAATTGTTATAAAAATTATAACAATTATACTCCATTTATAGTTATTATAAAATATAGGTTATATTTTCCATGTTGTATAATACATCCTTGTAGTTTATTTTATACAGAATAGTTTGTACCTCTTAATCCCCTACTCCTCCTGCCTTCCCTGTCCCCACTGGCAACCACTAGTTTTTTCTCTATATCTGAGTCTGTTACATTTTTGTTATATCCACTAGTTTGTTGTATTTTTTAGATTCCACATATAAGTGATTTTTTTAAATGAGAAGAGTTTAGTTACATTATTTAAATGCATAGGTGGCCCACAGGTGAGCAACGGAGATCCATAGGGAAACAGCAAGTGGAATCACAGGGTTGGGTGGGGGCAAGGCTGGGGCTGCAAGAGGAACTGTGGGGCTGGCTTTCCAAGGCGCTCGGAGTTAATGAGCCACAGAGGTGAGACAGCAGAGCCCAGACTCCACCTAAAACCAGACACTGAAGGACAGTTCTAGTCCTTCTTTGTCTGACTTACTGAATTTAGCATAATATCCTCCAAGCTCATCCTTGTTGCTGAAAATGGCAAAATTTCATTATTTTTCATGGCTGAGTAGCATTCCATTGTGTGTGTGTGGTGTGTGTGTCTGAGATAGACAGATAGATAGATATTATTCATTTATATATATATAAAGATGTGAGATATATATATATATATATATATATATCTCACATCTTCTTTATCCATTTGTCTGTTTATTGACTCTTAGATTGTTTACAGTGTTTCACTGAGATTCTGGAAGATTGTCCCAGATAGCATTATTTTAAAACTTATTCCAGAAATTACGGTATATAAAAATTAAAGCAGATCCCATTTTTGGAAGAACCAAACACTGTTTCAGGGGCACATCTTGCTTAATACTAAGGTTTAATGGCAAAAACATGGGTTTGGGAGCCAACAGTCTAAGCTTTAAATCACTGCTCTAAAACCTGGGAGCTCTGTACCCTTAAGCCAGTTGCTTTAATTCTCTACCTGTTTCCCCTTGTAAAATCACAGCAAGAAATCTTACCCTCCAGGATTTTTGTGAAGATCAGAGACAACAATGTGTCTCATCTAGGTCTGATCCTTATTGCATGCATAGTAAATTGTTGCTCTGGTGCATAAATTAGTTCCTCAGTTTCCACGCCCTGCATGATCTCATACACAAACTGTGGTATCACTTGAAACTACTATCAGAAACCCCCAAATTCCTTGACCGAGCTTTTTGCATTCCCATTACTGTTAAGTGCTAAACTATTCTTCTCAATGACACACCCAGGAACAAATAAAACAGAAAATAGAAACTGAGTAGTTTGTTGAATAAACTTAAATCAAAGGGGACATGATTTTTAAGGCATTTAAACAACATTTAAAAAGTTTACCCTTTTTCAAGAGAGAGAAAATACTGCAAGTGTTTGAATGTTTGTTGTAGCTTTTACCTTACTTAATGTTCTTGAAATTATAAGAGTTTTTGTAAATCTAAGACTCTTACCAAATTACAGGAAAAAGAATGTTCTTTATATGTATTATAAGCAATGTTATTATGGATCATAGTTCTTTTAGAAGATGTTAAGAGAAAAGTTATGGTGAGAGGTCAATTGTTTATAAAAAAATTTTTCAAAAAGAGATGCCAATATAAACACACACGTTGGACAAGGGCCACTTGGACCAAGAGTTAATGCTGAGATCTTATGTATTATGTGATAAAATACCATATTTCAATCTAAATTCCTCATTCTTTCCCTAATGTAAGGGCAACATATTCCTCTATGGCTACTCTAGGGGTTATATTTTGATTGAAATGTTTCATTGTTTGTGCAAAAAAAAAATTTATGGGGTATTAATAGATGCTATCTGATAATAGATTCTTTAAAATTGATGATATTTTCCAGTTCTAAAAAAAATGAACAAAAATCCAATGCAGAAACATATTGATGAATACTTTTCATCAACATGATAAAAGTTGATTAGTACTTTTCAGTCTTAAAAGAGAGACAAGGATAAATCATCTGAGGACTGAGGTATTTGAGTGGCAGTTCTAGACCCATGATGGTACAGAAGAGACCATCTCTGGAGGTGAGGACATGATTGCCCTGCTGATTGGTTGCTCCTTTTTAGAAGATCCTTCTCTTCTACTTATGAGAGTGTGTCAACATCTCATATCACTTACTCCTTTAGGATTAAGCAATTTTAATATATTATCAGCCATCAATAATGTACTTTAAATTATTTGACAAATGGACTTCTCTTGAACTTGAGAGAGTGAGATCACTAGCCACACTGCATCTGATGATGATGATGGGGAAAGGAAGGTCCAGTGTCCCTGAGGATTGTCAGAGTGGGGACATTTTGAAGGAAGGGAAGGTGAAGAAAGAAAGGAAGGAGGAGAGAGCTGGCAACAGAATTGGTATAATTTTTAGTCATGTCTGAACTTTCGAAAGGAAAGAAGACAGATAGGAGAAGTAATACTAAAGGCTTCAAGAATGTAGGGTCCTGTCAGACTGTGTGCCCTCTTGAGCCTGTGCACTGAAGACTTGAACCCAAACATTGGGGAAGAAAGAAAAGATCATATTCTTGGGAAGAATATAAATACACACATGCCCTCTGCATTAGTCAGGTTTCTCCAGATAAAGCAGAATCAATAAGATGTATCCTATAGGATAATTTATATATATATATATATATATATATATATATATATATATATATGATTTATTACAAGGCATTGGCTCATGTAACTATGGAGGAAGAAATCCAGCTATCTGCCATCTGCAAGCTGGTGACCCAGGAAAGACTGATATAAATTCTAATCCAAGTCCAAAGGCTTGAGAACCAAGAAAGACAAAGATATAAGTACCAGTTAGAGGACAGGAGAAGACTGACATCTCAGCTCATGTAGTCAGACAGTGAGAGTAAATTTATTCTTCCTCCACATTTTGTACTATTCAGGCCCTCAGTGGATTGGATGATGCCCACCCACTCTGGGGAGAACAAAACACTTTACTCAGTCCACCAATTCAAATGTTAATCTCTTCTGGAAACACCTTCACAGTCATACCCAGAAATAATGTTTAATCTGGGCAACCCATGTCCTGATCAAGTTGACACAAAAAATTAACCGTCACATCGTCCGTCTTCCAATCAGTGTTATGTGGCGCCTCCCACTGGGGCTCTGAAACTTGGGGCTATATTTCTCAGCAGAGGAAAGTTGAGAATGTCGGAGTGCAAGAAAGACAGAGAAAAGAATGACTTTTAGAGAGATAGAAAAGCTTAGGGGTGAGAAAATGGGACTAAATCACCCTTTAGCTAACATACTGGGAAAATCACTAAAGAAAGCAAGCCTTTAACTGCAGATTAAAACATAGATTTTTTTCTTTCTTTACACCTCTTTATTTAAACATTTTAGTGGAAGAATTACTAAAAATTGGAAATATATGGAGCCCCATGAAAAGAGGTTAGAGTTGTTTTTATCTTTTTTAGGAAAAACAAACATAAACATTATAAGCAACCCAAGTTTTCAGTATGATTGCCCTATATACCTTTTCTTCCAAACATAAAGCTCATCTGGCTACCATTAGTTTCCTGTCTTGATGGGGTATCTTCCATCTATTCTTCCATTCATTTTTGTTTAGAGTGAACATTGGGTGTGTTGGTATAATCACTTGAGCCCAGTAACAAACTCTACATTATAAGCTCTCACATTACAGTCTCAGGCAGAGAGAAAGTTCTGACAACCTGAATGCTGCTATTCAGACAGTCTCCCTGGAAGGAAAAAATGCCAAGGGCATGTCTAACCACAAAGAGAGCAGAAACCTTCCAAGAACCACAGGAGAAGAGACAAGCTTCCCTCTCTCAATTCAATTTAAGGCAGCTTCAGTTAAGAGGTATTTTCAAAAGATTTTAGAGTGATGTATTGGGTTTTTTTCAGCAATTCCGAATCAGAAGGTCCTGATCTATTAAAGCAATATAAAACATAATGTTAGTTAAATTTTTGGTCAAACATTTCCTGATAATATCTAGTAATCTTAGATCAAATATCATCAAATGAAGAAAAAAAGTCTGCCCTTTTTGTGTGTGTGTAAACTTTTTGCATTAATCTAAATAGAAGTTCTTTCCTGTTTATTTGTTACCTAGCTCTGGAAGTGCTATAGTATACTACAGTTTGAAGCCAGCAAAACGAGGTCCAAACCCTGCCTCCGCCCTTATTATCTGAACATGGGCACATTATTTCACAATTCTGACACTAGCGTTTCCATATGTAAAGTGAGGATAATAGAACCTACTTGATGAGGTTGTTTTATGTATTAAATAATACACATGCTAAGATGCACCACAGGGCTTAGCACCTGGATACCACTCAATCCAGTGAGGGTTGTCCATTTTTCTTAATTGATTTGTGTTGCCTGAAGTATTTTTCACTCTGTAAGACATGAAACAATGGATGAAAGAATATTTGACATTATTTTCTATACAAAAAATTTTGAGCCAATTTTACATGATTAATTAAACCTGTGATATCTAAAATTTAAAATGTCTCTCTTTTTTTTTTTTTATAACAATAAAATAAACAGACCTAGAGAATCTACCCAGGCAATACTTACTATACTAAGCATTTACTCGCTGGTAGGCCTGTGTTATATTTGGGTGCTAGAAAGATGATTAAGAAATGGCTAATCTCCCCATAATTTGGTGAAAGGTATTTGGATTAAGGGTTTCATGGGACTTGCTGACGTCTGTGATCCTTCATTATCAGGCCCCTGCCTCTTTCTCCAGTCTTAGCCATCCCTCAGCATCCTTGCCTCACCCTTAACTCCAGCACACCAAAACCTCGTTCTCTGCTATTTCTTTTATGGGTTCCTTTGTCCAAGCTGACTTCTAGGTGTGGTTTTCATCTAGATGTCCTTGGAGGTTCAACCCAAGTATCATCACCTCCTCAATTTACCTTCCCTTCTTCTCCTCACCCATCCCATGACCCCCCACTCAAATGGGTTAGGTGTCACTCCTTGGGGTTCACATAATACTTTTGCTTATTTCTATCACTATAATTCCACATTGTTTGACAAACTGTAAACTCTTTAGACCGTAACTTACTCACCTCTGAATTTCTTCTTCCCAGCACAGAACCTGGCATCTAGTAGACACTCAAAGAAGATTAGTGAGATAAATAAGTGGATTAATGATGTCATGTTAGAAAAAATTTAATAGCAGTTGCTATAGACTGAATGTGTTCCCCCCAAATTTACATGCTGAAACCTAATCCCCAGTGTGAGGGTATTTAGAGATGGGAACTTTGGGAGATGATTAGGTCATGAGGACAGACCTCTTGTGAATGGGATTAGTTTCTTTATAAAAGAGGCCCCAGAGAGATCCCTTACCCTTCCTCCAGGTAAAAACACAGTGCAAAGACAACTATCTATGAACTAAAAAGCAGGTCCTCGCCAGAAACAGAATCTGCCAGCCCCTTGATCTTGGACTTTGCAGCTTCCAGAACTGTGAGCAATAAATTTCTGTTATTTATAAACCACTCAGTCTGTGGCATTTTGTTATAGGAAGCTGAATGAACTAAGACAGTAGCATTAGGGACAAAAACAAGGTCCCTGGGTTAAGATCTACGCTCATCAGATCACCCAGAGTTGCATTTCCTTGGGGAGTTCTGGACACTGTTAATGTATTGTCCTGTTTTTCAAATGGAAAGATTTAGAAATAAAATGCATGATTCATCATGAGTCAAGAATCTGGCTTGAAATAAAGTCCATATCTCTAATTTCTCAACTTGGGTTTCTGTAATTCTACTGTGCACCCTCTTCCAGAATAAAAATTCTAATAAAACTTCCTTGGCATCATTATTCAGTAGCTGGAAATTGTGACATGATACCCTAAAATAAACGAATCTAAGCACACCAGGTTTCAGTTGAGTCTGGAGGATTTTAACAGAAAACCAAAATTCCTCAGACATTTTTTCTGTGACTTTGCAGGCTACCTCAAGTCTGAGGCTATATATGTCCAGAGATTTGACAGAACTGTTTACAAATTCTTATGATTTTATTGATTACATGATGGAAAAAATTTGGAGCTGGTCTTACATTGTCATTGGCATTAGTGAGGTTGAAAGTTTTTGTTTGATCTCCGTTCAAGCTTTCTAGAAGCATGGAAACTGCAAAGTGAAGCAATTCAAATTTATGCAGAGTTTGACAGTGAGTTAATTAACAGAACTATGCAAAATTGAATTTTGAGAAAACAATTCTGGCATTTTTGCATAGTTGTATGTTATGAACGTACTTCTCCATAAGCATATGCAAGCTATCTGTCAACCAGCTGGCTCATTTTGAAGACATGTCCACTTAAGAGAAAATATTATGTTTCAAAGAGTCTTATGAAGCATAGAGAAAAGAGAGAAAAGACTACAAGTACTTTGCCCTTTAACTTTGAAATGTATGAAGAACCCCAAACTAGAGTTGAACTCATAATAACTGAACTCCCAGGCACCATACTTGTTAAAATAGATACAGACACTAATCCAAACAGGCAGGGTGGTCTCTTCTCAAATATTCACATTCCACACCCTGTCACAGACATACTCAAATCAGAGCAAGCCTTAACACAGAAACAGAGGAGACAGCCATCTCTGCAGTGTGATTTCAAACATGTTCAGGTTGCCCCCAAAATACATTCCTTTACCAGCTGAAATTTCCCAATTTGAGATTTATTTTGTACCATAACAGTTTGAATACTGTAAAAGGGAACTTCTCTGACATATATGGATGAATAATGAAAGATGGAAAACAGTTTTAAAATTAATTTTCCCTTTGTGTAAATAAATGTATAAGGTGCTTTCCTGAAATTGGTTATGATAAGGAGAAAGACGCACACATGAGTCCCTAGGCACCAAAAAAGAAGATTGTCCCTCTATAAGTTAGAGAATAGATAAAAGGAAAGAATGAGAGCCTCAGAGGCAAACTTCTGATTTTGATATCTGCCTAGTGGGGGGCTTGGGCCCTACAATTTATATGGAAAAGGACAACAAAAGCAGGAGTGGGGGTGGAGGGGTTGATGTTTTTCTTGCTTGTTACCCTATCTCTTCAATGAGTCACATTTTCCAGCTGAAAGTTTACATGTTTGTTTTCAAATTCTCAACATGGTACAGAGAATGAGCCAGAAATCTTTTGGTTGCAAGAAACATACACCCACGTACACTATGCAAATTAGCAAGTTTATTGAATTAGAGAATCTCAAGGAAATAAAGCACTTGCAGGATACCTGGTTCCAGTTGATCTGAAAGTCATCAGGCTGCCATCTTGCCTCTTTCCCTCTGTAGCCACATCCTGGTGTGCTTCTCTCTGCATGTCTGCCTTTTTCTTAACTTGTTTCCTGGGAAAGGCTCTTTAGTTTTGGCTTTTCCATAAATGTATCCTTTATTGCCCTTGACCAGCTCAAAGTCCAGCTCTAGCTAATTGTCCAGATCAATAGTCACAACATACAGACTCAATATAGGTGAGGGAGACAGAGAGAGACACACAGAGAAAGAGAGAGAGAGAGACAGAACGAGAGAGATCCCAACTTGAATGCAGTTTCTACCTCAAATCCTATAATGGCCAATAGAGAGTTCCCTGGTGTTTATCTGCACACCAAGCTTAAGTTTTTCAGCAAACATTTAATGGGAGATAAATTATCTTAGAGCAATGTGTGAGAACAGAGATATTGACTAGGCATTTCTAGTAAACTAGTGTTGCAGAGATAGACGGATAAATAAAAAGGATTAGTAAAACTGTGTAAATCAGTTTTCCTCATCTCTTACACAGGTAATTTGAGGTCTGAACAATCTAAATACAATGTGCATGACCCTATTAGCAGTAACAGAGTGAATGATTCCAAAGATAAGTCCCAAAATGTGTAAGCCAGGTATCTTCCAAAACAGAAGTTTTATACTTGTATTCAGTTTAGGTATAAAAATTTGTTTATTTGACATACATCAGTGGAATGATTAAGTGGTGCTTTGCCAATAAGTAAAGAAATAGCAGGAAAAAGAAGTGAATTCTAAAAATTAGGAACTTCTGAATAATTTTAGTAAATAGAACATTTTGGAATACCCAAGGCAGAGATTGAATAAGAGATAAGAGAAATGTGCAGAAGCAACTGAGTTCACAAATAAAATCTTTTTTATGCATTGTGGAAATTTTCCAAGAGTCTTTTCAGTAACCAGAAAAAAGAAAGTCCTTTTCATATGATTTCTTCTCCTTCCTTCTATATTATACAGTCCCCAGCTCCCTGGGCCTAAAACTCAGGCTATAATAACATGGTATTTGTTCAACTTCCATGTTAAGGAGGACTTTTTGCAGAATTTTGTGAACCTTATCCATTTCTTATCTTGAGCGACAAAATATGTTTTAGGTTCCAACTTGACAAGCTTACAAATAAACTTCAACAACTATTTTTTTCAAATTATGAGCTGCCTCTAGATTGCATAGAAACTCTAAGACTTCCACTTAACCAGCTCACAGATGAACAAATATTGCCCATCTCTGTACTCATGGCTAGTAAGTTATTTCTGCCCTCATGGGTTCAGTTATGTGTCAAGCAAGAGTCAAGGTTTTATTCTTAAGCTTCTTTATACCAGTTTCACTTGTATTTGTAACTATGTAATTAAATTAAATATTATATAGACTGATGATACATGAATGGAAAAGGAAAAATGTGTTATTTCTCTGATAACTAAGTTAAATACTTTGGAAGGGCTAAATAAATGTGAGTTGCAAAAAATTTCAGTGTAATTAGAAATTATTCACACTTGTCATTCATTCAACATTCAATGAATATTTATTGAGTCCTTTCTATGTGTCAGCCTTGATTCCAGACATTGAAAATACAAAGATGAATAAAACAATATTTCCACTCTCAATTTGCTTATAGTCTTTTGTGTGAGACAAACAAGTGACCAAATACTCTCTTACTGTCCTTCCATAGCTATATAGGTCTCCAGTACGAGGGACACACAATATAATCTTGGGAATTAAGGAGAGCCTCCTGGGGAGAGTTACATCAGAGCAGAAACCTGAAGGACAAGAAGGGTTATCCAGAGTTTGGGAAGCAGATGAAGAAGGGAATTTTAGCCAGAGGAAATAATGCTAGCAGATGCCCAGGGGTAGGGTGAACCTAGCATATTCTGGGAATTGAAATAAAAGGAAAAATATACATATTGTTTTCAGTTTTATATATATGTAACTGAAAAACTTTGCTCTCCACCTGAAACTAACACAACATTGTAAATCAACTATACTTCAATAAAAACATTTTTTTCTAAAACGAGAGAAAGTTAATTGATGTAATTTTAAAAATAATGAAGAGACTCATGACTCATACTTTTTGTAAGGAGTTTGTATTTTACAATATCTTGAGAGAAATGGAGAATTGTTGAGGTGTCTTCAGAGAAGTAAGTTAATTAGAATAACAACTCTGAGAGATCACACTGACATTACTATGAAAAGAATAAACTGGAATTTAGTAAGACCAGTTAGAAACCAGTTGTAAGCAGCCTAGTGGAAAACCAGTGGTCACCTAAACTGGGACAATATGAATTACCAAAACTGGCACAAAATAAGACATAAAACCTAAACAGAACATAACCAGAAATAATTGATAATTTTGCCAAAGGAATGTGTGCTCCTCTAAATCACAAAGCTCAGATGGTTTTACAGTAATGCTACCTTAAAATTTCTTATGCTGGTGAAGTTGTTTCCAAACAACATAACTTTGGTAATGATATAGCTGACAATTACTTACGTTAATGAACTCAAAGAAATAAATAACAACCAAAAATATCTTAAAAACCAATTTATTGATATATTTACAAAATCTCAAATAAGTCAAAGCCCAGCTAAATGAAAAAAATATATTGATAAAAAACATCATGACCCCATGAGACTTATTCCTGGAATAAGTCACATAATTTTTCACACTCCTATGTAAAGAAGAAAAACCATATGATCACCTCAAAATGCAATTGTGGGTCCTATTGGTAACATGCTAAATTTGTTCCTATTTTTAAAAACTCTTCTTAGTAAACTAAGCATAAAAGTTTACTTTCTTAATATAAGAAAGGTTTCAAATTATCATCTAAAATTATATGTAGAGTTAACATTTATTAAGCACTTATTATATGCTCTATATACCTTCCATTATACAAAGTAATCTCAATCTGTAATCTCATTTAATGTTCTTATATTAATTAACTTCCCACTCCACTTACTCATTCCTACCTTTACATCTTGACCTGATTTTTCTATAATTCTGCCTTCACTTTTATGTTTTAACTTAAATGTCACTTTTTCAGAGAGGAATTCCTTCACCCTCCAATCTAAATTAGGGTTCCAATTATTTTCTCTCACAGCATCCCCCTTTTTTTCATTCCTGACACTTATCACAAGTTATAACTGTGAGATCATATCTTTATAACCTTTTAAAATCTTTATGTCTCCACTAGACTTTAAATTATATGACATCCAAAATGGTGTCAAATTATTTCACCACAGTACCTAACACAATGACTACATGAGATAGTTGCTCAATGAATATTTATGAGCTAAATGAATCCTAATAAATGGCGAAATACCAAGGGCTTTCCCGTTAAATTCAGGAACAAGAAAATGATTATTTCTGTAACATTTGTTATTCATCATTATTCAGAAGTTGTAGTAACTGAATAGAAGAGGGAAAAGAATGAGAAATATATTTCAGAAAGGAGGGATGAGATGGTCATTATTTGCAGAGGTATTTTTTAACTGAACCACTCCAGATAACAAATTTCAGCACGGAGGCCAGAAGTCAATATAGAAAATTTAAATTATGTTGGCAATAACTAGTTGGAAAATATTATGGAAAAAAATCTCCTAATAAGAATAAAAGAAATACCTAAGAAAAAACTAACAAGAAATATGGAAATGTGTATATGTTAAGAAGCAGAAAGAGGAAGAGTAGATGAAGAGGACCACAGTCCTTTTGAGGTCTTCGTCCTTAATCATGCCCTTGACTGTTACGCTGTTTTGGTCAATATGGTCACACATTCTCCAGAGTCATTTCAAACTGTTCCATAATTCTTAACCCTCCCTCCTTTCTCTCAGCAGATGAGCTTGACTGCTGTTTCATAGAGAAAATAAAGCCATCAGGTTAAAACTCTTTTAAATGTCTATTTTCTGCACATACACAAATCTGGTTCTAAATCTTCCTTCCTTCCTGTTACAATGAATTGAATGACTTTCCTCCCATCTAAACATAGTCGCCTTGGAGAACCTCACCGTATTTATATTCTTCTCCCTTGATTCCATATCTTCCTCCAGCTACCATCCTCTTTTTCTCTTCTTCACAACAAACTTTTTGAAAAAGTGATCTGCTCACACTATCTTCATTTCCTCACCTTTTGTGTACTTCTTATCTCACTCTTGTTTCTTCACTGAGTCCACGAAACTGCTCTCTTCAAGGCCGTTGAGAACTTCACTGAAACAAAATTTTAAAAATATCTTTTTAGTCCTTATTTTACTTTACTCTGCAGCATTTAATACCATTAACCCTTTGCTTCTACTTGAAACTCTTAGTTTGGCTTGAAAGATCCCAGGCTCTCCTGGCTTTTCTTCTACCTCCCTATATCTTTATTCACTCTTCTTTCTCTTCCCACCATTAAAGGTAGTTGTTTCTCAGCAGCATAGTCCTGGTATTTCTTCTCTTCTTATTCTTCACACTCTTCTCAGTTGAACTTGCCAATTTCAGTTGTTTCAGTTACTAACTGATAATGCCAGCTTCTCATACGTCTATGTATTTCTAACCCAAATAAATTTACTGAGCTCTGGTCCTAAATATCTAACCTCCTCCCAGTATTTCCATTTTATTTCTCTACATATACTGGCATTTTTAACATCTATAAAGTTTATTGGATCATCTTCTCTATGGAATCAGTTTCTCTTTATGTTCTTTATCTGAGAATGGTACCTCCATCTACCTTTTTACTTTGATATAGTCATTGATTTTCCATTTTCTTTATCCCCCACATCCAATCAATCACCAAGTCTTATTGACTCTACTTTAAATACCTTCCAAATGTGACTTCTCTATGTCACTGGTATTATTCTTTTGTAGAGTTCTATAGCTAGCTCATATTGTATCAGTTAGAATTCTATTTTGCTGCATATAGTGAAAAGCCAAAATATTAATGGCTTGCCCCAAACAGAAATTTATTTCTCCCATGTAAAAGAATTTTGGAGATAAGGGTTCCAGAGGGTGAGGTATCTTACTCATCCAGGTTCTTTCTATATTCCCACTCTGTCATCTTAGCTCATGCTTCCATCCTTGAGATCAGCTCATGGTCCAAGATGGCTGCATTCCATACAGAAAGAAAGAGAAGGGATCCTTCCTCCCATATGTCAGCTATCTTAAACAGCTTTCAATGAAGATGCATCAAGCACTGCCACTCAACACATCCACTTATTGATCTCTGGTCAGAATATATGGCCATTTGTACCAAAGAAGCCTGGGTCATGTTACCTTTTAGCTGAGTTCTTTGAAGTCCAAAATAAAATCATCATTCTTTTAAAAATGAAGAAAGAAAAATTGGGTATCGAGTGACAAGAGGATGTCCTGTTAACATGTTAGATTACATTACATGATCATAGATGTGTAGATATTTATTTACATGTCCAGGCATTAGCTGTGAATTGCACACCCTCTGATGGGGATAAAAGAGAAGACCATTACCGTGATCAGCAGTATTCGATGTTAGCAAACAAAATTTTATTTGGTGCGTTTTTCCAGTCAAAAACCACTTGTAGGTCTAGCCTTAAATGTAACTTGTTTGATTCAATTGAGTTCCTCCTTAGAACTATACAATTTTATAGTGGAAAGTGATCTTTGCTATTGCCTAAACTCCCCTACCTGAGAGAGCAGGAGAAGTCCACAGGGTGAATTATTGTCACTATAGCACAGTGATTAAACACAAAACTCTGGAGTTAGACCACTTGGACTAGAATCCTGGTTCCCCCTCTTGCTAGCTGTGATTTAACCCTACTGGGCCTGCTTTCATAAGCTGCATGTAAACATAGGCCTGTTTTTAAGAATTGAATGAGTCATCACATGACAGGGACTTAAAAGATTTCTTGGCACAGATGAGCACACCACAAGTTTTGACCAGAGCTGTGACCCCAGTCTCTTATTCCTAGCCCAATGCTCTTTCTAGTCCTACCATACTGCCCCCCTGACCACTGGCTAGGAGTAGAAAGCTGGGAGAATGAGAACCAAGATGGTTAAAGTTCGATGGATACAAAGAAAGAAGGATAACTTTGGAGGCAAGAAAGGAAGGTCCAGATTTAGTGCCTATGACAAGAGTTCAGGACAGCCAGGGAGAAATACAGGAGGCCTTAGCTCCTAGAAGGTGGTACTGAAAGAGAGGTGGCAGGATATGACTGACAAGTGCCTCCTATTTCAAAAATTGCCAAAGGATCGCCCTACCTGATCATAACGAAAGGTAATAGCTTTTGTTTTTAAAATTAAAAGTCAGGAGACAATGGGAGATTACATAATGTCCTTCATTCTAGATTCCAATGGATATAGAATTTTCCTCTCAGCCTTCTTAAAACAGTTTGCAGAACAACATTAAGAAGCCAAAACATCAAATGCCAAGAAAGGACAGAAAAGGCTAATGCTTTGAGAAGCAAAATATATACAGGATTTAGGCATGCAAATTGCTTGTGAGATCTAGATTCATAATTTTCATCCTGTCTCTAAACATCCCTTGAGAAGTATATAAACAGGACTTTTTATATCATTAACGGTTTGTTTAAAGATTTAGAGCTATGCCTAATCTGTTTCCACATAATAGCTTTGAGGTGTATTTCTCTAGTTTTTGTTAGGAATTTGAAACACTGAGTGAGATTTGTATGAGCCAGGATCAGACAAAGGACGACAATGCTGTGTTATTGTAGAATGTTAATGCTTAGGAGATTCTATTATGCTTCTGTCACTCAAAATAAGCTGAAGCACCAAGTGCTTTCACATGTGGATTTTCTCTCCATCATCACAGATAAAAGAATGTTGGTGCTGTTACTTTCGCTAAACCTTTCACATGGAGGATTTTCTATCATTTTCTGTGGATAAACAATGCACACATGAGAAAGAGCAGAATGCTGACATAGGAAAATAAATAGTACTTTTCTAAACTGAGTTTAAAATATGAATAGATGAACAAATAATGACTAAGAAGAAAATGTTGAAGAACATATTGGTTTCTTTTTTAACTCAGAGGAAATAACATTTCCTTTAGTTTATGAGATGCCATGAACTTGTTCAAAGAAAGCCCATGAAATCTTAAATAGAAAAGTGTTGATTATTTTTCCACCTCAAGGCCCAACTTTAAGTCTATGTACGAACTTGCCTGCATATCCAATAGATAGTAGTTTTGTTCAGGGAGTGTTCTCATAGTTACTTTTCTTTAAAAAAAGGAAGAATTTTCTGGAAAATAATTTTCATTGAAGATGGACTGCTGAAATTTCCTTGAACTTTTATGACTCCATTTGTCATTCCATCATGGACAGGAAAAACATGGTTAAAAAGGCCAGATGGCAACATAAATGACAAACTTAGTAGTTTTCAAGGAATCCTTATTCATAAGAATAGTAACAACAATAATAATAATTACTGCCATCAACTGTGATAGATTTCTTACAAGGATTATTACATTTAATTCAACAATCGTATGGGGAGCAATATTATCCTACTTAACAGATAAGGTAATTGAGTCTCAGAGAGGCCCAGTAACTAATACACAGTCACTCAAATTATAATCAGGTGGGTCCAGGATTTGAATGCAGATCTGTCCAAACTTTCCTGGGACAATCTTGCTGTGTTCCTCTCATTCTTCATGCTACCCTTCTTTGCTTTTTTGCAAAGATACAGATGACCATGTCTCCATAGTCCAATATCAACCACTTCCTCTTTATGTTCTGGCCTAGAATATTTCCACATAGAACTCCCTCCTTCATAAGATGAGCCAGGCTCATGAATTGGGAACCAATGGGTGCATGTATGGGCAGACTGTGACAGACTCTGTGTTACCCTGTCATACTCAGGCTTTCCTCAACCCTGTTGTAAAGACATTATTTTCCCTATTTGCAGATTCAAGAGCTGAAGCTCTCTGTTAAATAATTTGCTCAAAGCTAGACACATAGTAAGTATATTTTATCATTTAATACAGTGCCTTGCACATAATAAGTGTTCAGTAAATATTTGCTAATGGATGAAGGAATACAAGTAATATCATATCTGGAATGCTTAACCCAGTTCTTTT
Organism: Orcinus orca; assembly: GCF_937001465.1. NCBI lineage: Eukaryota > Metazoa > Chordata > Mammalia > Artiodactyla > Delphinidae > Orcinus > Orcinus orca. Next base: position 34,277,516 of record NC_064569.1, on the reverse strand, counting down.
TCTTTTTCTTTTTTTTTATTAAAGTATAGTTGATTTACAATGTTGTGTTATTTTCTGCTGTACAGCAAAGTTTTGTTTTGTTTTGGTTTGGTTTTTTGCGGTACATGGGCCTCTCACTGTCCTGGCCTCTCCTGTTGCGGAGCACAGGCTCCGGACGCACAGGCCCAGCAGCCATGGCTCACAGGCCCAGCCACTCCATGGCATGTGGGATCCTCCCGGACCGGGGCACGAACCTGTGTCCCCTGCACCGGCAGGCGGACTCAGCAAAGTGATTCAGTTATATGTATGTATGCATACATTCCTTTTTATATTCTTTTCCATTATGGTTTATCACAGGATATTGAATATAGTTCCCTGTGCTATACAGTAGGACCTTGTTGTTTATCCATTCTATATATAATAGTTTGCATCCGCTAACCCCAAACTCCCAATCCACCCCTCCCCTGTCCCACCTCCCCCTTGGCAACCACAAGTCTGTTCTCTATGTCTGTGACTTTGTTTTTGTTTTGTAGATAGTTTCATTTGTGTTATATTTTAGATTCCACATATAAGTGATATCATATTAACCCAGATCTTTTGACTTAAAAATCTCTGATTTTTTTTCTTATATCTCACTGATTCAGGCCTGGAGTAAACTAAATAAGGTATTGGATATTAGTAAAAATTTAACTGTTGAGTTCTCTGATTATCCTTTCTTAGATTCCTGATTATAAACATTTTTCTAGATACCACAGATCTCTCCAGAAAAGAATTTTATGTATATCACACACACATATATATATAAGAAAAGACTTGGACTTACTCTTATTCCCATAAAAATATTGGACAATTCTCAGGAATCTTTCTAGATTTATGAAACAAATGTGCTCTAGTCCATGGAAACATCATGAGCTAAATGATTTGATTACTAAAATTCTTGGACAAAAAAGTAAGAAACTACAAACATAAAATTTAAATGACGACTTGGCCTCTGTGTTCCCCACAAAGAATATGCTTAAAGTTAATAACTACATAATTTTGCAAAGATTTTTGTAAGAGATTAAAGATCTGCAATAAGGAGTATATGTGTAATTACTTAAAAAAGATGGAATGTATCAATTTATTTAAAACCTTAAAATGTCTGTCAGTTTATTAGGAACACCTAAATTTGTTATAAAAGTTTGGTTTCTTTTTTTTGTAATGAGGAGACTAGTAAAAGAGAAATGACAGAATCTTATCTGTGGTAGACAAAAACTTTCTGCTTTCCAGTCTTGTGGGTTTCATTGTATATTTATTTCTGAAAGTATCATACAAAAAGAATCCTTCCAGTAAAAACTGTCCAAATTGAATTGTTTTAGAGCAAAATGGTAGAAAAGCATAAACTAAAAGGCAGCTATGAGAGGAGGATGGAAGCCTCAGCACGCTTGCATTCCAGGCACCTAGCATTGGTCTATGAACAATTCTACCTGTTTGTGTACACCATTGTGGTCTGATTCAAGAAGTGGTCAATGATCCTTTGTCTCATGAACTAGCTTTTTAAAATTGATCCAAGGGGTGTGAACTATCACCTTTGAAATCCCTCCTTTGTGCAAAGCCATCCTCTTCCTTATGTTTCTTTGTGCATTGGCATCCATACACACGTTCACAAGAATTCATTTATAGTTTTAGCTAGCTCTTACCTGCTGAGAATGAGGCTAGGAGAAATGAGTCCACTGGGCTGCTAGAAAATGAAAAGCCAGAGAAATATATATATATTTAATGTGGATAATGATTTTCAATCAAGAAGTGAATGACTCACATGCTTTTAGCTATGCAAGAATTAGTCCTATAGAGTTGGGATGTTTTCCAGTGAGAAAAAGGTACAAACAGATGCCTACAGCTTGCTATGCCAAATACTGCAGGTGGCTAGAGTATGGGAACAAGAGGACATTAGGAAGACAGTTCACTATAAAAAAAATTCCTTATTCATAGTATTGCCTGATTAGATCAGATCTTTAACTTTCACTTTTTAATGATAATTTTTAGACACATCCTTAGAACTTTTTCCTTTAAGGGCAGCAAAGTTTTGTCCCTTGTTCTTTACCCAGATGCTAGAAAAAATCGAAGTCACATATGAATAGGAAAGTCTCTTATAAAAAGACTCTAATCATAATTGAAATATTTTTAAAAAAAATTCCAAAAAGTCTTAGAAAGCAGACTTTTTTTAAAATTAGAGAAATTTAAGGAAGTTTATACGTTTTTAAAATTAAAACTCTAAATATTCTGTAATGATAATATAGAAGTGACATCATTCGAAAGACTCATATGCATGATTATAACTGATTGACAGAAGCCAAGAGCTTCTGTCTTTCAATGGCTCTGTGTTTCTTTGGCATATGTCATATGACTGCTTAACAAAAGGATTTGAGGTTGAAGGGGGCAATGTTGACAGAGCAATCCAACACTCCCCAGTCAGATATAATAACTTTACTGTGATTTGGAAGACAGAGAAGGTGGGTTTGGAATAGATTGGGATTTGGGGAGCAATAGAATTGATGGAGTGATAGGGTGCTGTAAATAGTTCCAAATGGATGTTTAATCAATGATTTTCTTTCCAGTGACATCTCAAGAAGCTATTATTTCTTCCCATTTTAGTTGATGCTCCCTGCTCATGTAAAGGAGCCCAGTATTCCTACATATTCCTGTCATCTGTGCTTTAAGAAAGAAAGTGCACTCAATATAGTCCTATAATTCTGGGCCAGATTTCTTTAGGTCAAGTGGTTTTGGAGACAAAGGTGTGTCTATAGTAAAGGGGCTAGTCTCTTGGAAACAATTAAATTTTATATGAATTAATGACAGATGGACAAAGAAATATTATTAAATTATACCAAAGAGACTATTCTAAGGTAATTTTTATTTTGAAAGAAAAACATTTTTTGTACATATGATACGGATTAGGAATGGCAATTAGATAAGGATCAAAAACGATCCCAAACTCAATATGAGACTTCATCCATTCTCAAACTTCAATTGCCATCTCTGTGTTGACAATTCCGAAGTCCATTTCTGTTCCAAACCCTTCTTCCAAGCAGCAGATCCTCACTTCCAACTCTGCAGAGCAAGCCTTACACTACTTGACTGAAACTGAACTCATGATTTATTGTTATTCACCTCTCACTCTCCTATATTTGTTGTCATTTTGTCTAGTCTTCTAAACTAGAAAAGATCAACATATATGCCTCAATTTCCTCATTAATAACCCTAAACAATTGTTCACCAAATTTGATTGATTACATGCCAGGAAATCTCTCTCAATTCTGACCCCTCCACTCTATTCCTACTGCCACTATTAATTCAGACCTTCCTCATCTCGTCCGTGGATCACTTCAATAGACTTCATATCATACTGGTCTCTGTACTAGTCTCTTTTCTTCCCATTACATCCTTGATACTTTTGCCAGTTATACTCCTACTTATTTTTTCCAAATTCTCTTGGAACCTCATTCTTCTGCTTGAAAGCTCACCTTCTCTCTATCTCCTGAAGGATAGATTCTAACATTGCACTTGTGACCTTCATCCCTGACCCTAGCTTACTTCTCCAGCCCCATCACTTGCAACAACCCTCCATCCCACCCTTCCATTCAGAATGTACCTGGCTTTTCATGTTCCTTAAACTGTTATATTGTATTTCAGCGCCTTTACACATGTTCTTTCTTCTGTCTGGAATGCCCTTCCTCATATTTTCCACCTAGCAAACATCTACTTGTCCTTAATTATGCCATTTAAGTATTACTTCCTATGTGTTCCCTGGAGTTTCCACAAGTAGGCTTATTAGCAGTTTGTTCCTCTGTCCTCCCATGAGATTTTGTTCATAATTTTATTGTAGAGCTTATTTTATTGTCCTGTAATGACCAGTTTCCAAATATGTTTTACTTATTTATGTATTCTTTTATTTATGAATTCAGTCAGTAAATAAAGTTGTCTGCTATATGAAAGGCTCTGGAATATAATAACGACAAGCTGCTATCATACTGTTCACATGTATTTCTTATTTAAACTTTGCCACCCCTTGTGAGACAGAAATTGCCATTATGTTCATTTTAAAAGTAAGGAAACTAAGGTTTAAAGAAAATAAGCATGTGCTGATGATTTGCAGCTAGTAAATGGTGGACCACAGTTTCCACACAGATCTGATTTATTCCAAAGGCCAGACTATTTATCCTGTCTCTCTGGGCTGTGCACTCTTCAAGGTATGGAGCAAAGTTGGGCAAGATATGGTATTCATTTTTCTATCCCCAGTGGTTATCAGAATATACTGGGCATTTGACAAATGTTCTTGAATAAATGAAAGAATGAATGAGTTAATGAATAGATGGATATTGTGTATTTCATCTCACATCATGTTCTCAGCTAAGTTGTAGAGACATAGATTTTGAAAAACAAATCCTATTTGAAATATATTAGAGTATTTTTCTAGAAGTTCTCCTCTGGTGAATCTTATTGCAAAGTTTATTTTAAAATTCTATCTGGGTTGTCACATAGTGGGATTGCATAAAGCGAGATGTAGCCACACGGGTAGAATGACATCAAGCTCATGTTATGTGCCTCCAGGGAAGCAACTTCCCGTTTAGTCAGCACCGCTTAGGAGTCTATACTGCAACATTCTGACCACGGGGGGCCCACCCAAGGAAGGAGAATTTGGAGCAGATCCAAAGAAGAGCAATGAAAATGATTAAATGGTTGGAAAATTGTCTCTCTGAAGAAAGGTCACAGGAACTAGGTCTATTTAGTGCAGAAATATGAAGGGGCAAACCTACCAACATATTTCAAGGATGTGAAAAGGAATGGCAGAGGTAAGCAGCTGTTTTTGATTTTTATTTATGATGTTAAAAACACAGGACAGTGATGTTCAATGCAGCATAAAGTTTAGGTTAGTCCTTATAAAGTCTTTAGAAAACAATAGACTTAATTAACCCCAAAAGTTATGGTATTTCTTTCTTTGGGAACTTTTGGGAAAAGAGTCAACTTCCACAGAAAAGAAATGTACTGTTCTTAGACTGGACTAGATAGAAGAGAGAGATATTTAGGGGTGTGGTTAGAAAGAAAGGTCCCAGCTAAGATTCATGCATCTGTGTTATACACTTGGGAAAAAAACTGTATCCAGCAAACTTGGCTGTTATGTAAAGTCTTAATTTTTTTCTCTTTATGTTTTTTTCCTATCATTTTGAAAATTTGAAATCCAAGTATCTTATGAGTAAACTTTTTTGGAAAATCTATCAGATATTCAGTGAAAGAGTTTTTGGCAAGAAACATTGGAGTCATGAGCAATTTAAGCAACAATTTATGAACAATTATCCAGAGAATGACAAACTAATAATGCTAAAGAGGAGAGTGCTTAGGGTTATAAAAAAGGCACAGCTCACAGAGTAACTAGTGAGTGTCTGCTTTCCTTATCTCCGGACAGCAGTGTTGGTGTTGATAACAAGACAGTTTATACAACTCAGAGGCACCAAGAACACTGTCTATTTTGCCTTTACACAGACATAAGGTCTGTGAGCTGGAGTTGACAGTAATGGTTTGGTCCTGTGGAGCCATGTGAAAGTCTTAGGGGGTGAGCAATGTTTCTGTTGGATCATGTTACAGCTGCATTGCTCTAATGTAGTACTAATATGATACAGATGTATTAATTTATTATGGCTTTATAGATATTGAAATATATTGGCAAAAGAAATGTGTGAGAAGAGTTATCCAGGTCTGCTGAGACTTCTTCAATGATCCAAAAGAAATCAATTCCCAGAAAGAAGCCCAGTTACCAGAGAGCAACCACACTGTCTAGACTGCCAAAATTAGTGGTATGGGAAAAAAATGCTGAAAGCAGATAATTGAATCAAAATGGCATATACCTGACATTTGGGTCACCAGGAAAAATTAAAATCCTATTAATTGTAAATGCAGGTGATCAAAAGTGTGGTTTGACTCTGTTTTCTCCCCCAGAGACTATTGTCTTCAATTCAGTTCTTTAATGGAAAAATAAATTCAAAAGGCATCTTCACCATACAAGGAATTCCTTTGTTCAGACTGGCTACTGACATTCCAAACAAACTTACACTCAAGATAAGGTTATCGTCTCTGAGAACTCAGACACTTTTTTCTTTCCCATCATCAGGTTGCCAATATTAAAGGCAGTCTCCACTTTTAGACACAGTGTTTGCTGTAAATGCAACTTACAGAGGATGGCGGCAAGGCCAAGGCTGGCTGGTCTTGTGTTACATCAAATTATGCATGAGCTGTCGGATGTGAGGGGAAGCCACCAAGTGAGTAACTCAGGTTGGTGAAAAGTGAAATATGAGTCTTTATGATTCAATGTCCAATAAGAGGTATGGTGACAAGCAGGTCCCCCAAAATGAACTGATGAAAAGTGAAAACTATCTGTATCTTCCCACAAAATAAACAGAGACCTTTCTTCGGAACATTGTAAGTAGTCGCTTTTTATAATTGCTACTTAAACTGTGAAACAGAGGGCATCTTTAGATCATCTTTAATTTCAAAGCAGACTCACTTCTCCACTCTCTCTCCAAGTTTCTCATTCTCATTAACAGAATATATGGCAGTTAGGTTCATGTCTTGAGGGACCATTTATGAAGCTATTGAATTATCAAAAACATGTAGTTGTTCATCGGGCCTCAATTTAAGACCTGAATTTGGAGCTGTTTTTCCTGAAATGGCAGGAGGAAAAAGGAAAGTAGGAGAAGTTTCATGGAAACTACTTCCCAGAAAGTTGTTACTTAACAGCATTTTTGGTCACATCAAAAATATGGAGCACCAATTCTCCAGAAAGAAAGATTCTCTTGAGTTTTCTCCCAAATTTTGTGGAGTCAGCTGCTTATGTATTTCATAAAAGCCTAGATAACTTCAAAACTCTTTCTGCTCCACACAGGGCAAGGAGGTGAGTATGGATGACATGGAGGTTATTTAGATGAACATTTTGCCATCTCCCTTCATTGTATAATAAGTATTCCATGGTTTTTTGTTAGAAGGAAGAAAAAGATATTCCATCCTTATGTTATGCTACTCCCTTATGCCACCAAAAATCCTATAGGGAAATAAATGTTACCCTATATCTATGAATATGGCAGAGTGACTCTGACCATGTATTTATCTACCTATATCTATTATCTATCTATCTACCTATCTATCTATGTAATTTCTCCCAATTATGTATTAATCAACTACATACTTTGGACCCAGTGGTGATATGTCTCAGATAGACAGGTAGATATAGATACTCATAATACATCCTTTTCCTCCATAAATTTTTAATAATTTTACAAATATTTTCAGGAAAACCCAAAGCCACAACACAGAATGTGGTCATTTCTTAGTTACAAATACTAGGAAAGCTAAACTCTGTAGTAGCAAGATGCTTTTGTAGTTCACAGAAAAAAATATTAGAAGAGAAATAGGATGGAAGGTCCAGATTTGAGAGATATTTTCTGGCATAAAATTAATCAAATTTGGTGAGCAACTGTTTTGAGTTATCAATGAGAAAAGTAAAGAAGTATTTGTTGACCTCTTTTCTAGTTTAGAAGATTGGAGAAAATGATCATGAATTTAAGAGGAGGTATATGTTTGGGGAATGAGAAGTGGATAAAAATAAAGCATGAGTTCAGTTTTAGGCAAGTAATTTAAGGTAAGGTACAAGAGGAGATAATCCTAAGAACCCAGATAGGAGCCAGTTCATGAAGGGTCTTTTAAGTTGTACTAAGAAACTTAGGTTGATTCAGTAAACGATGAAGAACCATGACAACATTAGAAGCAGGAAAGTGACCTGGGCAGATGTGGATTTCAGATACAGCACCCAGACTGTTCAAAGGGAAATGTAATGTGGAGAAGCCAGTCAGCAATCAGGGAGGGCAGGGGTTTGCTTAGGGGAATATTCCAGGTGCACAATTATGATGGACTGAACTGGGTGAGTATAAGAGATTGAGAAATAATCATAAGATAAAATTAGTAGGGTTGGCTGGTTGATTTTCTGTGGGGGATAAAGGAGAGGAAGTGGCTTAGGTTGATTTTAAATTTCTGGCTGGAGTGATGAGTGAATAATGTTGCAATTAATTAATATAGGAAACATCGGAAGAAAGAGTGGGTGTGGAGAGAGGGAGTAAATTCAGATCCACTTTGAACATGTTGTATTTGAACATGATGAGTGAGACATCTAAATGGATTTCACTGGAAGGTAGTTAAATATATGAGTCTAAAGCTCAAGGGAGATAACAGAACTGTAAACCTAGATTACAAAAAAAAAAAAAAAAAAAAGGATATAGCGGTAGTTAAAATCAAGAAAGTGAATGAATTTATCCAAGGAAAGTGAAGACAGAATGTCAGAAGACCAAAGACAGAATCCAAGGAAACAACCAAGCTTTGAGAGTACAAAAAGAGTAGTAGTGCATAAGGAAGACTAAGAAGAAATATTCAGGAAAATATAGAAGAGTCAAAAAAGAGTCTCCTCATTGATGTTAGCACAGTAGAGACTGTGTGTGTATGGCTGATAGTGTCAGTACTGAAGAGATGTTCAGTAAGAAAGGAATTGCAATAGCACAGGTAATTCATCAACAGTTTGGCTCTTCCCATATACTTATCAGAAGGTAACCCTGTATCCCATGTTGTCATTCAGCTAAAAGACACCTTTCCTCTGATCCCTTCTCTTTCTTCCCAGCACCATGGAGTCTGATTGTCACCATCTATATAACTAGATTTTTGCCTTGACCATCAGTCTATATGTAGTCTGTTCTGTGACCTTGCTTTTTATTCTAGAATCTTCCTAGGAATTTTACCTAATAACTGCATCCAAAATGCCTTCCATGTCTCTTGCTTATCTATTTGCCTATATTTGTTTTATATTTTCCATGTATCCAACTATGAACTGAGGGCTTGCTAAGTATAAACAGCTTCCTACACTTCTACCCTTTTCCCAAAATCCCTGGCACCATGCTGCTAATAATGTTTTAGACCTACTGGTTTGCCTGAACTGTGCATAAAATGACCATATCCACTGGACTCGTGCCTTTGGGACATTTCCCACTGATGTTGCTCAGGCTGACTCTACAGAAATGTTAACTTTCTGTGTGCCCTCATCCCAGTTAGAGTTCCTGTCCTTCCATAATTCAACGTGTCCCAGATCTATATGATAGCTGTGATCATGTTGAATTTGAGGTGTGGCAGGGGATTCAAATAGAAGCACTGGATAGGCCATTTGAAATATGGGCTGCAGAGGAGGTACAAGGCCAGAGTTGAGATATGACTTTAGGAGCAGGACAAAAGGATGACAGTGAGAAATCTTTAAAATATTATTATTTCTTGATAGAGTGACTAAAGAGAAAATATTACAGGATTTATGACAACACTTTAAAGGACAACCAGAGAGGAGAGAAGAAGTCTGAGACACGAAAGGAGAACCAGAAAAGTGGAAAACAGAATATAAGACAAAGTGAAGTAAACAAAGAGAATGAGGACAGAGAAAAGATCTAATAAAACAAAAAAGCCATCATTTTATCTTAATCCTTGAGAGAATGGCATCAATGGAAGCAAAGCCAGATGTAAGTGACTTCTAAGGGAATGGTTAGAATAAAAGGAGAGGAAGTGAATTTAGCACCATACTTGAAAAGTTTTCGAAGAAAGTAAAGAGTTTAACTGGTATATAGGAAAGATAGCAAGCACACAAAAGTCTTTGTACATTGAATCTTATTTCCTTGCATCCCAGACACCTACAAAAGTGCCTAAATAGAGCAGCAGTTCAATAAATATTTGCTGAATGAATGAGCTTTGGTTTTGCTTTTGTTTTTATTTAAAATGCACATGTCTACAGATTGGGATAGAGTGAAGATGTTAGAGAAAAAGTAGATACTTGTGATACTAATATCCTGAAAACACTGGTCATGTTTGGAGTCCAGAAGATTGAGAGAGAGGTGAAGTTTAAATTGGAGTAAAGTAGAGGAGAAAGGAACATAGGGGAATAAAGATTAGAGTTGGCAAAAGTAGGTAAACCTGATGTGTTTTTCGCCCTAAAATAGTGGGGTCTCATGATGGTGTTGGGAGATAAAAGGAAACAATATTTCTAAATTGATTGCTAAAGCTCAATTACGATGCAAATTTTCAATGTTAGGGAATATTGAAAACACTCTGTAGACTCAAAAATAGAATAAAATTAAATTTAAAAGACAGGGAAAGCAACTGGTGGAGGTCATCCAAGGTTGAGAGTTGATGAGTCGGGCAGAAAGAAGAATCAGAGAGGCCAACTGAAAAAATTGGCTGTGGATACAAGGCTGGCTCAAAAAGCAGAGACCAGAGTCACCATTTGAGCATGTACTGGTGCCAAAGAGAACAGAGAATAAATGTTGAATTAAATGCAGAAAGAGGCAGGTAAAAAACTGGTAGAAGCAGGTAAGTGCTGAATTAAAGATCTCAGAAAGAAAAATGTTGACTTAGGCTGATAAAGTTCACTCTGTGTCTCAGGAATGGAAAGGAATC